>NC_065512.1:31144144-31304063 GCF_006386435.1 Epinephelus moara
GGGTTTACACAGTTGACACAAAATCAAAATGTTTTGGCTTAATAATCACTGCAGTGACTCAGGCTTTGATCAGGTTTAAACAGGATCCAGGCCCATATGAAGCCAGATATTTGGGGCCCAAAGAAACTCCTACTACCCATGAGATTCCCTTCATTTAGTTATCTTCTGTTGAGCAACAACTGGACAAGAATGTTGATTACAGTCTTTCAGTCATTTTTACCAATATTGCTGGAAGGTTTTTGCTGTTGTTTTTTTGACATTTTTCACTTTCATTTAATAAAAAAACAATCAACAGATTTATTCAAGAATTATTCAACTTGTTTACAATACTTAAAGGAGATGGTCTAAGGAGGGGAAAATGGAGTAATCTGGCCGTCATAATTTGGTACAGTGTGACATCAGTCCAATACTTTCACCAGGTGTGCTGCAACTAATGAGAGCTGCAGACGGGCGGCAGACAGTGAAAGCTTATTGGTTGGTGCCTGAGGTAAAGCCAGTGAGTATTAGATAGGGAGGAGAGTTATTCATGTGCTGTGTGTGTGTGCAGAGGGAGGATGGAGGGGGTCTTTCCATGTAAGAAACACCTGCTCCCAGTGTGTGTGTGTGTGTGTGTGTGTGTGTGTGTGTGTGTGTGTGTGTGATGGGAACGAGCATGCAACATCACCAACTGGATGGGTGTGTATTCCTGTGTGTTCACATATACACTCCTGTGCACTTGGTGCCAGGTGTTTGTGCAAGCATCCATGCTTGTGCGTGTGTGTGTGTGTCTGGTTTGGTGGTCCCGTCGGTATGTGGGATGATTGGCAGCGCCCGTTTGGGCGTCGTTGATAACACACGGGAGGGCGACAGCCACAGATGAGCTCTGTCAAGCTGTCTGCCCGTCAGACACCCACACACTCTCCTTTTCTCTTCCTCTCACACATAAACAGCAAGACACACAAACCTCGAATAACATCTGTGTGAGCGTGGACATGTGTAATATCTGCATGCAGATGTTCATCCACCTGAAGACATCAGCCATCAGTGGAGTGCATAAGCCTGTAGGTGTGTACAAATGGTACTTTTTTTGCAAAACACAAAGTTTAACACTTGAGATGTGTGTTCAACAGTAGATTAAAGATACATTGGTGATATAATAATTTTTTAATTTCTATATAATTTTCCATCATTTTTTGTATTTTTTTTACTGTTTTGCACAAAGTACTAATTCTGTTTGTCTTTCAGAAATGGTATGTATGGATTCATTATGTAAAAATGTGTTTCAAAGTCTAGTCTACCCATACATTAGGAGAAAAGACAGGCATTTCAATGTAAATATACTCTGATATTGATTTTTTTAAAAATTATATATATTTGGTATGTAACAAAAGGTTAAAAGTCCCATGTGGAGGATTAGGGGGCATCTATTGGCAGAAATGGTATATAATATCTATATTTATGTTTTCGTAATGACCTGAAAATAAGAATTGTTGTGTTTTTATTACCTTAGCAGAAGTAGTTTATATCTACATACAATGTAAGTCCTCTTCCACTGAGCCATTTTGTTCTACAGAAGCCTATAATGGACAAACACTGGTTTTAGATAGAGCCTTTGCGTTTTCGCATATTCACGTCAGCTACAGTAGTCCTCCTTCACACTACAAGTTTCAGTTGCAATCTGCAATGTCACTACAAGATACGACGAAATCCTCCACACTAGACGTGTAACTCAGGGACACAGGATTAAAGCTGGGAAATCTATTTTTCATTTTATTAGGGACTTTAAGACTTTCTCTAGGATAGTTTCTTAAAGTATGGGTGTAGGAATGAAATAAGACGGAATCTGACTTCATACTTGCTGGAGTGTTACTGCACTCATGGAAAGCCACAGCATAGATCACCAGAATTGGCATGACTTTGCTGCACCTGTCTACCAGGTGAGCATTACACAACATTCACTTCAAGCCTTCCCACCTTCCAGCTAAATTTGCCTTTAAAGGTTGCATGAAGTTTGGGGCTTGAACTTGGCTTTACAGATGTGGTTTTTTCATGTGGGCAGTCTCTAGAGGCTGACATTTATCAGAATAATAGATTCTCTCATACCTCTTTTTTATGTATCCAGGATTGTGTGTTTCACTGAGCCAGCTTTGTTGCCGTTTGAAGCAGCAGAGTAGTTTCTTTTAGGTCTTTTACAGCTCCTAAACCTTTTCATTTATTTAACTTAACAAGTTGTAGTTTTATCTACATTCAGCTATTAATTGCTATGTCATGACTTAATAAGTCTATCTGTTTAAAGTTTTTAAGAGTAAGCTATTACAGAGTGTCTTTGCTTGTACGTACTGTGGTAGAAATTAATTGCTATGTCATGACTGTTACCTGTTTAATTTGTGCAAATTTTAACAGAAACCTATAATGGCAAAACACATCCAAACACAGTGAATGAAGTGAAACGCCTCCTGTGGCAGATATACATACTCAAGGAGGATCATGAAAAAGAAAGGGAGCCCTTGAAGCAGGTCATTGAGTCTCAAACCAAGAAAATAGACTCTCTGAAGAACAAAAACCAGACTCTCAAGGCCAAGGTGAAAACTTACAAAATAAGGGAGAAGGAATGGGATGAATGCAGTTTAGGAGACTTCTATGAACTTTGCAGAGACGCAAAATTAAATACCCAGGAACTCTCAGTGAAACAAGAAGAAAGAGCAACTACATGCTCCCCAGGCAGAAGTGCTGTTATGTGAGATGGAGAACAATAGGTACTGAAGAACTTATGAGTCAAGCTACTTCGAAAAGAAAAGGCCATTGCTGAGGCAGAAAAAAAAGATGGCTCAAAAGATATGAAATTGCCATGAAGCACAAATACCTTGAGATAAAGGCTGAAAAGCTGAGGAATCTCACCAATAAGGTGTCGAAATTTGAGAAGACATCAAAGGTAGAGAACCACAATTACAGTATGTGCAGGCCAGAATTTGTTACATCAAAATAATCAATGACCAGACGATTGAGAAGCGCACGTTAAAAAAATACCTCAAAGAGGCTAATCTGCTTCTTGAAAAAGCAACAAAGCCAGTACATCAGAGGCTAAACTCTTGGTTCAATAAAAAATTACTGTGATTTGCCAATGCTGTCCCAGAGGTTGCAGAGGAAACACTATCCCTTTACCCAGAGGACTGGCAGCCACCAGGCCTCAAAGATGACAATGTAATGTCATCTGTGCATCCCTGTACCAATGACATATCATCCTGGCAGCTACACCCTTGTTTGGATGATGACATCATACATGTTGGGCCCTGTAACAATAAAGGTCCCCCAACAGCCGACATTTAGGGTGCTTTCACACCTGTAGTACAGTCCATATGGTCCGCAACAGAGGGGAAAAAAATTATACATTGTTGTATTTTAGTTCTGGTTTGGTTCAGGTAACTCGGTGATTGGACAGTTTTGGCATTTGTCATCCTGCATCATTAGTGCATCATCAGGACCCACATGGGAAAATCAGATTCTGGTGACTGACAGATGTTCATGCAGCAGCTTTTTAATGCTTCTAAAGTGTTTATATTGATGTTAGTTTGTGTCACAAAGAGCTCACAGAGAAATAACTGATTATAAGTATTATTAGTGAGCTATTATTAGACTGCAAATCAATCATGTTATAACTTATGACTAATGTAGAAGAAGGATGAAAAGAAGACATCTTTTACATTAATGATTCAAGGGCTTAATACTGTGGGATCACTGTCACACACTTTTTAATGGACTTAATGTACAGACAAAGAACACGGAGATACAATGATGGCAACCATTTTGAGCGTCTCAGTTTGGTTGTTTGGTCCGCACCAGGATTTGATTGACAGCTTTCACACCAGTCCAAACGAACCATATTAACAGAGTACATCTGAGTTGGATCTGAGTTTATTGTAACCAGACCAAACAGGTCAAACTGCCTACAAGTAAAAATCACCTCCATTCTTGCATGACCCATGACACCATGACAATAGAAACCTCCTCCTCAGGACAGCAGCTTCATGTCTTGACTCAATGCAACGAACATCTCAGCACTGAGGACACAAAAGACATCGTCAAAACATTACACCTGTTCCGTCAGATCTTGTTTTGGTGCTCTTACTACCTACACTGTCAGCTTAAAGGCAAGACAGTCCCCCCATTCCATGACCATACCTTTGTTCAAGAGTGACAGGATGGAATAGCGCAACAGTCCCGCCTTGAACAGGCTGTGTAAAGGGGGCTTATGGGGGTCTAGGACCAGCCCTGACACATTTCAGTGGCATTGTCAGTGCTGGCTGTGAATCACATTTAGGATCACACACACATGAAGGATCATCATCTTTTGCTGTTTTGCGTGATGAAGTGTATTTTCTGTGAAATCAAGAGGCACACTGTAAAGAATTTAAGAGTAAATGTTAGTGGTTGTGTTGTTTTTGACAACTTTTCTACTGTATCATACATGGCTGTCTGGTGGCATGTTAGGATCACTGTCTGCCACTCTGACCACACCTTGCATGGTGAGGAAAGCTACACACACACACACACACACACACACACACACACACGCATGCACACACGCATGCATACACACAAACACAAACCTACAACCCAAATTATTTCCCAGTGACTCTTGCTCTAACTCTTGTTTGTGTTTAACACACAGAATATCTCTGCTTTCAAACACACTTCTCACAGGCCTAGAATCCCCACTGAATCCTCTGCACACACCTACACGCCTACACACCTACACACACACACACACACACACATACACACACAACCTGTCAGCCCTGCCTGTGGCCAGCCATTGAACCTGGTATACAGATAACAGCAACAACAGCCCTCTCCTCTGCAGGGAGAGCCAGTCTCATTCATATGTATCTTTTGATGTGCCAGGGAATCTCTGTCACTTGTTTGTCACTTTGAATGTCTCCAAAAGACCAGGCTGACATTTGGAGGGGTATATTTCAATACAGCAATTGAGAATGGCAAAGGGAAGTGCTTTTTCGATACTTTGGCAGCCATGTTCACATTGTCTGTGGTATGCAGCTAAGTTTTAGCTTCAAGTGGAAGCAGGAGGTTGGAATTGGAGTTCGGCATACAAAGCTTCTGACTTTGACTGTCATTCATCTGCCATTTCCCCCCAATAGCTAGAGATTTGTTTCATTTAGCCCTTACCTTCCATAAACTAAGTAATCATTACAGGTCTCTTTAAACTAACACAGTAAAACAGTAATTGATGTTCTTGCTCATTTGGTGCAGCAGAACAAGTTATAAACATATTTAATGATCACCTAATAAACAGTTCTCTATTTGAACAACTGGTCATCAGCTGCCTCATCAAAAAAAGCACAGCAGAGGATGTACTTCCTTTGGCTGCTGAAGAAGCTCAACCTGCCAATGACATTGATGGTGCATTTCTACACTGTCATGCTGAGTCCATCCTCACCTCCTACATCACTATCTGGTATGCTGCTGCCACTGCCAAGGACAAGGGCAGACTGCAACTTACCATTGGGGATTGACAGCAGTCTGCTGTGCTTCCAGGACCCTAAAGACGGTTTTACAGTTGTGCATCAGCTCTTTGAAGAGCATTTGCTATAGCCTTTGCCCCTGTGAGCATTTATACTTGTGTATGGTGTGTGTCTGTGTCACTTTGTAGTTACATTCGAAACCACTAGTTGGCAGTGGGGTTTCTGTGAAGTGTTGTTAAGTTTTACAGACATTAAACATGGCTTAATAGCAATGATTTAAACACACAATCAGCTCCATTATAACTTGCAAGATTCACAGGCAGATCACTTCTGTTGGACACAATTTCCCCACAAATACAACATGCTAACATTATTAGCACAAGCCTATAGCATTTTACATGTATAAATAAGCCTAGTTGCTGTTGGAGTTTTCCTCTACTCATATGAAGCCAGGAACATCAGCAACATTTACCACAGGTACCATGAGAAAATTTGCCTCCATTACACCTGTTACAACTCTCAAGGTTCACCAACAAAATAAGTGTCTTGTACTACAGACATTTTCCCCATAAATACCACATGCTATTGTTATTTGCAAAAGTCAGTGACATTTTACATTGCATATATTAGCCTAGTGGCTAGCAGAGTTTTTCTCTACTTATATGAAGCCAGGATAAATTACACACAGAACATAAAATGCCATTGTGTGGGGGCTTTAGGTTCGGTGTCGATTCCACGCAGAAGTATAAATCCTGCTTAACGCCCAAGCCAAACTGCCTGCATGGGCAGCACATGAGGGCTACCTCGCAGAACTGCTGTGGCTCACGTGCATGCAGTGTTCACATTGCAGAGTTGCCTGCTGCTATAACTACTGTAATCCACAATTAAAAGCTAGTACTCCACAAATTTATGGAGTCGTACAAGCCACTGCATTGTCAACAACACGTTCCTGCAATTAATTTACACTTAAAAGGCTTGTGTTGACAAATGAAGGGATTCTGTCCAAAGAAACATTATCAGGGGCCTTGTATTTTAAAACGGAAACTGGAAGGGTTGAGTTAAAAAGAACTATCTATATTTTTTTCATGTCTGTGACAGATATAGACATTGAAGCTGTAGCAAAAGGTGGTATGATGTCAAAATTATTATCAAAAGACCATTTTCTTTGTCTTTTTCTAAAAACTGCATGCACCACACACAGAAAAAATAAGCAAGACTCAGAATCTCTAGAGGTTCCGCAGCTGAGTAGTGGCCAAGCAGCACCTAAGCAGCACTGCTCACACAAGCAGTGTGGCTGCTCCAACCTGTTAACATAGGCGCTAAAAAAAAGACAAGAGGTTCCACAATGCACATGCGCTGTGTGACCCGGGCATGAGGCATGCAGGAAACATATATTGTATACATTTTTATAGTATTTTTTATGTATATTTTTTACTGTAACTTTATTCTATCCTAGACGTATGTCTCCTGATTTTTGCAATAGCAAATCCCTTGTGTGTGATAACCTACTTGACAATAAACATTCTTTTTTGATTCTGATTGACATTTACATATCAAGCAGATACAGAGCAACATTAACATTCATTTGGGGTTGTGTTTTTATCCACCTGATGAATGTACATTCAATATTTACTCTCCTTTTAGCTCTATTTTGGTCTCAACCAACTCCTCAGAGGACATTTAGCACTAGGAGGGTAGCATACAAAGGGTTTATCAGGGCCTTGGCTTTCCCAAACCGGACCCTCACCTCTCCCAAACCATGACGGAGTGTAACTCTGTTTAAAATCACCTTCACAGCTGAATGAAGCACAGCTTCCAACAATCAATGTACTCCTGCCAGATGACAACCACCAAATAATAGTAGAGAAATACATCGACCAATGCAAAGTGAAAATAGACATTAATGCAGTAAAGTAGTGAAAATCATGATAAATTCATATGATTTCCTGGGTCAAACTTGTCACATATTATGTGGTTATAGTTCACACAGATGTTTGCCATTCATCTTTTTAAATATGCTGGAAAGGAGGATGCATCCGGTGAAGTGGCAGAAATCAAGGTTCTACTTACTCTAAACTCCTGAATGATCCAAATACTCACACAAAATAAAGAGTACAAGATTTCAGCTAGTTTCATGATGAAGCAACAGTATATAATAACTGTAAGTTATGTTTGTGTGTGTACAACCACACCTGGCATACACACACACACACACACACACACACACACACACACACACACAGACAAATGCATACAGCACACACTTACTGACACAATGCAGCCCTTTAGGGATCAATTACCGCTCACTCACGTCTTTATCATCTCAAAGCTTTGACTATGAATACTTCCCCACACCGACCAGACACACACACTCGCTCTCACACACATGCATACACCAAGGCTATAAACCCATTCTGATAGTTGAGATGTATAAGCTTCTTTTCAAAATGCCCTGTCAGAGAATGCTATCTCCTGCAACAGCTCGCCAAACAACACAATAGCCTTTATTGTAATGACTGACAGAGAGAATCTCATTTGTGTGTGTGTGTGTGTGTGTGTGTGTGTGTGTGTGTGTGTGTGTGTGTGTTAGAGAAATAGACAAAGAAAGAGTCTTTCCTCATGAAAGAGTTTACCTGTTGAATTTTCAGGGACTTCAATACACCTGAGACCAGCTCTCTTGAGGAACCATCAAACCTTACACACACACACACACACACACACACACACACACACACACACACACACACAAAGTCATCTTTCCATCACTTCAGAGGACATTACACTGACCTACATTCATTTCCTGGAGACTTACCCTAACCTTAGCCTTAGCCTTCACCCTGAAATTTAGTGATTTACATTATGGGAACTTGTGTTTTGTCTCTTAAAGGAATGTGAGACCCCACAGTGTGACTGTGTAAACAGATTCATGTCACAACATGAGCAACACAGACACACGCACACACACACACACACACACACACACACACACACACACACACAAAGCAGTATCTTTAGCTCTCGCTTTCTCTTCCTATCCAGATGCTCTACCATTTGTTCATCTCTTGCTGGATAAACTTTTCATCAAGGTCAGTTTATTCTGCAGAAACAGGAAACTTGATCAGGATCTGACAGTCAGAACAGAGAAAGCAATGGAGACAGATGTGAGGGCAGGTGTAGAGCACTTTTCATCAGCGTCTGGATTTCACCCAGAAACGTAAAAAACGTATTTTAATTGGGAATGCAAAAAACCTGCTTGGTCTTCTCTTACATCTTAGATTTAATGGGCAATACTCACTTAACAGTAATGACTACAAAATGTTCCTCCTTAAGGTGTGTTTAGACAGAGAGCAGAGTGAATCTGATCACTTGCAGTCCATGCTTATTAACCCCAAACAGCCAATAAAGAAATAAGGAGGGAATAAAGTTCACCATTGTTTGGTTCTGTTGGAGTAAAGAAGAAACAGGTCCCGAGCTGTCTAGCTAGGAGGCAGGCTGGTTCGGTGGATGGGTCAAAATGCAAAGGACTTTCTCCACAAGACCGGTGTTCAGGACCGTGTGAACTTTGAGTGAGCTTTGAGTCATTTTAAGGTAAGCCCTTACCATGTGTCTTTTCCCTAAACCCAATCTTGGTAACTTTTCTTGTCTAAACGTAACCACTGTAACTTTCCGATAATGACATAACTTTACGTTAAGGACTTAACGTCATCCTTGGGGCGCTAATTTGTAGGATATCATACGAACCATTGTATAAGAATATGTTGTTTTATTATAAAGGGGCAGGTTTAAAGGGATTTTGCCAAGATCATTTTTGTCATCAGTTAAAAAACAGGTGAAAAAAAGTTTTGTCAGTAAAATAGTTATAAATTTTTTTTGGTGAAGATCATTAGCTGTTAGTCGGCTAGCTAACGTCAGTCTAGCTAACACTAGTGACAGATTTGTGCTGATTAAAATGCATCTTGAGCTAACAGAAAGACATGGCAGTAATGTTACTTACTAACATGAGATATGTACATTGGGTCTCATTCATGAAAAGTGAGTAAATCTGTGTGTAGATTTGCACATAAAAGCCTACTACTAAAAACCTACTCCGGATTCAGGAACGCTGCGGGAAACTCAGATTTGATCGTAAACACGTGTGTATGATCATGAATGCCAATCCATCGTAAAGTGACAGCGCGCTCCCGGTAATCAGCAATTAGCATAAATCCCCGCCCATTAATATATCCAATGACCACCATATAAGGAGGTGTAGGTGCATCCTGTCGACCTGTCAGTCATGGCGCAAAGAAAGAAAGAGAGAGAAAGAAAAAATAATTTTTCCGAAGCGGAGATTGAAATAATTTTGGGTCAAGTGGATTTAAGAAAAAACATTTTATTGTCTTCAGTTAGTAGTGGTGTGACAGGGACAGGCAAAGCGAAGGCCTGGAGGGAGGTAACAGATGCTGTTAATGTTGTCTCCGTGGTACAAAGAACCATGTCAGAGGTGAAGCGTAAATGGTTTGATATGAAACTGGAGGCAAAGAAACGCATAAGCACACACACAAAAAATACAGCGGTCACCAAACAAACAGAAGATTCATTTGTGGGGTTTTGAATGAAGTGGGAACGGGAAACCAGAGATGTTTTGTGCGTAATGGATAAACTCTAAATCAGTGATGGCTGTCGGAATGTAGAGCTATTTAACATTTATTTTAACAAATGATACGGATAACATATAGCCTACAGCAGTTTTGTATGCATCGTCTTCAAATTATTTGAATCTTAATAGCCTAAAGCTCTGTTTTATACAACGTAAATTAAACATTTTTCAAATCA
This sequence comes from Epinephelus moara, assembly GCF_006386435.1. Taxonomy (NCBI): domain Eukaryota; kingdom Metazoa; phylum Chordata; class Actinopteri; order Perciformes; family Serranidae; genus Epinephelus; species Epinephelus moara. The sequence continues at coordinate 31,154,419 of NC_065512.1, forward strand.
GATTTATTCATTCAAATGATCAAAAAGCCACAAAAACAAACAAACAAAAAAACGTGCTGTCTCAAATAATTCTTTCAGCTGGCGCGTGCTCCTTCGTGACTCCACCACCTGCTGCCCCTGCTGCCCCTGCTGAACCCAGGCACCTAGGCCGAAGAGGCTGTGATCCGGCTGTCCTTAGAGACATTTTTATTATCATCATTCAACATGTAGAAAGAACGTGTAATCTATTGAGTCGATTTACATAGATAATTCACAATCATGAACCTAATCTGGATCTTAAACCTGCTAATTGCCAACTAATTTAACTAAATGTGTTATATTTTTAATATTTTGTCATGTTTAGATTACGTGTTTCAAAGGCACCTGTGTGTATTGTGTACATAACAGAGCGCAATACAAATTAAAATTGTAATTTCCAATAGTGAAAAGCAATATTTATGTGCTTCACTAAATTTACACAAGCACTACGAGTGGTCAGGAGCAGGAGTAGATTTTGTTAGTAGCTACGAAAAGATAGGAGCTACTAAAATATTGATGAATGCGGACATGCACGTAAATTTCCGTCTGCGAACAGTTTACACACAAATTCCTTCTGCTCACGTTTCATGAATGAGACCCAATGTGTTTAGTGTACATGTAGAAATGAACTCACCTGGAAGAAAACATGAGTGCTGTACAAGTCCTTTTGAGAACATGGTTTAGTGGCATGCTTCAGCCCCTTGTGGCCAAAATGAGTATCACCACAACAAATACTTTAAAAAAATGATCCTGACATATAAAATAATAATAAAATAAAATAAATTTAAATAAATTAAAAAAAAAATTTGTTTTCACTGTTTTCACAGATAAAAAAGAGTAACTTAGAAAAGTGATCCTTTGATTCGCCTGTTCCGAAGTCATAAACACAGTAGAGAAAACAACTTAGGTCAGACTTCACCTGAAAGTTTTTTTTTTCTCACTTGCCTGTCGGGGCTTCCATAAAATACGTATTATCTTTTGTGTATAAGCTGAGAGAACAAAAGTACTGCCTTTTCAAAAATGGTAAACAGTTTTAAGGAATTACAAATGAAAATCACAAAACCGATATAAATATGTACTCCAAAAGTCACAATTTGGAAACTTTGGGAGAAAACTTTTTTTTACAAACTCCTGAATATCAGTGAGTTTTTCTACTGTCTAATTAACACCCTAAAATGGCTGCACTGACAGCTCTAAATACCTTGTGTAAATAACCCAAGTGTTATTATTAAGTTAACAGATGGTCTTAATTTGGTGCTACACTAACATTTCACCTTTTCTTTTGATTGAAGTATTTCATGAACACTGTTGGGTTAAAACCTTGACATCCACTATGTTGATGTATTCCTCGATGTAGTGAATCCCTCTTCAAATTGAAAACCAACATTGGACAGCCTGTCGTCAAGCTATAAACAAGGCTGATAGTTAAAAAAAAAAAACTACTGCTATCCATCCTCAAACAATATTAACATTTACGAGAAGCTGTTTGCTTTAGCGGGATCTGAACTGGTGACATCAGGGCACGGGCTCCGCGCCAAATCTCTATGAATCCACCCAGAGCTTTGAGCATGCTTAAGCAATCATGACCTGGCATAAGGTCCATGTACGTAATCAATTATTCATTTGGAAGGTGGGGGAGAGTCGGCCCATCTGCTGAGGGGAGCAGTCCTGGCTGAGTTATTGAGCTGTATGCTGTCTGCTGTTTAATAATGGTCCAACTATGTATTGCTCTGTCGCGCGGACCCGTCGCAGTCAATCAATTTCAAATCACTGCATTTTGAAATGTAAACCAATATGGCAATCGACAAATAACAGCACAGTCTTTGCTTTTATTCTGGTACTGATTGAAGATTTTCTAACATGATGCAATCCCATAGGTATGATTGTTTCTGTCTTTTCTTTAAGGCAACAGCCACCGAACTGTGGTCCATAATGAGCATTTAGAAGTTCTTTTTATCTTTCCTCAAAGACATGATGTGTTTTGTTCTTTTTAATGAAGCAGCTGAAGAGATGACGGACAGTTAATGTGGAAAAAGTGGCTTAAACCACTCGTTATTTGTTCACCTGACTAATACCATCCACTCTCAGATGACTGCTGTGACCTACTGCAGACATCGCTCATGTGATCCAGTCTGATTAACAGGCTTCCCTGAGCAAATGAGACACTAATCCTGAACCTGGAGATATTGGACTGTGACTTACAGAAACGGTCAAAGTATACAAGGGGAAGTGTTCACTGTAATGTTTCTGCTGTTGGGCTTGTGAGAGTTTTTAATAATATATCAGATATGAAAATGATAATTCCATATATTGATTAAAAAAAGATCCACCTCTACTAAGCCGGCACACTCTGGAGCTACACTACACTCTAGAGGTTAAGACTAGCACAATGCAGTCACCAGGTTCTGCTGCTGACACTGTGTATACTTTATCTCACTAGACGATAAACTATAGGCTGATTTAACTCCCGAACTGTTTCAAGGAGCTTTTAAAGAGATCAGACTTTTTAAGTTCAATCGTCTGTAGCTAAACAAATGAGCAAACACTACCTTTAACAGTTAAAAATCAAACATTTGTGTGTAAAGGATGTGACTGTTTACAATATCTGACGGTCTGATAAAATGTTGGGTGAAGTTGCACATTGATTATTAATGTAAAACACAATCAACACTTCCTAGTATGTGTTCAATTGTTCACATTCAAAAGCAATAACAGCTTCTTGGAAGAGTCTCATTTCATAAAGTCAGAGCATTTTTAACGCCTTACACATTAACAGTATCACATGACGCACATATATCTCACACTATATGGTGGAGATCGGAAATCAGAGTGTTAATGATACAGGAGGGGGAAAATCATCTGCTCAGCTCAGCTCTACCCAAAGGTTAAAAATGGTACTGTGCTGCCATCCAGTGGTGAACTGGCTAACGTACACTGAAGACTGTTACCAGCTGTGCAAAACTCACAGTACTGACATGTTAACAAAACAGTTCATCCATTACTGAGACACTTGAAGTTTCAGTCATGCAACCTCCCCGCTAATGTCGAGGTCCATGGCATAGGTTTGTAACCTAAAAAGCATCCAAGGCACTCTGACTGAAAGTAAAAATCGTTTTTAATATGAACAACATGTTTGCCAAAGCACACCAACCTATACTGTTCTACATTAAGTAAGCTGGACAGTCACTGTTTTCATACCTCTGTGCCAGAGTCGGGGCCAGACGCATAATGTATTAAAGCTGTCCATCCATTCGTCTGTTCCATTCTCAGGATAGCAATATCTCAAGAACGCCTTGAGGGATTTTTTTTTACAAATTTGGCACAAACGTCCACTTGGACTAAAGGATGAACTTGTCACTGTGACCTCAAAAAACATGTTTTTGGCCATAACTTAAGAATTCACATCCTAATTATGCAGAAAATTTCACACAGATTTCCAATAGAATAAAATAGTGAAGTGAGGACATTTTATATGCAAAAGGTCAAAGGTCAACTTCACTGTGGCATCATAATGTTCTACAAAAAAACACTTTTCTGGCCATTACTCAGCTTTGGTCTGATACTGAACTGTGGACACTTGACTGTATAGATCTTCTGTGCTACTGGGTTGAAGATGCGTGTAAAGCATTCATGTTTAGAATTTGTAGCTTCCTTGCAGCAACATCCATACTTGAAGCATTAGCCCCTTTTACACTGCCTCTTCAAGATGGGAATTTTCTGCATTTATTCCACCTAATCGTTCTGTATAAAAGGTCCAATGGCTGCACGCTTCCCACAGCAGGAAAAAAGTAGCTGATAGCAGTTAGCAGCTAACTTGGCCAAAAATGTGAAATTGGGAAAACAATGAGGTCAGGGAGCTCTTTACCCATCAACAGAGGATAAGATCAGCAGCCATTTAACAGAGATGGTAAAACTCGCTATTTTCTAGTGTCATCACCACATATGAATCTGGACATAGAGGTAAACTGCAACTTGACTGGTTCATGGAGGCATACAACTGCAAAGCAGTAATTCTAGTTCACATTATATACACTGTTTAGACAGTACGTAAAGAACAGAACAATTTATATTGTCCCAACTGCCTTGAGTTGATCCAGTGAATATTTATACGGTACAAAGCAAAAGCCAAAATGATCTCATACTGTGATCTGCGATGCTGTCAAATTTCCTTTTTGGAGTTGAACCAATTATCAATAACTGAGACGGAGAGCTGAATATGTAGACTAATGGAGTGAATGAGGGTTTTACATCAGCTTGTTATTCATTTTCTCAGTAGTTCTTAATTAGAAAATGTAACATCATCACTGTGGGAATGTGACGAACCAGTCTGATTGGTTTGGAAATTACCTTTAATCTGCCTGATGACATTTGACAGATATGTTAACTAACAAGATCCAAAATCATGTGAATTGGTTTAAAAGGTGGGTTTTTCCCTTTATACTTTAGTGGATGATGTGTTTCAAAGAGCAGGGGGAAATAAAAATTGTACTTCATTAGATGACATGGTGACACTAGTAAATACACTCAGGTCCAAGTTATCACTTTAAAAGAAACACATTTTAAATACTCAAATTTTTGCTGAGTCAGTTGTTATTGCTACATTTCTGCAGATACAAGACTAACTTCTCAAAGACAAGTTGAATTTAAGCAGGACTGCAAAATCTGATTTTTTTTTTAACCTCAGAGTGATCTAGGTCAGTGTTTCATCGCTGGTTTAACAAGACAGAAAGCACATCTGGTCCACAGCACAGAAATAAATCAGATTGTCTAGTCTTGCATAAATCCAACTGTAATCCCGGAGAACCTCCTGTGCAGGCAAACCAATTCAACAGAAGCTACATAAGAAAAATGAATGAAAAACAATTGACTCCTACTGTAACAAAGCTTTACTGAATCATGATCAGGTATTCCAGAAAAAAATAAAAGTTTATATAAAACAGCATTTGAGACTGTCACAATCTCTGCATTTTTCCAGTCAGTTCGATCAGTAATACGTTTCCTACTTCGTTTGTAATTAGAAAACAGCTTAATGCAGAAATCTTCTCAGTGTGTAGTAACAATACTGCCGACATAATTTTCAAAAATATATATATAAATCTACTTCATATCTACAGCCAGCTGATGCCATTATACTGACAATACATTAGAACTGTGCGCTACAACACTTTTGGACAACATGTAATATTTGATCAATTACACTGAGTAGTAGCATAAATAACTGTCACTGCTAAGAAGACATTGTAAAACAGTCAGGTTCCCTTGTTCAAAACAGATAATCGAATCATCATCATAATGAAAGAACTACAAACATAACTTGGATGAGGCTCCAGACTTAGTGAATACGACATATGGGGTAATGAGAGTTTAAAAGAAAATATGCAAGTCTATCTTTCAAGAGTCAATGTGATGTATTTCATTTATACCTCAGAAAATGTAGAATTAGTCCTTAATTCACATGTACAAAATCAGCTTTTAAGGGACAGTTCAACACAAAATCAAAAAGACATTCTTTTTCTTTTACCTGTGGTGCTATTTTTCAATCTAGACTGATAAATAGCACTACAGGTAAGAGGACATATGTATGTTTGTTTTGGGGTGAACTGTCCCTTTAATTTCACAAGATTTCCTCCAGTTATAAAATATATCAGCATTTGAGAATTTAAGATACTGTAAAACTTTTCATACTGTGGCATCTCCAGCATTCTCAGACGAGACTATTTGAATACATTCATTCCTATAAGGCAGGGCAGTAACTACAGCATGTTAATACCAGGAGCCATGTTCTACAACAGGGTCAGCGTACTGTCAAAATGAATTCAGATATCCAGTTAGGTACTTTAAAAAACTGGGATCACAGTAACCTTAAAGGGTTCAACAGCAAACTTGCTTTCACTTGTCACATTTACATTGCTAATTTAGGGTTTAAAATTGACATGAATGAAGTGGAAACAGCGGTTTCAAGTGAAAGCAAAGTTTAGCATCACATTTTAAAATGTTAAAACTTCATGTCATTATGTCGTCACCTTTGACTCCAAGCCATGATAAGAGTATACAGAAGGAGGTGAACATAGAGAGCCCAAAAAGAGTCACAGAACTAACTTCCATTAGTGATGTTCAGTCCCTCGTGATGTGTGAATTCAAGAGTACTGCGACGGGCAAATTCAAACATCAGACAAAAAAAATTAAGAGCAGGATAATAAAAACATCAGCTGAAAAACCAAAATGATCATCTCTACTATCATCCGTTGCAAAGAAATCCTTCAAGGTCCAGTGTTGCAAAGATAATCCAGTGAGTGTTCATATCCAGTGGCTGCCAACAGACGAGTTTCACATGTAGTAGTGACTGGGTTTAAAAAAGGTTTGTAGTGTGCTACAAGGACAGTACAGTGTCATATTCACGTTTCATCGTGTTAGGAGTCCAGGTGTGTTTATCTCTCCAAATCAACACTTAAAGTCAGTCTTTCTGTCTTTTAGTCCTTCATCCAGTGTACATCAGCAGCTCTACGTGCTGTGTGATCTGTGAGTGTACAGAAAAGCTCAGAGAAGCAGAATCCAGTAGTGTGAATAACCAGTGATAAAACAGCATGAGCCAAAAATAGGGTGAGGAAAGCAGCGCTAAAAGAGACAACCTACACTTTGAGTCATGAACCAGTGGTGGATGCCTTCATGAAATGTACCTTACTGTGAGACTTTAGTGAGTCAGCCCCAACTTGACCTCTATTTGTTTGACAGGATGGATTATGTGAATGGCAGGTTGCTGACAGTGAGCTGCGGCAGGAGGTTCACACGGTAGGTGTTCTTCTAGGATGTTAACACTGGAGCTAAACATTAGCATAAAATACTGTCATCATATTCCAATCATTTTCTTATGTGCTTGGTTGAATTTGTTCAATCTGTTTGTCAGTGTGGCTACAATTGTGTTTGTGGTGTTTGTAAGCTGCCTCTTCCCTGGTTCCACTTTCCTCTTAGCCCTCAGTGTTCAGCACATCTGGCCCAGCTTGCTTGTGTGTGGTTGGGTGAAGGGGTGAGGGGGGCTAGGGGGAAGCAGTCTGGGAGATGAATGTTGTGATGACTGCTCCTCATTACTCCATCAGAGCTCAGTGGTCAGGAGACCTCTGGGTTTGGCTCCATTCTCTGAGGCTGGCTGCTGACCCCCAGTGCTGTGAAGGATGGCAGAATGGCTGCATCAGAGACGGACTACTTGTCTTGTAGAAGCATAAAACATACACTGAGCATGTGGGCCCTGAAAAATACTGCTCTACAAAGAATGAATTTCATTGCTACATTCATAGAACAAACAAAAATACAGCTATGATAGGGAACAAAGATAAAGTATCCATCACATGGTGAGATAGCAAGGTGCATAGCTGATATTTCAAACTCTACTTGCGCATGTTCTCACTTATAATTGTGTACTCTCAGTGATATTATTTTGCTTTGTGCATGAGAAACTCTTAACCAGTTAACAATAAGGCAACTTTATGTTACAACAGTGGTAATTCATCATCCAGGATGAGCAACTTTTACAGTGAAATGATGCTGAAGCCTCAATTTAAGCTCATGACTTCTCATAGCAGCGAGGCCGAACAACAATTCCAAGTCATTCTTTTTTAAAGCCTCGCCTTCAACTCTTTTGGTTTGAGGTTTCAGCTAAAAGCAGGCATTTTCCTGCTCGATCAGCAGGGGTCAGCATACTACCAAGCTTGCTCTAAAAACAAGCTTTAAGGTTCGGATCTCAAGAAGTTTACCTGGCGGAGATGGTGTTACGTGTGTGAGCGAGCTGGGGGAGGACTGGGGTGAGAGCGGCTCCCCCATCTGCAGGGAGAAGAGGGTTGACCTTAGCAGGGGGGTCAAGGTCGAGCAGGCCGTTAGTAAAGACGCCAGGAGGCTGTATTAGAAGGGGATGAGGGAGAAGGAAGGAGGTCATTCTCTACGTAGCCTCTACATCAGCCAAAGTGAACAGCAACTATGCAAGTGCACATGGAAAAGTAAACACTGAGCCTTGCATCACCAGTTTCAGAAAACTGGACACAAATTAAAATAATTAAATACTCATGAAAGCCTTCTAAAACATAAAACAAAACAACATAAAAGCCAGACAGACAGGTAGACAGTAGATCAGGAGAAAAGCCAGACAGGTAAATACAAAGGTCGATCACTCACAGCAGCTGTAGGGATGATCCAGCGAGGTGTGATGAGAGGTTTGGGCTGCTGCACTGGTGGTAGCTGGAAGACAATCAGAAAAATGTTGGCACACAATATTGACCATACATAATTTACAGGGGTGCATTCACCCACGTTTGACCCCAGATCACTGATACATATTTGCTTCAATAGATCACAGCAAGAGACTTGTGACTACAAGTCTAGTTCTAAACACAACACTGAAAAGTCACAAAGACATTACACAAAAGAACCAAATTACGTTTCTCCCATTCTGTGAGTGTCAATCTATATATTCATAAATGTTGTGCATGTGTATCACCACTAACATTAAATTTAATTCCTATCTCAAATAGAAAAACCAGCATGCTAAAGTCTGGTAGTATTGGGGCTGTGTTCACACTCAGCAGGGGCTGCAGACACGGGTTAAATGTTTCAGAGTGAGGGTGAATAAGTGATCAATTGTTTCATTCCAAATGTGTGGTTAGACTGAGTGTGTCTTGTGTAGAGGGTTGGTGGTTTGCTCCCTGCAATGGCCGATATACGTAGTGTTCTTGAGCAAGTCCCTTTGCAAAGGTATTTACACAAGTAAATTAGTCAAAAATGGATTAAATGACAGTGTTTTGGCCGGAGTTCTCCACATACAGTAGAATAAGACTCACCACAGGAGTTGGATCGGTGAAATCGATCAGGTTGTCAGACAGTGGGGTGTTGTTTTGCAGGTCAACTTCCTCTGCTTTAACCTGCAAAAAGACACCAACACTCTTAATCAAAACACACAAACAAACCTCTACAAAGTCTGTATTAGATGATTTGTTTACATCAGATTCAACATGACACATAGAGCAATGAGGAGCCACATAAGCAGTGTGCATACAGTGCACCGTCATGAAACAGATACCAGTGGCAGCACTTCAACCTAAGGTTAAACAGATGCCACTGTGAGACAGAGAAGCAGATTTCCATCATTTTTTATCAGCACAGATAACAGGATGGACATGTAAAATGTACCTGTACCTTCATAACATGTAATAATATATAATATACTGTATGTGATGTTGAAAAATCCACTAGAACTCTATTTATTACCGTGCCTTTAAATAGCAGTAAACTCCGTGTTCATGTGTAAAAGCATTAATGGCTACTATTCCCATGGTAACAAATGAAAATGCACCACAATAAGTAATTCAACTATGAATAATCATGTTACCTTTGGTGCCATGACTTCGCTGGCAGACTCAGAGAGCATCTTGGGAACAGAGGGGTTTAAATCGTCAGCTATCCTCTCTGCACTAATGAATGGAAAAAGAGAATTTCAGATTCCTGTTCCACTCAGAAACATTAACAGAGTCCAAGTTACTCATCCTTGAGATACAGTACTACAAAAAACATTTTTTTTAAATTGGTACATTTTTCTCATTCATATGACTAAAAAAAAAAACAAACAAAAAAAAAACAACAACTTTATTATCGGAGCCAATCACACAGCCCAAGGTAATGCCTTCCAATTGCTTGCTTTGCACAACAAAGGGTCCAAAACCCCAAGGTATTTTTACAACCTAGAAAAGCTTGATTTGTGCTGGATAAATTAGTTTAACTGTTAGTTGATTATCAAAATTGCTCTTGATTAATGTTCTGTGAGTGACTAATTGATTCATCAGTTATTGTTTTAGCACAGCGTGAGGTTACAGTCTCCAGACTCCTGTAGAAAGACAGCCTGAATGGTTGGACCATTTACTGCATCAATGAGCCCGGGGCCTTACAGCCTTTGTGAATTGTCTGGTCAAGCGTCTGTATTTTTGTGTCATCCCACTGTAAACACTTGAGCAGAGATGCCAGCAGTATCCAGGCAGAACTCAAGTCATGTGACTGAACACACCCAGACACACACACACACACACACACACACAAACACATACACACACAGGCGTGTGCACTGCTCAAACAGGCCAACAGATGTCAGCAAAGACTACTAAGAACAACCAACACCTCAGTTTCCAATGGATCATTGTGAAACGTTTATGTTCTGTTTGGGGGAAAAAAGCCGATACAAAATTATAGAGTAAAGATACAGGAACTATATCAGTCAGGTAAATGCCAATGAAGAAAAAGGAAGTGGGCACTGTAATGTGAGTGCACTTTGGTTTTTACTCTCTAAGCCCTGTCTTCATACCTTTAATTTCAACTACTTTCTATCCACTTTTATATATTTCTTATTTCAATCTGAATGTCAAAGCCTCGTCTTTCTGCTGTCAAGGTCCTAAAAGCTGAAGTAGGTTAGGTGAAAATTATCATTACATAAGGTGTGATTAAAGCTATAGGCACAGTGAAATATATCAAATTACTGCACCTTAATTTAGAGAGTATAGTAATTAGTTAATGACAAAACTTCCGTATGACTTGAATAATAATGTGTGGAGGATTTCACAAAGACGCAGTGTTGTTTAAAATAAAATGCAGCTAATGATTTTCAGCAAATTTATCGTTTGACTTTAAGTTAGATAAAAGAGAGAAGAAAAACAAATATATTGTGCATCTCTGTCTGCCCAGAAGGATTATGAATCTGAAGCTTCTGTCAAAATTCCCTCCCCCGCTAATCTATTCTCCCAGTTTCTCTCTCGTTTTCTTCAGACACAGTGGGAATAATACAGAATTCACCTTGTAGACAAATAAAAGTGCAGTTTTACTTAGACATACAAAGTAAAAAAACAAGTAGGGACAGCATAGCATGTTCAAAGACTAACCTGGCCCCTGCTGATGAGACCAGTGAGGCTGGCTTGAGCAGGTCCCAGGAGTCTTGGATGTCAGGGCGACTGCTAACGGACAGAGACGAGTTACTACCCAGTCGGCCGGTGCGCACTTTCAACCTGGAAACAGACAATACATGTTCTTGTTTTGTGCCGGTAGTTTTGTGTGGATGGAATGACATCAATCCTTTTACACTGAGTAAAAGATCTTCACAATAATAAAAAAAAAATCAACATGAATCAAGAATTAAATTAGGTATAGTAAAGGAAGACAATATTTAAAATTGATTTTAAAAATAAGAACAGGAAAGTACATATATTTTACAAACAGCATTTGCTAAATCTACTTCGGCTCATTCTCCCCCACCAACATCCCGAGCCACTGACGGCCTCTGATACAAGACGGCGACAGGGATTTGCTTTACAATCTGTGGAGCCTTGCTTGTAAGAATGAGCTGCAGGTGATGTAATGTTGTGAGCTACGCTAATAATCCTCATGAATATTCAATTGGTTAATCAGCTCTAGCTGCAGGGAGTGCTGAGATTGGCTGAGACAATGTGTTGACAGTTGGCATGACTCAGGAAGATGGAGGAGGAGGGAACAAGGCCCAATTTCAAGACAATGGAGCGCGAGTGACAATAGATTTCTCCTGTCCATGTGTGCTGCCTGTACAGTGCTGTACTGTACTGATGGTTTCAAAAGGAGAAAAGATTTTTTTAGAAACACAGTATGATGCTAAAAAAAAACCCTAAATAAACAAAAAGTATTTTGCATGGTTGAATGAATGTTGGGAGCCTTGGCAAAAACACATTCATTGCATTCTTTATCATTTGTAACAGATGGAAGTTTCGTCAAAGGACAATCAATAATAATTAATTCAGTTATTATAATTCTGTATTATGGAAGCATAATGTGATAATTATCCCAACAATTCAGATTCAATTCAACAATTCAGATTTTTCCTCAAGTGAATGCACTGCAATCCTGTTTTTTTATCTACAGACTGTACATTCAAAAATGTGTTACTCCAGTGTGTGATCATACCTGGCAGAGGCCTCCTGCAAGTTACAGTTTTTATCTCCAACAATTATGACATGTTCCTCCAAAGATCCCTGCGAAAAGGAACAGGGAGAGAGAGATAAATGGACTGATAGACAGAGAGACAGGTGGAGGACTATTACGATGATGCATCTCCACCTTACTTGATAGCAGAATAACATCACAACTATGATAGAACATCAATGCTGCAACACAAAGCCCACACTCTTGAGGCTTGAAAGGGTTGTTTTAAAAGTCACAAATCCTAGTCCCTGGTAGAATGCCTTTATTTCATATACCTTTCAATTTCCTGAACCAATTAGAAGCATCAATAGTGGGAGTACAGAGGCCAGCATTAGAGTGCACCTGTTACTTGTCTTTCATCCTTCCACCCAAACTGTTGAACCTTTGAGAAGGTCAATGACCAGGATCAATTTGCTCACGTCAGTTTTAAGTTTCACTGTTCACACACAACATTTACACTACCTGGAAGGTCTAATGTTGCTGAAAACAGCAAGGCTGCAGCCATTTTCCATAACCTGCTATTCAGTAAATAGAAATCATTAAATTTGAGTTATACGCCAAGGGGTTAACAGCAGAGACTTTGTAGACAATGCCCTGGCTGGGTACCTTTGTTGCACATCATTCCCCATCACCCTTCTTGCTGCCATCTTTCTACTAACAACTCCCAAACAGCAATTTATTGAAAAACATTTGTTGGCCTTTTACACCTTTCAAAGTGTGATCACTAAACAACACAATGCATCCAGTTTGGTGGGGTCTGTTCCTAACCTTGAGGGCAGCAGCCTCAACTTGTGCCTTCAGGATGTTGCTCTTCAGATCCTCTGGGGTGCACAGTGGAGTGACAACTGGACTACTGCCCGTGCTGCTGAGACCACACTTCTCTGTGAGCTTCATCACATCCTCCTGTTGGAGCATGATTGGATAGAGCAAACACATAGCATACAACAAAAGAGAGAAAATATGGTTATCATCTCTGAACAAAGCAGACAACATGCTGTGCTATCCCTGCTGCAATTTCTCTCACGAAGGTTTTCATTGCATTATCATCATTTTAGTTCCACAACAGTATTAACAGAATTACTTTATGAACACCCACCTGATTGTTCATGGCCATATTGACATTGATGTTATTTCTGGGCGTACCAAGAAGCGGACTGCTCTCCAACTCCAGCTGCTTCAGACGAGCTGCTGCATCTGAAGAGACACAATGTTTAAATTAAATACTACTCAATGAAACATACACATTACAAGTCTAATGTAGTTGCAAGCGATATTTATTGCAGCCCCCTTTTCAGTATGCTTTCATTGACAATAAGTGCACTGTGTGTCGACTGCGTTGATAAATGAGTTGCCACCTGAATTCACTTTGTGGTATGCTTGGTTTGCTGTAGCCTCACCAGCCAGGCCGAGGTGATCCTCCCCGGTGACACTGGGGGTAGCATAGGCACTGCTTGGTCCGGCCTCGTCTGCAGCCGTCACTGTGGGAACGACAGGAGCCCTGAGGACATCATCAATGCACGTCTCCATCAGGTCCGCAACCATGGGCATACTAAGGACAGAACAAAAGGATAACAGAAGGATATAAAAGAAGCACCAGAACAAAACAGGGGTTTAAAAATAATCCTGTTTAAATATAAATAATAAACAGAAACAATGAAGATAACGAAAGCGTTAAATCTAAAAGTACAACAAAATAATAAAGGATTATACAGCTGTATGACTTACCTGCGACATCCATAAGACATGAGTGGACTCTGCAAAGATGTCAAACTGGCCCATGATGATATGTCAGAAGATATTTTATAAAAACTTCCCATAAATACAAAGAAAACTACAATAGAACAAATTAAGACAAAAAATAGGGGTGACTGTGTTTTGAAAAATATTTGGAAGCCTCTGGCAAAAGCTGATCATGTAGGTTCACCAATGAGTTTGACAAGTACAGCCATGCATCCACCAGTTTGTTATCAGGAATACAAGAAAATACAAAGACAGCTACTGTTGTTTCTACCAGAAAGATATGGGATCTGCCTGTCCAAAGGGAAAAGCTCTTTATAACATTGCTGTAAAAGGTCTTCTAGGGAGATGGAGAGGCATGATTGAGGTCATGGAAATAAGTCTTCAAAGCAAGCAATAACTTCTGTGGGAAAAAAAATGCAGTGTAATATTCTTAGAAACAAAAGCAACTTAAAGGAAAACATTTGATACATGGATTTTGATGAAAGCTCTTCCAGCAGCTTCATAATTACCTCATATTTCTGTAGCCTGCAGACACAGTGAAACATGAGAAGTATATATTACTATATAAATGACTTGGAGAGAACCGGAGCTACTGTAAAGTACCCCACACACACAAGATAAGTACAATCCCTCGCCTGAGGACACACAAACCAAATGTATATAAACACTCCCACATGTTAAGTAATCCATGAAGGAAACACATCAGGGATGCATCCAACCCTCATGTGGGCCATAAACAAAGTGCACTGTATTGTATTTACACTAAAAATGTAACGTATGCACACTTGAGAGGTTCCACAGGGAGATGATAAATCTTTTCCAACTAGGTACAGAGGTTCAAAACACTGAAGTAGCAGCCAATGTCTTGTCATGATCAATCCTGAAGTAGTTGTAATAGTATATATAGATTGCCTTTGTGACATTGCCTTGTAGTCAGCAGCAACAGTTTACCAATCCACTACCTTATGGCTCTTTGGATGGAAACACTTTGGGTTTCACGAAAAGCAGAGTTAGACATGGCTAAAGCTGCATGCAAACTGTCATGGACAGGTATAGTATTGTGGTAATACAATCAACACAAGTGCCCATTGTGCTCGACAGCATCCAGAGCTCAATGTGAAGTTAGCCAATCGACTTGCAACAGGCCAACAGGGCCTGAAGGGACAACTGATTAAATTACCCAGTGGTTCAGAGAAAGCTGCTGAAATAAAAGACAATATACAGTCTCTAGAAGTGTATGATTCAACTTTTAACCATGGTCTAGTGTTAAAAAAAGTCAACAAAATTGCAAAAAAATGTAATATTGAATCGCAGTACTTTTAAAGTATTTAGATAGTATTGAATCAGGAGATAAGCATATCGTCCCAGCCCTGAATATATTATGCGTTTGGCAGGTGAGTTACAACTTGAGAGACCGCAGAAGATGATACAAAATCTCAACCGCCAAACAGCCGGGTAATCCTTCTTAAACAGTGTGTACACTACTTGTACCAACCTACATACTGTAATCAAACACACATATGGTTACATACTCCTCTGTATCAAGAGTAATTCTGTCTTTATTCTCTGGAATGATTTTAAACATGCAGTTCATAAAGATATACATCCTTTGGTCAAAGTTACATTGTAAACATTTAACTAAGCAATAATATTACGAAATCACCTTCATTGGTTGAGCTGTGCGAGAAACGGTTGTGCAGAGGTGTAGTTGAGGTGTAGGGAAGCATTCAGTGAATATAAACTTCAAAACAAATAAACAGAAATACAATTTTCTTTCGATTTTGATTCACTTCTGAACATTTTTATGGAATCATATTTGTTTGATCTCTCGCCATATGTTGGATGAGAAGGTCAGTATAAATTTGATTTCTGAGTATAGAGTCCAGGATATGTTTAGGCTAGCTCAACAACTTCCAAGAAAAAGCTAAAAAAAAAAAAAAAAAAAAAAAAAAAAATGCATCTTCAAGCATTTCTTAAAGGCGTTGAGCATACAAGAAACCATGTATAAATATAACAGATTCTGATGTTTCTGGATTGCATCTGTGACAGAGTGAAAGCAACTCTTTTCTCCTACTCCTTTTTTTTGTGCCAGGCTATAAACCTCTCAGTAAAATCTCTACAGACGAGACAAATACTGACCTTCTTATCCAACTACCTTTATAAAACAGCAGCAGATCCATGAAATGTGGAGAATAGATTAAATACAAAATAGAGAAAAATCACATCTTCTTATACATTAAAATCATTTTATGGAACTAACTAAAACAGCAACAGTGGTTGAAATATAAAAAAAGCACAAAACTAATTTTGAGAGAACGACAATGGGAGCAGAAGAGGATTTAGTTAAACCTTCCAGGAACTGTGACTTATTGTTTCCTTCAGTCGAAAGTGAGCTGAATTCCTAAGCCTCACATTGATACCATCTCACCCCAGCCAGCCAGTTTCACCATGAGGTTATGAGTGAAGGACAGAGGAAAGAAAGAGAGAAGGAATGAGAGAGACAAAGAAAGTGTAGAGGGTAACGAAATAGGGAAAAAGGAGGAAAAAGAGGACAACTTTTCAGAATTGTCACTGGAGCAAGGGTCAGGCACAGGTGAAGGGATGTGCAAAGACTGAAACACTGAAAAGGAAAGAATAGTATCAAGAGTGATGGCAGCATGATGGGAAGCTTGGAGAGATGTCCGTCTGTGAGGGGTGCCTCTAAATGGAATATGTGATACTTCGAGCAGTTTGTGTTGAGGAATGTTTTCAATAAGGCATGTCTGCATTCACACCAAATGTGTCCTTCCATGTGGTGCAGCCACCACCACAAATACCAGAAGTGTTTCATGGGTGAGTCACTGCTGAGCCATCCCCATTTATTAAGTGTGCTGTCCAACTCATGTCAGTACAGAGGGTGACCGTTGTCAGTTCCTCGGATTGGTCCAACTCCTTGTGGGGGAGCATTGATGAGACATGAGCAGGAGGGGTGGAGGGGAGAGGAGACCTGAGGAGAACAGGATGGAGGGAATAGACAAAGGGAAGGGGGGCAAACAGGAGGGTGATGTAAAGAGATGGATAGTGAGTGAGTGAGAGAGTGAGACTGGTGGGGGAGAGGAAGGGAAGCATTGAATAAAAACGGCAAAGAGGTGAGGGACATTGTATGCAAATGAATGGGGGAGAGGCAGCACAGGTAGAAAGAAAAATGGGAGCTGTGCGAAAGAGCGTCATCTGTTTTTGTTGTAAGAGATTATGCATTTCTTTTAACTACAGCTTGGCAAGAGAAGTCATGCTGATGATAATAAAAAAAATGTTATATTAGTGGACATGAAACAACATGAATAAATAAATGAGGCGTTCATGGCCCTGATAAGCCCGGCAGTGTCTGGAAACTCAATATGCCACGCAACTTATGGTACATTGCTTCTGCTACACTGTACACTAGCGTGCATTTAAGTGCGCTGTGACAAGTGTTGTGACATGTACACTTGAGTTAACTGAAGTGGACTGGATGTCTCTGGAGCGTCAGTGACCTGGCTTTGCACCTCTAGCGACTGAGGTCTGATGGCTTATGTCAAATCTGTGTTTATATATTCAGTGCTGGAGGCCCTGAGCCGGAAGCTGTTATTCATGATGACAGCTCCACTGGGAGCAGGAGAGGCAGGGGAGCATACAGTTTCTCAATGCCACTGTAAAACAGTGACTAACTTGATGATCTTTGGCTCCATGTACGGCAGATGAACTTCTACTGACCTTTTACTGTATATTTTCCATATACTCTCTTGCTGGCCATGGAGACTAAAATGTGATGAATTCATTCCAATGGCATTAATCTAATAATTATGTACTCTCACTTATGATAATGTAGTGGAGACGAAGAAGTGAAGAAGCTTAAAGGAAAGAGGGGAAAGGGTCAGAGGGTAGGCAACAGATACAGTCCTCAGAGTAAAAAGCTAAAAAAAAATCATAAACATTCCTAACTACAATTCTTTACTTCGCATTTGTTAACATTTTACTTTGGTTTGGAAATGTTTGATGTTGCATACATTTGACTAGAAAAACATTAACAGTAACTGTTTCCACTTACTCAACAAATGTAGTGCACACTTACAGAGCTATCTCCCATTACCGTCAATGACATATAAATATAAAATTTGGATTATATTATCTGCATCAGGGCATCAAATCACAAGCTTACATGTATTTATTTTCTTATGTGCTTAGTAAAGTTGGAGAGTGACAGACAGAGATAGAGAAGACTGATTGCTCATGGTATCAGGAGAGCAGCTGAAGGTTATAGTGCTCCATGCAAAATCAACACTGACATTGCACTAAAAGCAAGGGAAAAAGGAGTGGGATGAGAGAGGGAAGAACACCAGGGATTAGTCTGAAGTATTAGTGGTATAGTTTCTTTCAAAGCATCCTCCTCCTGTCCACTGAATCTGTTGTGAACTGTTGCCATGGGTTTACGGCATAAACAAGAACTCAGAGGTTTTCTCAGTGCAATGTCTTGTGCTGATATATTACGCAAGATCTTGTATGGCTTGTGTCTTTTTTTTTTTTTTTTTTTATCACTGGATAAGCTTCTGAAGGCTCTACAACATTCTAACGAAAGCACTGACTGTCACTGAGCAAGGTGTGCCTGCACCTGGTAGGTCTTCTCCAAACAAAACTGTTGTTCTGTTGGTATTAGAGCTGCACAATATCAGGACAATATGCAATATGCAAAAACACAGAATATCGTGATAATATTTCGGGGTGCACAGATTTTGAAATTCTGTTTAAAATAACAATTTAGCTGATAGCCATTACCGATGTTTGTATGCTGTTTATTTTATTTTGTTGTTATTTATTCCCCCTTTTGTGCCAGGAAAACAAAGAGATCTACAAGCTTTCACATTCAATAATACAAATTTATGAAACAATAATTTAGTATAACCTTTCACTTGAAAGAACTAAAAAAAAAAAACTGCTTCAAAGTCTTTTTACTATAATCATAATTCCCTCTCCAATATCTATTTTATATTTCTGTGAAAACATCAACACATATCTATGTAAAAGAACTGTATTTATTTGAGTTTCTAGCCTAAAACTATGTTTTATAAGATTACACTGAACACATCATGAGAATCTACCATCACCCAATACTCATTTTTACTGAACAGAGCTTGAACGCATCATAACATAAGTTACCTCCGTAAGTTGTTAGTTGTGGCCACTGGCTGCTAACAGTTAAAGTTAACTACTGTAGTGCTCCTCGTGCTGATTTTAACACAGATCTTTTGTTCACACTGTAGCATTATTGGGAAAAGAACAGGGTGCATCCTCTGATGCAACTAAAGTGAGTTTACTGCATCCTTTCATCCCAAACGGGAGGATCTCTGTTTATCACAAGCACGTTTTCTATTGTCCCAAGGATGGCAGGATGCTGACAGCTACAAGCCATTTGTCCCACATTAGTGAGCAGCCTTTTAATTTTAAAAATCAATTGCACTAATTAATGAATCAATTCATATGAAAGCGTCCTGCCTGTATAACCATAACAAAATAAGGGGGAGGCGGTGTGCTCCGCTGTGCTGTTTTAACTCCCCCAGCAGTGGGGATCAGATTCTCTGCTGCACCTTCAGCTCCAGGAAAAGCCAAGTCACTGAGCAGGCTGGGCAAAGGCATTTTTGAGGTGAAACGGACTGAGCAGAGAGTTATTTCCTCTTCACAGAGGTATTTTAAATTTGTTAACGGTGAAAAGTTTTATATCTTCAGGGTCTCGTGATGTGGTGTAAAAAAAAATGTCCCAGTAGCGGCCCCTACAAAACCTCAACAAAGTTGCCCCCATGATATGTTACATATTCATGTACGAAATTCGGTGTGAACATGTATCAGGTCCAGACATACAAAAAAGTCTCTTGGAGCCATACCCTAAATCCAACAGGAAGTCAGCCATTTTGAAATTACTGTGCAATTTTCGTACTGTTTTGGCCATTTACAAGGCTCACGCTTTAATGAACTTCTCCTAGATATTTAATCCAACAACAGTGAACAGAGAGTGGACACAACAATTTGTCCATAATTTGTCTAGCGCCACCATTCAATCCAGAAAATAACACTTCATTCCTTGTTGCAAAGTATGATTTCAAAAGAAAACACAAGCTGCATCCACTGGCATACTGCCAGTACCCCCAAATTGCGCAGAGGTGTCTGGGTGATAGCATAAAAGGTATTCACAAAATACCTAACGTTCGTCCCACAGATGTAATTATTTAGATATTATATCAAAACAAGCTTGCAACTGTTGCCTTTTGTGAAGATAAATTACAAGTTAACTCTAGCAAATGCCCCACTGTAAACTGTCCAGGCGCTGCACTGCCCTTGCGGTTGAGTTCTGCCTCTCCCGTTCCGTCAACACCACGTTGTTCCATAAACATTTAGACAATCCATTGTTGACCTTTGTGAATCAATGGGGCATTGTCCATGTCTGCATTGCAATGCATCTAAGAATTGTTTCACCCACCCCTAGTATATACTGTATGTATTTATATTTGCTTTGAGTGTTAAGGAGCTGCAGTGTGTATTCATGGACATACTTAAAACCTACACTGTACCCAACTACCACTTGACAACTTTGTTTTAGGGTTGACGACCATTTCATCGATGAAATAACCAAGCCTGCCTGTGTCTTTCTTTAAATGCTCTACTAATTCGACGACAGACACGGGTATAGCAGAGTGAAATCACAGAAAGTAGAACAGCAGTAGTACTGGCATAATCGGGCAACTGACTCATTGTATTTCTTGGCTCAGCGTAACTTTTTATTGGACCCAGGCCATCAGGCAATCCTTGCTGTTGGACTCTAACGGCAAGAGCACTATCTGACCGGGCAGAGATTTAACAGCATGGCATGTATTAGTCAAAGTAGTGCCTACAGACACATTGTAAAGCAACATTTTTTTTTACTATAGTATATTCCAAGAGCAATATTGCAGGCTTTCACTATGTGTTTATTGTGCAAGTTGATATCACAATGACAATTAAAAACAACAACAACAAAAAAAACTTTGTGCAGCTCTAGTTGGTATACTTTATGTTGTTTAAACACACATAAAACTAATACTAACTGGGAAGTAACACATTGGAAGCCCTTGCTTCCCAGCACAAATGAATTGACTGTGTTTTAAAAGACATTGTGGAAGGAAATTTGAATAATAAGCATTTGAAGCCTCTGGGATTTACTGTTTACCCTTGAACGATAAAGTCTCTGAGAGGAGAATACAGCAGCATAATTAGTGGGATAGGTCATCACTCTGTCTGTGCACCGGCCCTATCCAAGGTCATATCTGTGCATCCTGTTTTTCAGGGTAATAAATGAAGCAAAAAAGGGTCCCTGCCCCAGTGACAGGCAATCCTCTTAGTACAACTGACCAGAAATTTACTTGACTAGAAACAGGATCAGCCTGAGCTGTAGATCTGAATGAGCTTTGTTCCCCAGCAGCCACAGTAGTCTGATCGGGAAGTAAAAGTACCTACTTTACACTGGGAAAAAAAGCATGTAGGCAAGTAATGTTTTCTTACTGTCTCACCTCTAAAAACCTGAAATGTCTTTTGGTAAGCTTTTAGCATCTCTAATCATATTGTCCATAAGCTGATTGGCAAACAAATTTCCATCCATCCTAATGTATTATTATAATATCTTGTGGGCCATTTGACAGTTTAGAAAATACATAAGGGTTTGTGGAGGAGCACCTGTTTCAAAGGATGCTTCAAAGGTTGAGAAGACTGAAAGTAAAGACATCTACACACTGAAATGCACCCAAGTCTTCAACAGAACAGATCCAAAGCTGAAGCCACATCACATCAATGATTCATGATGCCAAAAACTAGATCCCAGCATAGCACCCCAAAATCATTACATCATTTCCTCCACCGATTAGGTTGGCATTTCATGCTGATCAAAAGTGAACAGACGGCAAATCACCAAAGACGATTTAATCGTAAGAAAACCCTTCTCCAAAGCCAAGATCAGAAAGCCCGTCAATGCACAGCGATTGATTGGTTAAAGCCGGAGCAATGGCGAGGTTCAGCGTTCAATCGTACCTACCTGGCCTGCCTCCACACAAGACCCATTTGTCTTCAGTACATTTTAATACTGGAACACAAAGTGAACGATGCAGGTTTATAAGAGAGGAGGGTGCATGCATGTTTGTTTATATATTTCCTTGTTCAAGCTTCACACAACACATGAAAGTACATCCACAAATATCAGATATATCATGGACAAGAAAAAGACCTACAATATATTCATACATACTGTTCAGAGGCAGCAACTCTGACTCAGGTATGGGAGCCAAAAATACAACATAACGGGAAAACAATTGGTTATAACAAAGAGAGCTACAACCAAAAAATATAAATAAATAAATACATACATAGGTAATACAGGCAGTAATGAGAATAAGTCAGTGGAATACTTGGACAGGTTCTGTCTATCAAATTAAAGGCAGGTGAAATCCTTAGAGTATGTCTTTCTCTTTATCTATTCACTGCCTACTTCCTGTCCCTGTTGGCTATCCCCCATCAGCCCGCTAGTTGTCTAACGGCAGTCCATTTTTCTTAAGCTTGAGTCTGCTAACTGCCTGAATGCTGAACTGCTGCATTACAGTCTTCTGGTATGTGCTGCACACTACTAAGACACACTCACACATGCATGCAGACACACAAGTAATTCCCTCCTTTAGGCCATAGAGTTTCTAACATAACATAACCTGTATTTCATGCACACTTGCAAAACAGAGCAGGAACTTGAAAATATGGAAATAGAACGACCAAGCATGGAAGGGACATGCAAGCACAAATAGAAAAATGCACACAAAAATACTCTTTCCACCTTCCTCCCTCCTTCTTTCCTGCATTCCCTGGTCACAGTAAGACAGGGTCAGTGGATAAGCCATGTTAAGCCACTCACATGGCATTAGACCATGAAAAACACACCTAGCTATCCACCCACTTCTTTCAGCACCCAACAGGGATCAGTCAGCCCGCCCAAGCCCTTCCTAACCTGGTCTTGTTTCCCTCATCATCAGTGAGCACAGTTGTAAGCTGCCATTGGCTTATAAACATTTAACTTAAAGTACCATCCATCCAAAGATATAAAACCATCCATTCTCTTAAATACTTATCCTCATCAGGATTGCAGGAAGCGTATTTTCACAAATATTGTGTACAATGTGAGCTAAATAGTAAATAGATAAACAGACATTCAAAAAAAATAAATAAATAAATAAAAAAGACTCTGAACTTAGGTACCGACCTCCTCTTTTCTCCTCCAGGACTCCTGGGTAGAGCCTCAATTTCCATGGGTGCACAGGCAGAAGCAGCTACCGGGCTGACCACAGGCACAGCTGACCAGGCCCCTCTATTGGGAGAAGCCTGAAGGCAGAAAGACAGAAAATACATGTTAGAGAGCAGGGATGGTAGAGGTACAGAGACGGGCACAAAGAAGGATGAGATTGGAAGGTATAACAGTAATATATATAAGGAAGGAAGGAAATATACAGTTATCTATCTGTCATACAAATAAACTTTTTGTTTTCTATGTAAAAACCTCTAAAATTGCTAGTCTTGTGTCCTCCCTTGTATTATTTGATTCTTACCTGAGTTGTAAACCTGTCTCAGTCTGTTGCCCTGCTCTGTTTTGTTTCCTTGTATAATCAAACAGGGATTAAAACACACACACAGAAGCCTTTCTCCTCACCTTGTTGACTTTGCTGACTCCATTGCCTGAGGACAGAAACCTGAGCAAAGAATCAAATTGAGATTTTATTCACAGAATTCACAAATAACAAACACCTCTAAAGAATGTATAATAGTGTACAAAGATTAATACAATAAAGAACTGAAGTAGTGTTCAGTGTTGTCTGCATGCTTAAAAATAAACCAGGGACTCCCACAATGCTTTTCACAGAGCACACTGCTCATGTTATTTTGGCTGAGCAGCCACCATGGAATGAAGAGCTCATAGTTTGTGTCTACCCTTCAGGCCATGGTGGCTCAGGCCATGACACATGAACCACATTTTTCGGCAAATTTGGACACATTTATGACAATACATTATGCTCTTTTTATTTTGAGCCTACCAGGTTGTCCACGAGCCAATTTGAAAATCCCCATCCTCATTAAAGACGGCAATGCTACATCCTTTAGACATAGCTTTAAATACTTTAAATGTGTTGCCACAAAATTACTGGAGCTGTTACAGTGTGGGTCATAGGGACATTTATCATCACGTTCCTATGCTTTGAGTCAACTTGTCCCATGACAGCTTAAAATTTCACTGACATCATGTCTTTAGGCCACACACACATCTCCCTGTAACAAAAGGCTTCCTCAATAACAAGATTACAGTGGAGGCTTGTGGTGTAACTGAATGAACTAAGAGAAAGTGTGTGTGTGAGTCACAGCATTGAGCAACAGTGCTAGATAACTGTGGATACATTTGTATAACACGTAACTGAGCAATTTCCAGTGCAAGCCTTTCCATTGTTGTTATTTTTATCACAAACGAGACAGTGTAAACAGGATTAAACAGCAGCAGTGCTACAACAACTGATGAGCATGAAAAATGAAATAGAATTTCCACGCAAATCAACTGATGTGGATGTGATCACATTAAAATTAAAGCTAAAGATAAAGTCATTCAATCAGGCGAGTTCAATAACAGTGCAGTGTACTTACTCCTGGTGATGGATCGGTCCTGTAAAAACACAAAGAACAGACAGTAAGTGTTCAGTTCAGATAGATCCAAAAATATAAACAAATATACATGCTTTAAAGATGCAAGCATCTGTGCATATTTAAGGTACTGTGTCATATCATACATATCATGTATACCTGTGCTTGCATTCGTATTTTTTTGTAATGTATTTTATGTCTGATATTGATTGTTGTGTATGTAGGCAGTATGTCCACATGTGCTGTGCAGGTGTGTGATTGTTCTCCTCACCTCTGTTCTGCATGGTTCTTCTGGAGTAACGTCGACTGGGCCTTCTCTCAAAGGAGGCTGAGCGTCTTGCTTTATTGGCCTTGGTTGTCTGATACTCCGTCTTTCCACTGGTCACATAAACAGAAACAGGAAGTTATTTTACACCTGCAATAACTTCTCTTTGTACCCAGACTATACATTAATGGTAACCCTGAAATATGCAGGCAAAAATCATTAAATATAAAACAGACCTTTTAGATTACTGGATACATTTAATTGTCCGACAAACAAAAGGCACAGTGCTGACCCCTGCTGAACTCTGGACCCATCCAAGCGATAACCTTCTATTAACAACAAACCCTGTAACCTCTGTGTAAAACCAACATTACTGTCAATGCTTATCCAACTGGGTAATGTTTAAACACACAGAGAAGGGAACTAGCTGGCTACTGCAGCATGTCGATACTGAGCGCCTGTCTTGTACCACTGCAAGTATCTGTGTGTACACATGTGGGTCTTTTTTTTTTGTATGTACAGAGAATGATACTGTGCGTTAAACTATGGATATCTCTGTCGTATGTTCAAACACACTGTACAGAAACAAACACATGACTCTTTGAATTATCTATCTCAGCATAACCCCAAGTCCTCTTTTTAAGATAGTCCAGATGCATTTGTTCCCCAAGCTAATCTCAACTGCAATGTTCTTTCAATTTGAAGCCACCAGTGCTCAGGATGTGCAGCCCCAAACACACTGGACACCAGATGTTTTGATCAACAGAAGGGGACTTGTTGATGTGAAAGTCAAACAACAAACAGTTGGAGCGTTCAGATACAAATGTAATAGAATTGCTTGTAAAACGTCTGTACAAAGTTGTTTTTGATTCAATTTATGATGTGATGTGGAGAAGTAGTTTGCACCACTAGTGATGATTTCAGTGTGTTGTATTTAAAGGGCTTATAGTCATAGAAACATTTATGTGATGCTTTATATTTGTACTTCATTTAGATAAAAATTAGAGATTTGTTTTTACTTTCACATCAGTTTGTTTAAGTTGATGAGTGGGAAAAAAATTCTGATTTTATTCACTATTGTTCCACAATAAAACATCCAAAATGTACGCAGGAGTGAATATTTTAGGCATTGCAAACACTTGAAATGCTGCTCCGCAAGGCTAAACATTATTAGGTAAAACTCATTCCCAGCAAATGTCTGTGCTGGTACTGTTGCCATGGGCTTCGCATGCAGTTTATTTGGTGAATCTAACATTGCCGGAGAGCTTTAAGCTCTGAGTACTTGACACAAAAATTGCAACCCTTGTGTACCAATTATCCAGCCAAAAAAAAAAGTGCCTGATTCAGAAGCATCCAGTATATCTGGTCAGCGAGCATATCTCTTTGTTACCTGTATCTGAAGCGTGATCCCATGCGTATGAATCCAGAGCGTGCAGAGTTCTTTTGTACCGGCCCTCTCAGCCTAAAGAAAGCATGGTGTTCCACAGCACACTTCCAGAGGTGCTTACAGGCCTTGGGATGGTCCATCCTGAACACAAAGGTGTGCTCCTGTTCCTTGCCCTGGGGAGGATTGGTGGAAGGTTAAATTTGGTTGAGACAGAGAAGATACTTCACAAAGTGAACATCTCCAGGTAGAGTGAAACCTGAAACCACAGTGTCTGTCACCTACTGGTTATACAAGATCAAATTCAACACACAAGAGTCATTTGAAGCTCATAGCCAACAGATTTTCAGTAAAAGCTAATGTGCTAGCTCTTGCTTGTAGAAAGAGATTAATATGTGAGGAGTGAGTGCCTGTATAACAGTGTACAGGTGCTTCCTCTGTAAGTCTGATTTCTCGCTGAGCTATTAAATTTACATCCTTCCCGAAAAAGACCCCTGACTATCTCACCCAAACAGACAAAAAAACTTAACCATGTGTTGCTCATACTATATCACCACTATGGTGAGCTAGAAAACAAAACTTGGAGCCAGTTAGGTCCTCTGGTTTTTAGGAGGTTGGGTCTTTCCAAAGACCTCTGATAGTAACAATGGCAGACTTATTTAATACCTGAACAGAGATAGTGAAGCATGAGCTCGCAGATAAACTACATTCTTAGAAACATTCCAAGCAGCCACTTGTTCTTAGGAATTTGGTTTGACAGCGGGATGTTACTGTTTCACTTTCTCAATCCACTTACAGAGGACAGACACGATTTACTCTCAAAATTAGGACTGGTAATCACCACTAACTTCCAGAATCAATTTAATTTTGATTCTCATGGTCCTGCTTTGATTGAATGCAATATCAATTCGATAAGTTGATTATGATTGCTGGCTCTATTTATTACTAGAGCAGCAACAGTATGTGTATATTTACAACAGCAAAGTCATTAAACGCAATAATATCTGACTGGAAACAAATCTAAAATGTCAATAAAATAAAAAAATAATGTTCCTGACATCACAATAGGCTACTCTGTAAAGTTTAAAAATAATAAAAACACAGACATTATTTAGTATCAGTCATTCATCCTGTCATCTGTGCTCCTCCCTCTGCTGCTGATGGAATCACTGCCTGCAGGTAAGCTAAGCTAAGCTGTTGTTGTTTTAGCTTGAATGTAACAATCTTTATTAGCTGAGCTAGCTTGAGGTGCTTGTGTAAAGCATAACAGTGGTAGTGAATGAAAGACTGTGGACAGAGCCAACTGAAATATTGCTTCTCTAAATGTTTATGTGTTCATGCTTGTTGAACGGGTGTATTAATAAAGTTACTGGCATTTTTACTCCCAATGGGTTTATTGCACTTATAGTAATGAGCATAGATGTTGTAAACCCGAGTAATCTGCAGGCTGTCCGCTCTGCTGTTTGCTCTGTGTTTGTATGAGTATGTGTATGTGGGGGAGCAGCTGCAGCCCTGACACAGAGTGCAGGGAAGAGGCTGCAGGTTTTTTAACAAGTTACGACTAAACATTAAACATTGAGGCGGATAAATGCTACAATCTTTAATAATTTAGTTCAAGGGCCCGTTTAAAACTGGCGAGATTAACAAGTTGAAGGCTACACACATCCACGGGAAAAGGCAAATTTCAGAATCTCAGATTTTACGAATCCATATCGGATCATACAAAGAAAATCGATTTGAATCGGATGCATCGATTATTTTAACCCAGACCTACTCAAAATATGTGCAGCCATTTTAATGCAATGACTCCTGACAAAGCCAGCCTTCTCTCTTTTGGTTACATCTCTGATCTCTGGTTCAGGTCTGTGTGTGACAAACAAGCACGCTGATGGAGAGAATCAAAGTATATACAGTAAATGCCTGTGGTAAAAAGACCAGCATACAGTATATAACTCTTTAGAACAGAAGTTGGGAGCCAAAAACTCTGTGTGTGTGTGCAATTTTGTGTGTGTGCAGGAGAATGGTGCATACCAGAAATACCAGAGGGGGCAGGCTTCTTTATTAACCTCACCCACAGACCTCCAGGATGGACATAAACAGACTCTCCTCTCTCTCTCTATACACTGGCCTCTGGGTAATACAATACTAAGCCTTGTTTCATTTTGATTTGGAAGCAGCCTCTTTCAGGGCTCAGGCACTGCTTCAAACAAAGGTTTTAAGAGGAATATTAGCTGTTTGTACAGTTCTTTTAAGTGATTTCTTTTTTAATAGCCTGTTGGGATACTTTGTCTTTGTCCTGTCAGCATTATTATCTGTTTATGAAATGTGGTAAAATGTTGGGATCTTTAAGGGACGGTTTGTTTGTTTATTTAGTTGTTTCCTTTTTTTTGTAAGAGGAAAGATGTGATGGGACTATGGGTTAATTTTACAAGCTGTTTGTACAATTTATAGCCTTAAGTATTACATATTTTTGCACTTCAAAGAGGACTGCAGTTGAAGTCTACTTGTATTCACTGTGGTACTGTGGTTAGATATTTATTCTTGTCCCAAATGCTTGTGTTGGTTGTGAATGACAGATATGAACAGCTTGCCACACAATCAACAAACAAAAGCTGTGTATTTAGACACAATTTGTCATATTTTCACAAAGGTCTGCCATGTAATTGGAACCTACTGTGTGTACAGATGGACAGCAGAGAAGGTGACAATGCGGTGGGATTGACTTGAGAAGTTTCTGTGCCGACTTTAATCCTTTTTTTTTTAAACCATGAAACCATGTCACTTTTGCTCCTGCCATCCTCTGCAAAGCTGCAAACTTAGTTGAGGCTGGCTGGTGTTTGATACCCATATATGATGGTTGGATGCTCCTTCAAAATCATTCACAAGCCCACTCCTGCATAAAGTGCTTATGATGCCATCCATAATTAACTGCAAAGAATTGCTAATATGCACTTAGGTGTGGCCTTCATTTTAATGCCCCTACTGGGAATAGGAGCAAAGTGAGGCAAGTGCAGTACATTCATTACATTATAAGCACCATACGTAGGGAGCATTGAGATGGAGTCATTAATACACTGTTATCAAGAGGGATTACTTCGTTGACTGAATGCATGCTCTGCATTTTTTAACATTGTACCGCATGGCAAGTATCTGAGTGTGAGTGCTCATGCTCACCTGGTCATCGTCCTCCACGACCACAAGTGTCAATTTGCTCTTCTTGAAATCCAGACGAGTGATCTTGGGCCTACAATACAAACACACACACACATTCAAAACAAACAACCACACACAGATGAAGGAATACTGAAGACTCAAATGTGTTTCTATAAAGCATTTATGTAAATATTTCAATAAATGAGGACATAACCAAACATACCAGAAGAAGAGTCCTATCTTGGTTTCTCCTTCAAACACCAGAACTCCAGTGGGAGTCAAACCAAGACTGTACTCATTACCATCTCTTGCCTACAAAGCAGATATGAAAGAAGACACCGAAAAACATTTTTTAGATATATGTTCATGCACATTCCTTCCACTTCCCGTCTTTCATGAAGGAAACTTCAGATTCAGGGTATACAGTGCATGCTAGTGAGAAAGAGTGCGCCTCAATTACCTTGACCATATGCATGTCAACCCCATACATCTCTAGCCACTTGGCTTTGTTCAGGTAGTTAATTTCAGCTTGTGCTGGCATCTGACCTCTGAAGGAGAGGAGGAGAAAAAACAGAAAGAAATGTTTGCATGATCAAAAACAACACGGCAGCTCCAAGCTGAAGAGATGAGGAAGTGGTATTTTTGCAGTGTTGCCAGATGCAGGCCGAGGTCGGACAACACACAGACTACAGAATGAAGCGCATCCATTTATTATAATAAGATATCTGCTAGTTGTGGCCATTTTGTAAATGCATTCGTCCTTGTTAATATTCAGCTTAACTGACCAGCCACAGGCAGTAGTTAAGATATAGCGAAATGCTTACCTGCACTCCTTCCATGCGTTGTATATCGCTAGCTCCACGTCCTCTGTCTGGTTGGGGACGAATCGAAATTCTGACACCAGATCCAGATTATGTTCTAATGGGTCACAATCACCTAGCTCAGCTGAAAATACACACACATGCATACTTGTCAGTTTACACTCTGAACAGATTCACAAGATAGATTTGTTGAGGGGCATTGTTACAATAATACTTTTGTGTTCACTAAGACCCCGACCCTCAACCCCTGGAAGAGAACCCCAGGATGAGTGGCTGATACTGTGGTAGTGGGTAATCCTAATGGACAAAATAATAAACAAATCCTCCCTCCATGTCACCGCACACATAATGTTGTGTAGCATCAGGTCAGGGACTGATGGTTATCTGATCTCTCTCTTTAGACAAAAGGTCATGAATTTTAAGAGGTGAAAAAAGGAAACAAAATGAAGATTGAGGCATGAAAAACAATGTCTAAATTTTCATATTTGGTTTCTAATATCATTTCCCTTTTTTCATAGGGTAGGGGCACTTGATTCTTCATCAACTGACAGCTTTAGACTGCCTCAT
Source organism: Epinephelus moara (assembly GCF_006386435.1). Lineage (NCBI taxonomy): Eukaryota > Metazoa > Chordata > Actinopteri > Perciformes > Serranidae > Epinephelus > Epinephelus moara. The sequence continues at coordinate 31,185,041 of NC_065512.1, forward strand.
TATTATTCCCCAGACAACCATAATATATGTTTTTCTTATATTTTTCGAATTATTATTATTTCATTAGTTTTGTCCTCGTTTGAGTCACTTAAATTTTGTTAGTGGAGATTTTTTCTTTTTTGTTTACACAGGCCTTTATTCCTTTCTTTGAGACGGGTTAAGCCCCTTCTTATCAAATTTGCAGCTATTAAACAACAGAATCCCTATTTTTATATTGTACATGTTATTTGAATTTTTTTGGTATTTTACTTGTATATTGTACAGTATGAGTGCCATTGTGATCATCAGCTGTGTCTGCTTGTTTGTCTTCATCTTTTTGACCACACCTATGGGTGGATCCTCAAAGTGTATATGATGAACACCTGCACACACTTGTCTAATCACTGACCTGACAAAGAGCCCTTTTGGGCTCGAAACGTTGTCTTTATCTATTATGTAATCTTTAATTATTATGTAGTCACTTAATAAAAGAATTCTTCTACCGGGAGCTGCAGTGTTGCGAGTCTTCTACCTGCCTACTTCTATTTTAGGGACTCAGCACCTATGAATGAGATGTGCGTGTGCTTTTCTTCTTTTCTGGCATGAAAAACAACACATAAATCTTCACTAGATAAGAATAGTGTGAAAAGAAGACATTAGGGAAAAAGAAAACTCTTATCTCTGGTACTGTGGTGTAAAGAAACAGAACAAAGACTGAAAAGCCTTTGCCCTGATTACACTTTAGAGTGTTTTGGTAGACGAGAGAAACTAGGACCTCACTGTTTAGCTAGTCCAGCTGTGAGCATAGCCTCAGGATAAAGAGGAGTGAAAAGATAATTTTATCCTATCCCTATCCCAGCAATTGTCAGTGGACCAAAACATAATTCTGAATAAAGGAAAATGAAGGGAGGAAGCTCAACCGAAGGAAAAAGAGAAGATAGAAAGGGTGCTGGATTAGGGGGCCTCCAAAGAGGACGGAGCACTAATGAGCTGGCATTTACCCCACAGTGACTGTGTGTCTCTGTGTGTGTGCTCAAGAGTTTGGGCACGCAATCCCATTCCATAAATGTCTAATGATTCAAACTTTGTTTCTCTGAAGCAGCACTCTTTATATTGCTCTTGTAGTTAAATGTTACATTTCTAACCTTAATAAAAAATAAATATGTGTAGTTTAAAAGCTATAGGCTCTACACTATTCAGCAGTTGGGAGAAGAGAAAGCCCAAGCTCTGCTCCACTAGTCTGTTTTTAAATGTACTGTATGTAGCTATGGAAGCATTAATTGTCCTGCAATGGACACCAGGCTGTCCTACTCTCAATTTCCCAACTGTAACTTTGATAAGCAAATTTTGGGAGGCAACAGGAGATAATATTCCTGTGGTTACACAGACATTTGACTGACAATACTACTGAATTAACAGAGCTCCAGTGGTCAGAGAAAGAATTAAAATGTCCTACTTCTTTTAAGTTTTTTAGCCTGAGGGGTAATATAAAAAAGTTCTTGCACTTGGATTCAGGATAATTAAAATACATGTGCACTTAAATCGGCGGAAAGATTAACCAAAAATTAGCTGTGTTCTCCTGACCAAGTACATTAGCACTGAAAAAAACATTATTATCATTAAAGTCTCCACTTAGGTGTTCTAATAAACGTTTTTTCTAATTAGTCATATAATTAATTTACACAAATACCTGCTCATTCTCTAGTTTAGGTTGAAGTGGGAATGGGCAGGAAGAGAACCTCAAATATATCTTTACCCAACAACAACCTTCAGCTTCTCTTGTTGCAATGTGTTGTTCACACCACCTCAGCTGGTGCATCTTAATGCAGAGGAGCAACAGCTCAATTCTAACGTTTTTCTTAAAGTCTGAGTTTTCCCGCTTAATGTAGTATGGGAAAATCACGCCTCAGGCACATGTGTCTGCAATCTCATTCTTTCTTCTGTTACCCAAAGCGACAAAGTGACACTACTTCATGCTTTGCAGTCTTATTGTAGTGGACGGGTTTATGTGCCTTGGTGCCAGCAGCATCAGTCAAAGAAGATGGTGATTTACAAAGACAGCCATGACTGGTTTGAAAAGATCAAGGAAAACTCTTGTGGAACAGAGACACAAGGGTCCACTCCTGCAGCTGGGCTTGGGAGTACATTTATTAAATGGATCTGTCAGGTGAGTACTTTGTTGAGACACAGCTCAACTGAGATGTGTGGACATTGTATTATGGGTTCATCAGTTACAAAGTAAATGTAGGGGTAGCAAACAATGTCTTTTAGGCATGTGACATGGTTGTAACAGATTTAAGCTATGTAGACAAACAGAATGTAGCTCTTCGGATAAGGACCTAGTCACTGCAGATTGAAAATCACAGAGCCTTTTGGTATGTGAGTGTACCATGCTCCGACCTATGACTGACTCACACCACAGTAACTGGTCCAAACACATGCTGTATTTCTGCTACACAGGCCTTCTGAGGCTCTGTGCAGTGGGCACAGTACATATCTCAACTCTGCGAGGGAGTGTGCACCGCAACAAACAAAATAATGGCAGCTATTACGGAGGTGAGCCCAATTACCAAACACAGAGTTGGAGAGAATCCTGAATACCTGCTGTGCTTACCCTGTAACGAGAAGGCAGCCAACTCCACCGCTGTGTCAAATGGACATTCTAGCCTGAAAATAAAGAGATGGTAACATTAATGAAGCTAAAACGCTGCCACAGGCCACTAAAACCCCCCTGTGATCTTCACTGAGGCCTGCTGGTCTCTACCACTCCCTATTATTCTTCAGCCAAACAATGCAAAAATGTTCCTCTGTAGTAAAAACTTGCACTGATATTCCCAGTCCACTTACTGACTACTGTTAATAATTCTTCTCTGTTCCCCATCATGTAATCCTGTAAGCCTCTTATGGCCGTGACTATAAACACAACAACTCATGTTTAAAGGGATAATAACTCGTGAAGAAATGCAATACAGTGTATTGTCTTGGTCAAGTGAGTTAGTTAGTGAAATAATTATTTAAATGACAGACTAACTAAACTACTATAAAAATGTTGACCTGGGCCGATAAAATGTTGACCTGGGCCATCAATGAGTGGCAAGTTGTGTTTCTTCACTGTGATAAAATCTGAAAAAAAGACTGGATAACTTATCCGAATGTGTTAAACAACCATGGAAGCAAGTACCCTGAACTAGAGAGTCACGCATTTAAAGGGTGGGCCACTTTTGTATTCATCTTTTTTGGTTTTTATGTCTTTCTGTAGCTTGCCAGTAGTTTTCCTTATTCAAATCCAAAAGTACACATGTTTTAGTGTCTAAATGCTATTATCCCAAGCACTTCTCATGTGACCTGACATTCTGCATGATGATACATAAACTCCCCAGCTTGCCTTATGTGCATCTTCGTGACTGTGCCAAGCCTTCTTTGAGAATCGTGTGTTATCAATCTCCCAAATTACCTATATTACTCCAACCCCCAAATCAGCAGGAAAGCTTAGCAATGTACTGCTCTGGACGCCATGTCAGTTCAGATCTGAGAGTCATGCAGTGGAATGACTAGCTGATCGAGGCAGCGATATACCACCAACTTCAGTGTTCTGTGAGGTAAAATAACTGTTTTTGTTAAAGAAGTCTGGTGGCTCTGAAGACAGTGTATCAAGGCTTCAGTTCTTTGTCAGGAGGGGCTGTCTGACAGCAAGGTAAAGTGGTGAAAATATTACATCAACTATGGATAAGAATCTCATGCAATCCCACTTCAAAAAAATCCACACTTACTCTTTCAGTTATTACTTATTATCTTATCTTATTATTATTACTACAAGCAGTCGCCACTGAAACCTGTCACTGCTTTTTGCCAATGGCTGAGTGGCCACTTGAAAAACATGGAAAAGAACGCAGATGGACTTCCTTTAAGGTTGTTAAATAGTTTCATTAGGTGGGTAATTGTTTCTTAGTTTTAGGAAAGGAAAACATTTCTACAATGATCTACTAGCAGCACCTAAAGTGTTAACTTCTTAAAATATGTAACTGACAAACCACCGCCAAGTCTCTTTAATGTGATAGCAAGTTAACCATCTATCTGTCTTTCAGTCTTTCTCACTGATCATTTATTTGAAGTTCCATAACATCATGATAATAAAAAATTCTGTGCAGAGTACTTCATAAAGGTGAATGGCAGTTAAAGGTTAAAATGCAGGGCATCACTTACTTGCCACTGAGGACGTCTTGCTTTAACTGTAACACAAATAGGTATCTGAAAGAAAACAAAATAATACAGTTAAACATGGTGATGAAGACAAACAATCTGATTTCATTTAAGTTATACAAGATGAACAAATAAACAAAATAAACAACCTCAAAAGACCCATTGTCACTTTTACAGTGAGAGTTCAAGAGAAAGTGAGTTCAAATGTTTGTGGCTTCACTCACCTGGTGAGCTCCTCGTGCAGGTTGTTCGGTTCTGAGGAGTAAAACTTTACTCTCATGTGAAGGCAGTATGGTGGGCCAACTAAATACAGATAAAAATGACAGCTGAGTAAATGCTATAAAGCTTAACAATCATATTTTATGTACCTTTTTTAGTAAACTGAAGTCTTTTAAAAACCAGAAGCACCACTTTCATTTAAACACACACAAATACTTACAATAAATTGTTATACACAAGAAACACTTCTGTTTAATACTAAAGAGGTTTAAAAGGAGCTGTTGTTTTCATGATATGTTTTGATATATAGCGAGTAAATATGCATGTTCGGATAGAGGAAAATAAGTGGGTAGAGGAAGGGGCTCTGTACTGTATACTTACTTTTTACTTGCTTTTTGATACTTTTTGTGACGTCAAGCCAGTGCTGAAAAAAACATAAGAATAATAGCCATTTTAAACCACAGCATCTTCAACAATGTAGGTATATTACATAACACAAACATTAAATATTCATATGTGCAACTGGATGACTGAAAAAAGAAAAGAACTGGGGACAGAAAGTGGACAGTTACATTAATGAAAGGTTGAATTCTGGGAGGTCCTTTGTGAATATACACACAGACACACACAAACACACACTAAAGTCAGTGTTCTGTGATGTAATTCTTCTTGGAAGTTTAGGCTCTATGAGGCATGAAAAATGCCAAGGAGAGGCAGTGGTGTGTGTGCATATGTAAGTTTGAGAGCGAGACAGAGAGAGATAACAGAGGAACTCGCAGTCTCCTCTCCCCCACATTCCTCATCACAGCCCTCCCTCTCTCCCTCTCTCTCGACTTCAGTTCTCCCTCCCACCCCTTTAACTCTCTACCTCCACCCCTCTCCTTGATGTCCCTCCCTTCTCTTACATCCTCCCACCAGCTTTCCCGTCTTCCATGGCCTTCACAGAGCATCAGGGTGAAGGAACAGGGTCACTGGCAGACCAATGACTTAAAACAGTTTGTCTCGGAGCACAGCCTGACTCCCGGAGCTGACAACAGTCCCATAACCAATCCCTTTAGCCCATTCAGGGAAAGTCCCAGCCTAAAGCCTTCCTTCAGATGGGGGAGTAGTGATTTGAACTGAAATCTGAAGTCTGGCTGTGAACAGAGAGGACTGCCTGAAGTGGTGAAATGTACTGAACACATACATAGAATTCTGATTAGTTCAGTACAGTAGATATTGTGATTAATTGCAATAACTAGCGTCAACAATCACAAAACAACATTACCTTTGTTCCATTGCAAGGTATTTTTGATCATATTTATTTGTCCAAATGTTTTAACCTTGTTGACAAGCCAATTTTATCATTAGATTAGTTGCGGAAACAAGAAAATCATAAAACATAATTATATGAAATAAACTGTGCAACCCAATCGATTAACCAACCCACAGTATGGAGATAAAACAGTTCAAAATAATAAGATCATTGTAATAAGTGTATTTCCATTCTTACCGGCACTTGTGCCGAGTCCATGAAGCGTAGTCCAAAGTAGTCTTTCTCTACGATGTCCAGATGGTACATAATCTGGTCAAACAGCTCCTCACCTTTGGCTTTTTTCTGATCAGGGAACACACAGACAAAAAGAGGACTGAACTGAGTTACACATTTCTTCACCCAGGGTCATGATGTTAGGGTTTTACACACATTGCTGGTAGGTTAAATCAAGTAGTGCTGCAACAAATTATCATTTTCGTCAACAATTAACCTCCTTATTTCTTTCTAAATGAAGTGATTTGTCTATAAAATATAAGAAAATAAGCAAAAAAGGCCCTTGATAACCTCCCACAGTAAAAGGTGAGTGAACAGTTGAAAACCCAAAAATATTCAGTTTACTATCATGTATGTCATTCATTAAATCAGATTTAAAAGTTATACTATGCAGGATTTCCCTAAAAAACAAACAAACAAAAAAAAACAACCCAAAAGTAATCCCTCTCAATCATCACTTAGGACCCACTTGAAGTGTGTAGGGGTGTATTTATTTGCAGAAACCCCTCCCCTCTGCCTGTATTAGCTTTTTTTCTTATTTTGTTGTGGTCAGGGTGTTCCTGGGCCCAGCGCACAGGTGAGGTCAGGACTTTATAAAAATGTAATGACCAGGTGCCAGACTGGTAGCCAGCACGGATCCAAGAGGAAGCTACGAACATAGCGAGATGAACAACAAAAAGATCGGCTTTTACTTTTACTGACAATAGGCTACTATTTAAAAACAGTAGCTGTGAATTCCTATGTAGTTTAAGTTTTAAAAAAAATTGAAACTACCATATATTTTGCACACAAAAAAACAAAACAACAATCTGTAACAAACAAATTGTCTTATATCACAATAGTTGCAGATTCATTTTCCATGTATGACCTAAACCATTAATAATTTCAGGTCTTAAGTTACTTGCTTTAGAAGTAGTTAATCAAAACATTTTTAAGTCTACATCTATTAAGTCTGATAGAGTTCACAAGACCAAAAAAAAAAGGTTGAGCATCTATTTTGTACCTCTCCAAAGTATTGTTTTGAGCACACCCTGGTTTGAGTGTACATGCTCTGATTCATGTTTCACAGATTTGAACAGTGAGATATGAGAACCTACTGACATGAGGTACTCTGAGTTTAAATAGGTGTTGCCCTTCCTGACAAGGCCGTACCAGTTACTGCCTGGGTTGTGCCTGGGACTGGGAGATCTCTCCCTCACATGTGCACTCACTTACACACACACACAGGCATCCAACTTCAAACCCCACCATGAGGCACAGCGACAGGGTTGCCATGGCAATGGGGGCTGAAGTGCCCCAGACGCCGAGGAGCTGAGGGAAGTGGGGTGGCTGGATACATCATGTGATCATCTGGCTCTGTGGGCCCTTCACTATGTTGGGAAAATTCGCCATCCAAAATCAGCCTGCAGCTGCACTTTTTTTTTTTTTTTTTGCTCCTTTCTCCAACTGGAGATTTTCCCTTTCTTCATCCATATTTGCTCTCACACTGAAATGATCTGTAACACTTTCACTTGTCTGGGTTTTCTCTCATGCTTTCATAAACATCAAAAGCATGTTAGAGCCACCAGGACCACAACATTTATAATTCACTGCCACTTTGAGCCATCATGTAACACATCAACATCAAGTCCCCACAAAGAACCCAGGGTAACTGATGATGACATTCATGTGACTGGTCTGTTATTACTCAAGACTAAAAGGTATCCCTTCAGTAAATTACTAGGGTGTAAGGAAGTTTTCTTTTGTGTGTGCTTACTTAATAGAGTAGCAACATCCCAGTGAAAAACCATGGGACCTTATTATGGAAAAAATATTCACAATACTGATCAACGAGAGAAAAATATTTTTTTGACCCCTTTCTATTGTTAAATGAATTACACTTAAAGGACTGTAAAAATACATAATTAGAAAGACTACACAAGTCATGTACATGATGCCATAGCTTTCTCTCTTGCTGAAGCTACGATGCCTGTGTGTTCTGTACCTAAATGTACACACACGAGTAGGAGGTCTTGCTCACTACGCTTCTCAGCTGATAGAAAGAGCAGCACTCACTGGATAAAACACAGGCAAGGTTACATTTATGTGTGGAACACTGCTAAGCTACCTAGCTAGCCAGCTGGTGACTTCTATTGCAGGAGGCAAGGGAGGTAGCTTCACACAAACTAAATGGTAGTATGAAACACCAACAAACTGTTTCAAATTGACAAAAATCACATGTAATCCATAGCACAATTCAAACAGGATAAAAAAATTATCTGTCTCTCACAGTTGACTACCATACATATTTCTTCCAAAATAAGGTCACATGGGGGACACTGGAAGGGGAGGGACTTTGCCTCTCTGTGAAGCACTAACCACTGCAACTCTTGACTGCAAGAGTTACAGTGCCACCGGGTCGACAATAACTCACATTTTTCTGTTTTATTTTTCTACTACCAAAGTTTTAATATGGTTCTTTTTCCAAATGAACAAAAACGGTTTCCAACATTATTCAGCTCAGTTCATTGAGCTTTCAGGCACTGTAATGGTGATGTTCTCAGCATTAGAACGTTGGCATTGGCAGCACCAGTTTCATCAGTTCGTAGTCCTGTCTTTAACTTTTCAGGTAAACTTTACAAACTATGTACAAAATGTCACCCACAGAAATCACAGTGGTGAAAAATGAAACACAACAAAATTGCAAGAGGAAAAGGAGAGGAGCATGGGTCCTCTAAAAGTCTCCCTGTTTGTCCTACACACACACACTCTCCCCCTCTTTCTCTCTCACACACACAAACACACACACCCCAAGAGAGCTCCTGGGCAGCTCAGGGGGGCTGGCCCCATGCTAGCTGGCATAGTTGACAAGGCATACCGCACCCCTACAGTACCCGGGGAGAGAGAGTACAAAGGACTCATTGTGTGTGTGTGTGTGTGTGTGTGTGTGTGTGTGTGTGTGTGTGTGTGTAATGTGTGCTTCACCCAAGGCCTTGTCATACTGCCTGCAGTATTGTTCGGCTGTTTGCAGTCTTTCTGCCTGCCTGTGAGCATACAGCTCTGTCTCTCAGACACTGTGTGTCAAATGTTTAAGTTACATTTGAGGTATTTAGCTGATGTTCTCATATATCTTACAGCAATTCATGGGGCCATTTAACCAACCAGTGTACAATGCATCCATTTTAAATGTTTAGGATAGGTGGAAGACTATGGGATTTACGAGAGAAAATCATGTGGTTTATGTTACACACTTCACAATTGTAGTTTGACTGACATTTATAGTTTGGCTGAAATGACAATAGTTCTCCATAACCTACTCACTTATTACACTGCAGGAGATACGTTCAAGCAAGCTTCTCTCAATTCAAACGCCCATAAAAGTAATAAAAACGCTGTATGACCCTGCAAATACCACTCATCCAGTACAAAGCCTTGACAAAATTCTCCTAAATTTTTTTCATCACATGCTTCTGCTGAATTTTTTTTGTCCGGCTTCTAGCAGCTATGAAAGACCGTTTAATACAACCCCAGGAAAGCTAAAGTGGGGCCACCGATTTCAGTATCCCTGTTATACTGCCTGCAGTATTGTTCGGCTGTTTGCAGTCTTTCTGCCTGCCTGTGAGCATACAGCTCTGTCTCTCAGACACTGTGTGTCAAATGTTTAAGTTACATTTGAGGTATTTAGCTGATGTTCTCATATATCTTACAGCAATTCATGGGGCCATTTAACCAACCAGTGTACAATGCATCCATTTTAAATGTTTAGGATAGGTGGAAGACTATGGGATTTACGAGAGAAAATCATGTGGTTTATGTTACACACTTCACAATTGTAGTTTGACTGACATTTATAGTTTGGCTGAAATGACAATAGTTCTCCATAACCTACTCACTTATTACACTGCAGGAGATACGTTCAAGCAAGCTTCTCTCAATTCAAACGCGCATAAAAGTAATAAAAACACTGTATGACCCTGCAAATACCACTCATCCAGTACAAAGCAATGACTTTTCTTTAGTGATTCCTGATGCCAACATGGCTGCACTGTACACATGTAAAATTTGCCAATAAAAAAATACTTTTGATTTGAATTGCTTTTTGGTAAACATACAAAAAATGAATATGAAAGTATACTAAAATATTTCAGCTGGGGATGACTAGAATACAGTTCACTTAAGTGTTGTATCTTTCAGTCAATTATTCTATCATTGCAAATGATTTCTTGCCGATGATGAGCTGTACTGACATTAACAGAATGACTGATTTTATTTTATATAAAAATAAATCAAGCTAGGATGTGCTTAACTTCTTCTATGGGCTTCAAATCTACACGAGAGAAAAGGAGGCTGCAGGAGGTGACAGTGTGGGTGGGGAATGGGAGGAGAAAGATAAAGAGAAAAGACAGAAGTAAAGAAATTTAAAGGAAGGAATGTGAATCATAAGGCTGTGTGGAATAATGTTTGGACATGGATGCTGCCAAACAAAGGTAACCCTAGGAGTCAACTCTGGGTGGCCTTACATACTGGTGACACAGCTGGAAAGCCAGTAAAGCATCTGAATGAGACCTATTCAGTTTTAGATTGTGGCCAACGTCTATTTACAACCACTTGAACATCTAAAAGAAAAAAGAAAAAAGAAAACGTAACTGTTTAGCAGGGGTCCCCACAAATTTATGCCAGCTGGAGTTGAAGTGACAAGATGCTTGACTGTGTAACTCCAAAACAAACAACACTGGGAAGGTTTTTATGTATTTTGCTGAACAATACAACATGAATCCAGACTACAAAAAAGTCTATTTAACTGACAACCAAACTGTGTTGAACTTGTTTTATAGATTTCATCACTCCTGCCTCAAAATCCCTGGAGTGTTTAACACCATATGCTTTACTCAAAGAAAAGACCGACTGCCTGCAAAAGGCAAAAATGTGCTAAATTTAACTTTTTCTCAGAGTCTGGTTAACTAAATGATAAGCACGGCTGAAACACAGATAGTGGGCAGCTGCTTCTCTCTCTACTGTCAGGAGGATTTGTCTGTGTCTATATTCACACTGTTCCTCCAATTAATGTTCAGCTCCCCATGTTACCCATCGCATTCAGGAACAGTTCAGACAGAGTAGCACAACAACAACAAAACATTAAAAATATCAACGTCCCCAATGGTGGATATACACAAGTTACCTTGATTCAGTTCTCTTAACTAATTAGGCACAATGCCACTGGTCTAGCTGACATTTCCCAAAAAAGGCTTCTGCTGCAAGAATAAAAATGTATTTTATCTAGATCTTCTAAATTAGGGCTGAAATTAAAACTCCTAAATTAGTAACTCCACATTATCATACACACGCATAAACAAGCTACAAAAAAACAACAACAAGGGATTGATGACAAAATTCTCCTAAATTTTTTTCATCACATGCTTCTGCTGAATTTTTTTTGTCCGGCTTCTAGCAGCTATGAAAGACCGTTTAATACAACCCCAGGAAAGCTAAAGTGGGGCCACCGATTTCAGTATCCCTGTTATACTGCCTGCAGTATTGTTCGGCTGTTTGCAGTCTTTCTGCCTGCCTGTGAGCATACAGCTCTGTCTCTCAGACACTGTGTGTCAAATGTTTAAGTTACATTTGAGGTATTTAGCTGATGTTCTCATATATCTTACAGCAATTCATGGGGCCATTTAACCAACCAGTGTACAATGCATCCATTTTAAATGTTTAGGATAGGTGGAAGACTATGGGATTTACGAGAGAAAATCATGTGGTTTATGTTACACACTTCACAATTGTAGTTTGACTGACATTTATAGTTTGGCTGAAATGACAATAGTTCTCCATAACCTACTCACTTATTACACTGCAGGAGATACGTTCAAGCAAGCTTCTCTCAATTCAAACGCCCATAAAAGTAATAAAAACGCTGTATGACCCTGCAAATACCACTCATCCAGTACAAAGCCTTGACAAAATTCTCCTAAATTTTTTTCATCACATGCTTCTGCTGAATTTTTTTTGTCCGGCTTCTAGCAGCTATGAAAGACCGTTTAATACAACCTCAGGAAAGCTAAAGTGGGGCCACCGATTTCAGTATCCACTACAGTATCCATCTACACATGCAGACTAGCGCAACAATACTTAATTTACGCACCGTGGGCCAAATCTGGCCCCCTATAGGGAGCTGGATGGCCCCCCAAACATTTCCTATTTCACGATGAAAATCAACTGAGTCACACTGGGAGTTTCTTTTTTTACTTTTAAAATAGATACAATGCCAGAGTGCACAAAAAAAGGATCCTCCGGACGCCCTGATAGAGCTTCAGTCTATACCCCAAATGTCCTCAATTCCTAGAAACACCTCTGCACACCTGACCTGTGTGGGGCTGCTGCATCTGGCCCCTGGCTTCCTGTCATTTTGCAAAAGTGGCCCCCGGGCACTTTTGTTGAGTATCCCTTCTCTAATGTAATGAAGGGCAAGAACACAGACACAACAGAGAGGAGAAACTTTATATATTTTTCTGATTAATGTTAAAGAAGAAGCAACTGCACTGACAACAAGTTAGACTGCCTACTTTTAAGATGTTAGAGAAAGACAGACCTACACCATAATAATGCAACTTGAATCTTGTGTTGTCCGCCTTCACTGTCTTTATCATCTTTAATTCAAAATAGTCAATCAATATTATGATGGCTTCTCTTCTACAGTTCTTCCCTGGTTGTGTTGAACTGCTTTCAGTGCTGCTGTCACTGGTGCAATGGATATCTAGAAGGAAAACAGAGCAATGCTCCTAACTAAGTTTTTGTTAGTGTCCTATCACTTAGAGATAGATGGATGATAAGACAGAAAGGTTTGCAGAGGCAACCTATATCTGGGGGATGGGAGGCACAAAAATGCTTATTTTGAAACCAAACACAAGCTGAGGGCTCTGCTGGAATGCATTCAGAAATCCAAATGAATTTTAAAACTTCCTTCAGGCGCACACAGCAAATGACTGAAAGTTTTTAAGGCATGACAGCATTAGTGCCAAGTCAATTAACTCCATCAATAAAATAGGAAATAAAAAACCCCAATGAACAATGGTGAGACAGTCTTGTAAAAATTCCAGTGACCATTTCTGTCCAAAAACAAGAGGGACAGCAAAAGAGAGACAGAGAGAGATACAGTCAAAGCAGATAACATTCCACTAGAAGAAACACTGAATATGTCTCACCACTCTGCACACAATATTGAGCTGATAGGAAGAGCTACATGTTAATGATTTAGCAGCTCTTACACTTAGTCTCAAAAATGTGTGACATCACTTGTGAGACGCGTGGAATAAAAAATGTTCATGCATTCTTGCTCAATAAGCTTGTAAGGAATTCTCTTATGCTGTTGATTGGTATCATTTGTCATGCCTAAGTATCACTGCTTGGTCTACGGCATATAGACTGACCTAAATGTAGAGAGTAATCTCCTTTGAATTAAAAAATTAAAAGTGTTTTGTGAACATCTGAAGTTCAAACTAATAAGACAGATATAGTAACACTGAGAAAAGATATTCTCTCGACACATCCTCCTTGTAATTCATACCAGACGGCTAGATTTCAAAATAAGACTGAGTCATACGGACAGTAAGACACCAGACTGGTCCCACTGCATGGCTGCAGATTTGACACATGGAACGCTAGTGGAAACACAAAGTAGCAAAATCTGCAAGCCGAGCAAAAATAAAGATCACATGAGGGAAAAACATCCAGATATTCACGCCCTCAGTTCTAAAATCATACAACTATACACAAAAATAGACATGACATTTTCTCCCAGCAGAAGCTTGGTGTTTGCCTGAGAAAAGGCAACACAGAGAAACAACTAACATGAGAAAAAAGGAGGGGAGAAAAGAAGAAGAAAGACAGAAGAGCGAGGAGAGTGAAGTTCTCCTTTGTGTCCACTTGGTAATGAGCCCTGCATGTCACATGATGCTGTCATGTGATTAAGTGTGTTCTCTAGAGAGGATCATGGAATTACAGGTGATCAGCAGCACTACCACACACCCACTACACAGGCTCAAAAGGACTACTGCTCTACTGACACAGGCACACAATGGTCACTAGTACAGCACTTGGACTTTCACTTTGCAGCTTTCACCGCTGGTTATGGTTAACGCCCATTTGACAGAAAAAGTTAGAAAGTTTAATCAACTTGCAGAGCAGTGACTGTCCTCTTAAAAACACCAAAACAGCATGCACACTTTAAGGAAAGTAGAGACACAGGGACATCCCTTGCAAGACACAGGCACTATGGCTTTAGATGTCTACTCAAGAACTATGCATACAGCAAGTGTATTATAAGCCTTCCTAGCCAGTTACAAGGGATAGCAAAAGAAACAGAGTGGGTGGGCATAGAAAAAAGAAAAAAGAATAATGAAAGTGAATAATGAACACACACAACTTAGGCTCAAACTGTGGCAACACTATTTACCGGCAGGTCAACGCTGACGTCTGTCCCGTCCAGTAAGGATACACGACAGGTGATGATAGATTTTGCATCCCCTGCAGCAGGGATGTGTGTCGTGGCACGCTGGGCCTCCCGTAACCGCGTTTTCTCTGCATGTTTCCGGATGGAGCGTCGCCCCAGCGTCCTGCGCAGGAAACTCAGCATGATGGGGAAGAGGGAGGGTTACACTGCCACACCTGTAAGAGAAGAGGAGATGTTAACGCATATGATAAATTAATCTCATATTTGTGGACTGTACAGGCCTTCAAAATTGTTACATATTTAAAATTAGTGTCTACCTGTAAAACACGTGAGTAGGGAACGAAATGAGCACCAACCACAAGCTAAATGCTGGTACAATATGCAAGTGGCTGGTAGATTGGCTCACCAGCCTTGAACAAATAACCAAAAAACAATGGTAATCTATTGAGTGGCTGGTAAAATTTGAACATTCACTTGCCATTGGCAGGTGGAAGCAGTTAGTTTTGCACCCTGCATATTAGTGGACGACAGCTAGGAGCATAGAAACATGAGATGTAGTTGTGTTACATTGTTTTTGCATAGACTGTTGTAATGTCAGCTGACAGGTAGCTAGATATCCAACATGAATACCTGACATACCTGAAACAAACAGGTGCACATTTTTGTTAGCATTAGGGACTGTTCCTTATGTGACAGGAGAAGGGGTGGTGCAAAACAGGGAAGCCATGTCAAATATTTTTTTAAATATTGAGGAGAGACTTGTGTTTATTATTTTGGCTTAGGGGAGGGACAAACAACTTTAAATGATTGCATTTTTTTTAATATTATCTGAACCTAAATCTGGCAAGCTGGTTTGAAAGGCACGTTTTCTTTAAAAATTGCCAAAAGTACTTATTCCATTTATCATAGCCATAAACCGTAAAAACATTATTGTTGAATGTTTAAATTGCAGATGGTTCTTGGATACATTACAAGCTTCCTTCAGGAAAAATAACTTGGATTAAAATATTCATATTCTAATTAATTCTACGTGTCTCACTCATAATTTCTCCAAAAATATACTGTTTGCAATGAAGTACCAAGACATTGTTCAACTTCAAGACTTTGTTTTCAACTTTTAACTTTCAAACATCAAAGGGCAAGTTTATAAAATCTAATCACCGCTGATGTGTCAAGCTACTGATATTCAAAGTTTCCACACATTTTCATGGACAAAATTTCAAAACCTTTTCATGATTTTTCGAGGAACAACAATATTTTTTCTTCTTGCCCCAATTGCCTGGCGTTATTCAAACATATTGGATTCAAATTTTGATCATACACAGAGGGAGAGATGGAGCGCAGGGAGAAAATAAATAAACATCTACGCATATTGGAGCAATGTTACGTCCACGGCTTCAGAAAATAATTTTGCTGTTACGTTACATTATGCTGAAGGACGGTTATTCACACAAGACTAATGTTACAATTTCAATACACACAACAGAATTCCATGACTTTTCCAAAACTTTCAATGATTTTTACAAATTTCATGACTTTCCCAAGCCTGGAAAATGTGACTTTTCCAGGTTTTCCATGACCGTGGGAACCCTGGATATTATTCTAGTCTGCTGCTGGTGTTACTGCTGTGTACTGTTTATTTGGGAAAACTGTCACTACATGCACATGTTGCTAGTGCCGACTATGTGTGCTGTGATGTTTGTCTGTGTGTGTTGGGGCTTATTAATTTTTGCTGGTTTTGTGTGGTAGGACCAGGACAGGTGGCTGTCGTGCATCCATATCCTGCAGGATTGGCATTTTGTTTATGAAATTAGTGGCTCGTTTTGGTGATAACTCTCACTCCCTCTGTGCTGTCTGCTCGTAGCATTGGCTCCCATACCTACATTTGGTGTGAATATTAAAACACATACATTTATGGCAGAGGGACGGTCACACAATTCCCCAGTCACTCAGGAAGGCTTGAGGAAAATTATTTCTAGCTTTGGGAAAGGTGAAGATTAAAGAAGAAAAAATGCAGTCGCCACACCCCTCCTCTGATAGATAGAGAACAGTCCCTTACATTCTCTTATATTGCTTAATTTATTATTATATGTGTCCAGACGGGGCAACAGGCTTATGTTAGTATTATTTGGTCTTAACATCTGGTTATATTAACTTAATGGTTCACCTGGCTACGACCTGTATCTGTAAACTGACTGTTACAGGTGACAGACATCAAGATGACGTTAGCTTTTATCGGCCAACGACTCAAAAATCGTACATATATTATGGACTGGGTTTACGTTACGTTATAACGTTCGTTAAATTTCTACTTTTAATGTTACTTTGTAGGCAGCTCTATTCGACGAATACAGAAAGCAAAGTAAGGATAAAGGACATTTTAATGGACTTTACACACTACAATGAAACTGAAACAGTTACCTAATATTAGCCGACTTAGAAGATGTGTAGCCTAAACTTGCTCGCTATTTGTGGTTTCAGGTCAGCCAGAAAAAGAAACCCTGAGATGGGCTGTGCTGCCCGTGCTGCCACAAACCCTCACCAAGTCTGAAATGTAAAGACAAGCTAGAAAACTTCAACTAAATTCAGCTGAAATAATAATTATAAAGCAAACAAATAAACAATGCGACCCTTAGCTTCACATTTGTGTCCAGTTGAGGCCTCATGTACCTGGTGTGTAAGCAAAAGCAACAGGTGTGCGCTTGTTTTTAAAACCGTTAGCAACAACGGCATCTAATATACAAGACTCCGACCACAGCAGCGTGTCCCGTACAACAAAACAAACGCCGTCTTTCTGCTCAGGACGATGTATCCGACATACACTTGCTCCGCAGCCACTTGTGGCTCCGTGGAGGTCTGGATAAAGGCATACTTACAAAAACCTCCTCGTATGAATTCACAGCGGAAGGACGTCCTCTTGCATTGTAGACGACTAAACAGCAACCTGGTACATTTCCATGTTTTGTTGCTTATTTCTCTTTCTTCTTTTTCCCCCCACACCGTTACCTCTACGGGATAATTTTCTCTCCCAGGTCCAACAAAAAGTAGGAGGCAAAGCTCTCCTCAGGATGTGACGTCACGACAAATCCCTAACAAAAACTTAATTAGCATTTTTAAAGCGACAAACCTCTTTGTTCGAGCCGGCATGGTTAAATTATCATTTTTATAGTGCTATTACCAAATAAAAAACACACTTTATTTTATTGCCTCGCGGTTTATATCTACTTTTTTTCCAGTTTTGATGTAATTTGGTAATAAAAGTCAAGATAAAACAAAGCTGCTAATCAATTAAACATACATTGACGTCATATATAAACATATAAATAATCATACAGTCATAGAATAGTTGCCGTGCCATTTTTAACTCCCAGTGTTAGGAGGATTGGCCTCATTCATTTTCTAAAGTTGAACCACACTGTTGTCTCTATTACACAGCAGCACCCCCTTCTGGTTAGTTTGGGAATAATGGTTTAAAATGTGTTTAGAGAGACCTGTTTGACCTGTGGTTCATTCAGGGTTTAAGGTCATTCAGCATATAGGGCAGCAGATTAGGACACTGTGCACTGAGGTGGTTTTTAAGAGAAATTATTTATGTTTAAGTGTGCTTTTGATGGCACTGTATCAGGGACAATGCTTTAAGTTTATCCAAAATATGAAATTATGTGGTTATGTATTGTGATGTTTCACTCTGACGCACATCAAAGCTCCTAAATGTGCAGGTGCAGGTACATCTCCCGATATGATTCTTTATGTGTGGTCCTGTATATGAGAACAAGTGATATTTTTGTGTGTGTGGATTGCGAAGAACTGCCTGCAACAGTATGGCATGATCATAAAAACGTATGTGGATAGTGTAAATGCTGCACAGATACAATATGTTTGGCCTTTTTCCCTGCAAATACCTCAAAAAAATCCCTATGCTCTGCCATACAACACTAGTAATCTCCTACTAATGCAGTTATATGTTGGTATATAACCCAGCTGTGGTCTACACATTTAAGTAGTCCTCCTCAAATTATTGTAGGCCTATATCGACTTCAAAATTGAGCACTGGTGTCTCTCAGAAAGTACGACAACTGTCTTATTGTGTGTGTTGCATTTACACCGGCGTTAAAGTGGTTCGCGTTTGCTTCTTATCGTTACAGAAAGTACAGTAGATGCATCTTTTTTGTCTGCTTTGGTGCTTTAATGCTCTGTAATAGCTCCTATTGTGGCCTCTGGCTCAATAATACCATTATAAAAGGAAATGGTTGGATCCAAAGTACCTTATGCTATCAAATCATCTTACATTATCATAAATCTTTACGGTTGGCTTATTTCAAGACAGAGTGGAGGTTGTTTGTTTCCGTAGAAAATATACTTTCAGTGTGTCTTCGCAACTCTAAAAGCTTTTCTTTCCTTCTCAGTGTCAGTGTGTTAGTTTTTTCTCTGCATTACAAGGATTTAGCATTTTGGCTGCCTCATGTGGTCGATGGCTTCACTTCATGGCTAAATCTCAATCACTGAAAATATAAAATAAGCCGTCCTTTTCATCTGGTGAATCTATCATTACCCAGCCTCACTTTTACAGTGCGGAAAAGCAAGGTGATCCGAAGCCACGTCTCCATGCTTTGACAGACAAGCTTTAATTGTTCACAATCAAGCTTATAGACATGTCCAAAGCACCGTAAAACCATCATACCAGAAAGAAACAAGCAACTGAGGACAAAGGTTTTTATGACACAGGTAGGAGTTAACCAAGGATATAATACGGTAAAACATTTCTCATTATTTTGTGATTCATTATATATACACTCGCTGTTATAGATTACGTCTCAAATAAAACAGAACTTTTTGAAATAGCAGTCTTGAAATACACACCATTTGTGTCACATTTGAATCGTCCAAAAAAAAAGGGAAGGGAGAAAAAAAATCAAAAATAAAATCAAAACAAAATCTTTCTGCTCACAAATGATTTTCCCTTTTATTTTAAAGATTTTTTTTTCATATACAACATTGTATTTACATGTTCTAGTATTATTTACACAAAATTAACAAGTGGCACTGTGTAGTTAGGAGTTCTTTTCTTTTTTTTTTCCTTGTTCCCTACAGGTCTTATTTTAAACAAAAATAAAAATGACAAATTAAAAAAAAAAAAAAAAGAACAACTCATTTTAACAATGCTTTATGTCTCCAACTTTTTTTTTTTTTCTCTCAGTAGCACTACCTGCCACTCAGCCTTCTACAAAGTGCTGTCCTTTCACCTACCCAACTAGAGCTGTTTTCATCTTTACAAAAATACAACTAACCCGAGCCCTCCCCGCGTCTGGTCCCCTCCAAACTACCTTTGATCAGTACCCTAAACGCACAGACAGTACCAATTATGTGTCAACAACAAAACACTTTGAACACAGACAGCTCATTGCTGGACATTTTGTGCAGATGGAAACTCTGGCAGCCCTGATTTATCAATTATTAACTTTGCACTGCAGGGTTTTATTTTCTTGTTAGAAATTGTCATTTTATTGAACTTGTTATTGATGCCACTTTATCACGAGGCCTTCAGCATTAATTAAATGTGATTCGGTGGTAATTTGATTTGCTTGGCCCGGCTGCTGAATACAAAATCTAATGATAAGAAGCCAGTGGGTGCTGAATGCTTGTTCTTTTGATTAGAAGCTCATACCGTAGGGTCTGCCAATAATAAAAAAGGAAAGTTTAAACCAGTTATTGAGTCAGTCATTCACTGGCTACCCTCAGTTTATCCTGTGGAAAACAAGCTTGCACTACTGTACCCATGGTATTCTGCTCAGATGTGTCATTTGCCTCGAGGCTTTGCAGAGAGAGTGGGATCCGTGTATAATGATCCAAAAGAGAGAGGCATCTGGGGAAGAACAATGAGAAGAATGGACTGTGGATGTTGCGTGGGCTCTGCTGAAATGACTGATGTTGCCTGAGAGAAGGAGTTAGGCAGATTTTGGGAGACGGCCGCAAATATAGGAGAGATTAAAAAAAGAAGAAGAAGAAGAAGAGGGAGAGAGAGAAGAGGAAAGCTCGGCTCTTGATCCCACCTCTCCGTGTGACAAAAGTATGATTCAGCTGTTTGGAAGGGAGGAACATTGGAGCATTGGTTTGAAATGTTTCACAGGCCAAGATTCAGCCCGGTTCTTAGGACAGACTATAAAAAAAATCACTCTCCAAGAAGGCTCTATCTGAGTTTCTTCAGGAAAAAAAAATCTTGAGATTGGGTTAGATTAGGTTTGTGGCTTTATGGCACAACCCTTCATTCCAGTTAACGGACAAGCAGGCTTAGACCAGACAGCTAACAAACTATATGTTAGAAATGGAGAAGGGAGAGATACAGAGAAAGAGATAGATAAAGACAGAAATCGGAGTACACACACACACTGTCATACACTCACAGCAGTAGGTTTTTTTCCAGCAGAATCCGATGACAGCAGGTACTGAAGCAGCCAGTAAGAAAAATATCTCAAATCATGAAGAGGCTATACTTCATTCCATACCGCTATGTAAAGTACAACGGCAGCAAACCTGTACTTTTACAGAAAAAAAAAAAAAAAAAGACTCAACAGGCAACTTGATGCTGGGTTTTGTGAATTAAAAATACAAGTCATCACTTTAGTCTCTTTTCACTCATTAACACATCATCTTGGCTTAAAAACATGTGCCTTAAAATGAAGTACCATTGGGAAAGATCAATAAAAAAAAAATTTAAAAAAAAAAAAAAAAAAGGAAAAGCATTGGTTGAAATTTCTGTTTGTGCTGCTTCTTTGAATTGTCAACTGTTCTCTGGCAGACAATCAGAGTTGAGAAAACAAAATGAAACAGCAAAGGTTGGTTTAAAGCCCCGCTCCAGTGACCTCTGAGCCTCACTGAACCTTGAAAAAAAAAAGCATTCAATGAGCAACTAGAGTCATACAAGGCGATGATCCGCCAGTCTCAACTGCAAATGTGTCACGAGAGATCCAAATGTCTTGACCCTCTGTATGTATAAAATGGTGGGAGGTCAGTGGAGGGAGCCTCTGAAGTCATGTTTTTACCATTCACACTAAGGCTGAGATCAGTTCACCGTCAATTCAGCAAGCAGATTTGAAAAAGCAAATACTGATTGCATAAAAATTCTAGCAGCTTTCAACCTCTTGAGAACTTATTAATGATACTGGTGTCTGATTTTCTGGAGTAGTATTACCAGTATTCGCCTCTCAGGTTCTAACATAGGGACGTGTGCAAAGGTACACAAGGTTGATTTGCTAAAAGGAGTCCTGCCGAGCTTCACGTACAGTGGTGATTTGTTGTCAGTGTCTGGCTCAAGGACACTTCAGCAGGGACTCTGGGTTTGATTTCAATATGAAATTGGCTGCATGTGAATCCTGAAGAAAGTAGTGAACTGAGCTCAGCCTTGTTTCTTAGCTTCATCAGCCACGAGGGCCGGGAAATAGCTTAGATTGTAACTCAGTGAGGCCGGGTGTCTACTGGGGCCTCTCTTAATGACGCTGTCTTCATTGAGCGTTATGCGACGTGAATTAGTTTTGAGTGATCCATCAATGCTGAACGTTTCTATCATTCTGTTTTTCAGTGGGAGGTCTGTGGTCGCAGAGGAGCAGTAGCTGCTGCGACAGAAGTGAAAGAGAGGTGCCCAGTAAACACTGGCCCTGAGGACTGTAAACCAGTTATGTTCTTCACCACGCCAAACGACGGCCGCTTTGGAGCGCGCGTGTCTGTAAGCTCAAAAACACAGCACAAAGCAGGATCAAGAATACAACTTGCCACAGCATTGAACAAGATGTGAGACACAGAGTGCTTTCAGCTGTCCATCTGTCAGTCTGTGCTGTCAGAAATGTAGACGAGAAAGCCGAGAAAGATAAAAACCAAGTACAATAAATTAAATCAGTTTTTTTTCCCCCACGAAAAGCAAAAGAAATAAAGAAGTACTTAGAAGAAGAGGAATCGCACTACTTTACTACCTAAGATTTAATCAGGAAAGCATGAAGCTCTAGATTCATACAAACAAACATACAAGTTTTTTTTTTGTTCAGTGGACAGGGTTTGACACAAACTAAAACACAATAAATACTCTTTCTGAGGAACAAAAGATAAGGTATATCTCTTTATCAGCTAAAAGGACACTAAAAAAAGGCAGGTCCGTCTGGCAGACTCGCTCAGAAGAGGACAGGGTGACCCATTACGGAAAAAAAAAACTTCCCATCCGTGGGGACAGCCCTTCCCCTTCGTACTTATGGCACTACAGCAATTCCCCATCCACATTTTATTCTCTCGTACTTTTATCTTTTCATTCTTTGTAGACTTTTTTCTTTACCCTGAACGTACAATATCCCCTAATGGTACCTATTCAACACAGCTGGGTTTCTTTTTTTTATTCTAGCTTGTCCATGACTTTCACGTTTGTTCGTTTGTGTCTTTTTTTCCATTTTTGTCAGCATAAAGTGCAACAGTGCTTTTGTTCTCTCCTCCGGCCGCCTGGCCTCCTCCTGGTAACCCCCGATGACTGCCAAAGGTCAAAAGTCACGGGTTAGCAGGATCGGGATCAGGGTCAGGGTTCACGCTGGTCTCACTGGTCACGCTGGTGGCGCTTGCAGCACTTGCAGCAGTCGCGGCGCTGGCAGCGCTGGTTGCGCTCGCGGCGCTAGCAACACTCGCAACACTCGCAACGCTCAGCTCCTCCACTTCCTCCTCCTCTTCGTCCTCCTCGTCTCCCTCTTCTGTCACTTCCCCCACATCCAGCACCTCCACCTCTTCGTCGTCGTCGTCCTCTTCATCCAGACCTCCTTCCAGCAACTCCACCACAGCCGCCTCCCCGTCTTCCGTTGCTGCCGTCTTTGCTCCTTCCCCTGCTTTCTGCTGCTCTTTCTTCTCGTCCCTCCCCTCATCCACCTTTTCTCTCAGCTGATAGATAGCGGTCTTGAATGGTTTGACCAGGCCCTCCTCGTAGACTTTCAGGATGGCCTCGCACACAAAGCGGTACTGGCTCTGATGGAGAGATAGAAAGAGATGTTTTAGCTGATGGTTTAAAGCAGCTGAGAGCAGCTGTGCAGATAAATGGATGTGTCTACGTACAGGTGTTTGTATCATCATGGCTCTCTGGTCTCTCATGGTCCTGACGATATCTAGAGGATACACTGGCTGACCGCACTCCATTAGACACAATGCTGTCTCCATGGTGATAAGAACCCCTGTCCGACCAATCCCCGCACTGGAAAAAAGCCACACGACAGAGAATCAGAGGTGAGATGAGTTGACTATGTTACCATGTCATGTCAAGAGCCTTCACACAACACAAAACAGCTGACAATGGGTTCACCACCTTAAATAATTGACAGGGAGAACAACTGTACCTGCAGTGCACCACCATCGGCTGGTCCTGTCCTGCCCGTTTGGTCCGTACCAGAGCCACAAAGTCCAGGAAGTCAGTGGAGTCATCAGGAACGCCGTGATCTGGCCAGGCCAGGTACTGAATCTGGGTGAGCTCTCTCTGCTGCTCACTCTGAACACACACAGAGAAAAAAAAAGAAGAAAAATAACTTTATATTTTCATATATTGCCTTTCAGAAATGCTTCTTTATTATTGGCAACAAACTGACTGCATTCACTCTCACCTCAGTCAAGACCCGAGCTTACTATATAATGAATTATTCTCATCCTCAGATCCCAAAACAGGTTATTGTATTTCATGTGGGCGACCTCCTAGCATGTTTCATTGAGCTCTGTGTCGGGGGGGGGGGGGGGGGGACTGCACAGCACCCTGTTTGTGTAATTATGGCCTTTAAATGTGTTATGAAACGGGTAGTGTGCATAACAAACAGTGGTTTTATTCCTTCCACTCCGCTGGTGATGCACGTCCTTCTGCCCCATTCTATCAAATACCAGACATTCGAGACAATATTTCCGTAGCTCCAATACAAAATGTACATTTTATGTTGCAATGAAAGTATAAATAAATATATGTCACACTTTCTCTTTTGTTTATTCAAAAGGAAAAGAAAAACGTGTGTACTCAGCGAGACAGTGAGATTTACACCCAAAAAGGACAGAATGATGACCACATACACACACACACACACACACAACCTACAGCAGATATCCTGACCACTGTCTGATGTCGACTCACAGCCCCCCGTTCCTCTTTAATATTGCCTCGCTTCGTCGCCATGGTAACACTTCTATCTCCATAGCAACAATCACAGGCAGAGGAGAATGCTAATTGCCTCCTCCTACAGCCGTATATTTCAAAGGTCATGATACACGGGCGACACACAGCGAAGCAATCAGGGAAACACAGACAGCAGGAAGTGACGATGAAACACCAGGAACATCCTGAACCTCCATTAAAAGTTCATTTTCAATTGTGTCCTCAATGCTTGCAAGGTTTATACCATGTTACATGTAACATGACACCATTTTGCATCCAAAGGCAAATAACAGCCTTCACTTTTAGATGCAGCGCACGAGGCTGTGAGCATCAGACGGCTTCCACATCAAAATAAGACAAACTTACATTTATGTTTTTCAAACTCTCATCGTCCCACTCTCTCTTCCTCTCTCCCTCCGTTTGGTTTCTCTTCCTCGCTCTCTATTTCGGCAATGTGACTGACTCGGGTGGTTGGGTTGTCATGGCAACCAGATCCCAATACGTGGCCCGCATGCAGCAGCGGGAGCCAGAAAAAGAACAGCCCACACTGGTCACTATGGCAACACACCTCCTCGGGGTCCTCAGCGGCTCATCCTTCCTGAGACACTGGTCCCTCGCTTTGATTGGGCCCAGTGTCTTTCTCGGTGATGCCTTCGCCCTCCTCTCTGCCTTCCTCTCTCTTGTTCCTCTGATCTGGTCCTAATTTTCCTTCCCTGTTCATCCCCCTTTATCTGGTCCTAATTTTCCTTCCCTGTTCATCCCCCTTTTGTTCCTCGTTTTAAATGTGTGTGATTACCTGCGTGTGCACGAGAGTCATCTCCCGGACCAGGAAGGCAGAGTTGCCCTCTTCATTGTGGCACGTTACTGTGAAGTCTCCGTAGGTGGCGCTGCTGTCTGGATTGGGCCAGTACTGGTGACACTTCACCTATAAACACAGACAAGGTATTCTGTTTACAACTGGACGTTTAATTTACTTAACAGGTCGCAGCAGTTATTCTAAGCTCTAGGGTCAGAGGTCAAGCTCTGCTATGCAACAGCATCTCTCTAAGTTAGCCATCTGTTCTTTGCTATTATATTTAATGCACAAATGCATACCATATACAAAACATTCAGTCCATCTGGAACCATTAAAACCTCCAGTGATATGTATAGATGATGATTTTCAGGATGACCTGTCCCCGGCCTTTTGTTTTGCAATAAAACACTTCTTTCTAATGTCAAGAAGAATTAGCAAACTTTGCATGTTTTGTTTTAAATTCACACCTTGTTCGATGAGTAAGTGATCCTTGGTCTATTGTTTTCACAGTAACCCAACTTTTACTCACTTTGTGCATTTAAATGAACAATGCTCAAATGAACAAAAGACACAAGCTGCAGAAAACTTGTAAATGATGAAACATTTCAACACAAGTATCTCACCTAGGGTTTGGGATTTTTACAAATGGCAAACCTGCCTACTTTAGAGCAATGCAGCACTCTCTTTATGTTTGGGTGTCAGACTTTATTGTGTACAGCAGTGCTACATGTACAGTAAAGGTTTTGGAAACATTGAACATGCTGCAGTCAATATGTGTTTTCCAGTCCATGTATTTGAGAAATTCTTCCACGTACCCGCCCCCTCTCGACCTGCGTAGTCAGCATGACCACCATAGATGAGCCCTGCTCCCATGTCATTTGCCAGAAGTCGGGGCAGGTGTTGGGCAGGGGGCCCTGGCATGCTATGTAACGGTTTATCAGACTCGAGGCTGGAATCTCCATCTACAGAGAGAGAGAGACACAGATTGTGATACAGAGAAATTAGGTTACGGGGATCTCACTTTACAGCTTCTCTTCTTAAATCATTTTCAATTGAAAGGATGCGCTTTGTGTGTTTATATCAGTGCAGAGAGCTAAATGTTCTCAGGTTACTGTAGAAAGGTACAACCACTTCAAACTTAGCTTAAACATGCTCTTAAATACTTAAAAGTGCTGTTTTGTCTCCAGTTTGAATCTCTGAGTCACTTACAAAGTCAGACCTAGTAATATCAGTGTGACACTGAAGCTTTAATTGAATGCCATCCAGTAACTGACATAATAGCAGCAAAAAATAAATAAAAAATATTAATAGTGTACCAACTTCCTAAGAGCACAAACATACATTTTCCATTTGACTGTAATACCTTGTTGACTTGTTGAAAATCAGGTTGTCGAGAAGATGCCTCTCATATCAGATCTGTCTAATAAATGTGTTTCATGAATACTTTCACCACACAATAGGGCACAGAGGAGGAAAACACTTCAGGAAACTACTTCAACAATCAGAATAATTCTCTCTACATCTTCAACTTCCATCTGTGCCGGCTTTCAAATAACAGGATGAATACCCAAACACTTCACATACAGAGAAAATAAAAACTGTCAGACTGACAGTAGGCAGCAGCAGGCTGTATTCAGTCTAATAAATGATAACAGCGATAAGAAAATGGATGTAAAGGGCTGAATAAATGAGTGAGAAGCTGAGGTGAGTGTCCTCCATGCTCACAATGATCATTAATTAAGCCAAAGGGATAAACAAATCAACTGCAAAACATGAATATGTGAGAAAACTGAGAATACATTTCTTCCATCACATCCTTCCTTTCCAACTGACTGCTGTTTCAACGTGCTACTCCATACGTAAAGGTCCCACCATGTCTAGCACAGCCATTACAGGGCATTAATGTGACAAAGAAAGTTTGACTTTCAAAAAAGGCACGACTTAAACAGATGTCTGAAAGGGGCTCAAATTAATAACATCCATAAGCTGCTGATAGCTTCACTGGCTGCCTGAGAAACATGTAAAACATGAACTCACAGTGTTATCTGCTTGTAAAGCCCATGTGGTTAATTCATTCACCAGTATGGCCACCGTAGTGTTTCCAACATGTGTTTTGATGGTTAGAGAAAACAGACCACCCACCACGGCTCAAACGAGCCAAACGCATATTGATGGAGAGATGAAAGAGGAAAAACGAGGAGGACCAAACTCACATTGATGTAATTTGCATTGATGTAGTCATCTGTGCTTTTCAGAATGACCCGTGTGGCATCGTCTGCGGAGGGACAGAAAAGACAAGAAAAAGGGGGTAAGATTACAGATTGAGACAGACAAACAAACAATTGACAAAGAGAGAAGAAAGGATTTCAGGAAGAAAGAAAGAGCACAGAGAAGAGAGAGAGAGAGAGTATGATGGAAGGAACAAAAGGTTAATGTCGGTACATATTTAAACACACGAGCCAACAGAAATAGACACAATCGAGTTCGGTCACGTACAAGGAGAGATGTCTCTGTAGCGATTTTTGGAAACGTTCTGAGGTAATTTGGCACACAGCATGGTCATCCCCGGCCTCTTTCTGTACAGTTGCTGCAAGAAAAGGAGCACAAATTTGTGTTTAAGTTGTGGCAATGTAAAGGAGGAAAGAAAGGTTTGACAGAAGGTTTGTGTGTATCTCTGTGTGAGCATAAATGTGCAGTATCTTTTCACGTGTGTGTTTATTTCTATGTCTTTCTCCTCACATCAAACTGTGCCAGTATGGCTCCACCGATCAGGCCTTCCTTCAGTGTGACCATGGAGTCCCTCAAAGCATGCTGGTCTAGCTGGGCGGGGTCCTGAGGGGACTTCTCAGGGATGTACTGAAAATCTGGCTCCGAGTCCACCTTCTCCTCCACCACGTCATAGATGGCTGAATGGGACAGAGAAGAAGTGTGTCACAGTTTATACACACATAGCTGTTTATGTAGGCTGAAGCCCGAGGGAGCTGATTCATCTTTAAGTACATAATGAGGAAAGTAAACATCCAAGAGAAAGACACGCTACAAGTCACAACCAAAGCACTGCACCAGAGGAATATATAGTTCATCTATGTGGAAAACAGCAGAATCAAATAATGTGACCTGACATGCATTCAATACATTGATGCAATCTTATATCTACTCTGATGTAAGAGAGGATAGAATCCATAAATCCCTCTTTGACCCAGTTAAAATACCAAGAATCTCAATGTTTCATCATCTTTAAAAGCTCCACTCCCACTTCACTGCTGCTGATTAAAGGATATGATCTGCCATCTTTCTACAAGCTGAATACATATAGCTGAGATGTACAACTTTAGACATCTCCTTTAAAATTACAAAAGTAAGACTGAGCAGTCCAGAAAAGACCAGAAGAAGAGTCGAGACTGGTGACCAGATGTGCAGTTGTTAATCTTCAGGAGTGGGCTGCACCAGCTGTTCCAATGTTACACTGGAAAGTCATGCATCACTGTTCTAAAATGTGTTGCACCAAACAAAGTAGTGCTTATGCAGAGATTGGCTGCTACTGAACATTTACACCCAACAACTGCCAGATGTAACTCTGATGAATCTGCCTGAACCAACTGAAAGAAATAGCTTAATATGACAAACTTTCATAATCAGGTCACGAGATGACAGCAGAGCCATCTCCATGGCAACGGAGCAAACTTTATGATACCGTCACTTATGGAAGTTATGTTAAAGCCTGTGTGACTCCCTGTTCACACCAATAATTGCTCTCAAGATGTTTCATAGCAGCAATTTACACACAGTCTTAGTATGTAACAGCCCATTTATGTGGTGTTGGATTTACAGAAAAGATCCTGACTGGGAAAACTTCCTGAAGTCGGAACAACTCAGAAAGTCCGCGAAAATTTTTGTCCAAGGCTTTCCGATTTTGACGTCACATACATAGAAATATGGCGGACCAAAGTAAATGTTTGGTTTATGGTGAGAAAGTTTTAATAATTCATGTTTCCAAATACTGGAAATAGTTATCAACTTGTTGTTTGGATGCTCTGCCTGATAAAATACAACGCATTTTCTTCCTGGCGTCCATACTGTTTCCACATTATGGCTTAAAAGCCCATGAAAACACTAGAGTCAAAAGGACGACTCCCAAACTTGGGATATGGGACCATCCAGGCACATGAATGCGCCATGAGACATTCCTGAGCAACCTGAATTAGTACATTAGTTACTAGTTACAAAATTAGGAAGAACTTAGTAAAGGATTTAGTAATAGCTAGTTGACTCGATAATGGGGTAACACTTGTGCTTAGTTCTGCAATTCCTATCTCAGTTGGTGGCGTCCAAGCTAAAAAACACAGGAAGTGGACAAAAGAACAGGAATATCTTGAAATTTAAGTCCAAGAACACATCTTTTTTAGAACGTGTCAGCACACTGTGAGTCAACTTTGTATTGTTTAGCTGAATTACACTCAACGTTTTTTTTGGTACCATCCAGTGAATTTGACAAAGGTAAAAGTGACACAGCGGATCCAACCACTCAGGGAACAACTCACCATTCGGTCTGACCAATAGGATGAGCTCTCCAGAATGGCTCTCACAGCTGGCTTTGATGAACATGACCACCTGGTCATGGGTGTGGTCAGAGATGTCCCGCCCATTAATTAAGACCACCTGGTCGCCCTCGTTAAGGCGAGGCACACACAGGTCAGCCTGAAGAGGGAGAAGGAAAAGAGGGCAAAGGACAAAAGATGGCGACATGATGAGTATGGTGAGATAATAGTAACATGTCTCTAATAGGGGAGAAAAAGTCTTTATTAGTGAAAATGCTAAAACACTGGTGGTTAAACTCAGCAGTGCTACTAAAGAAAATACAGTAGCAGTCATCTAGTGACTATATGTGGTGGTTGTGAACTTACCGATGTTCCCGGAGCCACTCGAGACACAATGATGGGCATCTTCTGGTCAGCCCCACCCTGGACACACAGACACACATGTAGACACGGTCAGTATACAGCACAGAGCCTCACACATTTCCTGTCTTTCTAGTGAATACTTAACAGTTCAGGCAAAGAGTATAGAATTGGTCATGATGCATACAGATAATATGTGCCAAGGGTTTTGACTACTTGGCATAAGAAAAGAAGGACAACGAGGAGTATACGGATGAAGAGATGAGCCAAGGATAGAAAACAACAAAAAAAGATAGAAAGACCATGAACAAAATAGACTTTTTCCTTTCATGTCCCAACTATACTCAGCTCTCACCTTGACATTGAAGCCAAAACGTCCGTGTTCGTCAGGTCTCATCTTGATCAGGACCAGATTATCATGAGGGACAACTCCATTTAGCTGCAAGAGCAAAGTTGGACACAGGTACATCAAATTCACCTCCTGCTTTCCTCCATATCATCATCCTCTGCATTTGGTGCAAATTGGTGCTACAATGGAACGCCAACTTCACATCTTCATTTTAGATTACAATTTAAGGTGTCAAAAATGTATTTTTGGCCACTAGGGGGCAGAAAAAATAGCAAAACAAACTAAACTGATTTGCAAAGCAACAGAAGCACTTGAATTATTAATAGAATTCACAGGGTGCATCTTAAGTTGTCATTTATTTTTATTGCTAATGAGGTCTGTGAATGAAAAATATACTCAGAACCTCAAAATGCTCATAACTGTAAAACAATCTAATGAAATCTTCTGACGTCATGCATTTAATTTTCACTTTTTTATAGGATACTTGATAGGACTGGTCGGGTAATCATGTTGTGAAGACACTTTATGCAACTGACCTTAGCGATAACTTTTTTTTTTTTTTTTTTTTTTGCTTTTATTGTTAGGACAGCAGTAGAATGATAAGAAAGGTGGGAAAGAGAGTGGGAAGACACTGCAAAGGACTCAACCTAAGTGGGGCACACCCTCTACCAGGTGAGCTAAAAGACGCCCCAGCACTAACGTGTTGTCATACGTAATGATCGTTACCATCTTGTGTTGCCATACTGACCGTGGTTTTATCAGCATTGACAGGAACATCGTACATCTCGTTAAGGTGGTTGTCCAGGAGGCTCTGCTGGGAGTGGGCCTGGATGATCTGGCTCAAGGTCTTCCTGCTCAGCTGCTTGGGGGGCAGAGCTGGAGGCTGGCCGTCTAGACCCTCCGGAGACCTGAGGGAGGCAAAGAGAGAGGGGGGGACAGAGGGAAGGAGACAGAAATAAAGAAAAGGAAGTAGTTCAGATGAAATGTTTAAAGTTTAGAAATATTTTTCCAAAGACATTTTCCAGCTGTGGTGATAATTCCGTTTTGCATCACTACTATGATCACACAGTAAAGAACCAAACCTTACCTCATTACTAACTATTGTAAATAAATACAAAATGTATCCCACAATTTGCTGATTAGCAGAATAACTGCTGATAAATCAAGGGTAAGAGATGGTGGGGAACCCAAAGGCACAAACACATAGGTACAGAACACAAGTAATGGCTTCACTGAGGATTGTCCTGTTTGTTAAAGAGGTGGGCTCTTTAAGAAAAAGAGGCAAATGGAGAAACAGATAAAAGGGGAGGAAGAGAGAACAAGACTGCAAGAGACAGAGAGGCTTAATAGCACTGTGTTAGTCACAATGCATTAACCTCAATAAAAGGGCTGCAAGAGGAAGGAAAACACCGCCCCTCCATCATGCAGACAATAAAAGGCAGTCAGTGTGTACGATGAAACAACACGGTCGGTCAGGTGAGGCTTTCAGCAGCATCATGGCTCTCTCTCTGGGGGGTAACAGCGAGTCATTTCACTCTGAGGTTGTGTGCAGGCACTCCTCAGGGGCGAGAGCACCAGTCAAAGAGCATTGCCTTTGTTTTGGCTGCTGCCACTGGTGCCACTTTGTGGCTTAAACACACACACGGAAACTAACATTTATTATGGGTCAAAACCAGGTCAGGCTTTCAGAAGGAGTGCAGCGCACAGCAGGCCTGAGCCAAGGCAGAACATCCTCCTACATTACTGTATTTCCTCAACACGACACAGACGAGTGAAATGGATATAAAGTGTCTTCGTATCGTACCACAACACAGACAAGACACTTTGATAGGAGATTTCATCTTCGTCTACACCGGATATGTCTAAGCCCTGCTTTTTAGTTTTCCTTCTGTTAAATGCTTTTATTATAACCAAATTCTAAATGGAATATTTTGTAATCCCAACAGAGGTCAGAGCTAAATGAGTATGCACAGTGACAGAGGAATCATACGCAGGTACGTGAGAAGACAGAAAACAAGCGGCTATAAAGCATCGTGCTGCATTCAAGTCCACCAAAAGACAAATATAAAAAGACACTTTCAGTGCACACCCAAGTGTTTTTTCAACAAAATTATCTTGTGAAGCAAGCCTTTGCTTTGCAACTGTGAAGTAACAGGTCTGATTATAGCATGCAAAGTAATTTATCATGTCATACAGTTGCATGCAATGTTGTGTTACAGTGTAGGATATAATTGTACCTTTCTGTTCCCCGACACTGTCAAGGAAATATAGACGCTGCATTTTGAAACCCGTCACTGTAATGAGCTGTGGTTAGCTAAACGGACAATTTTCACTCTACACGACTAAAAACAGAACATTATAGAGAGAGTGTCTGAGGGTTATGGCTTTGTTGTATTGCTTATGTGTGGAACTGACATTGCGTAGAACTGCGGCCTGTGGGAGGGAAAGCAGATTCTAATTTTGTTTTTTATTGGAGGAAAGTCTTGGGAGGAACATTGGGAAAATTTGGATTACGGGCCTGAGCAAAGTGAAGGACCTGGAAATATTGGAATAAGTTTGAGTCATGTCAGCTAAGACTGAAAAAACACAGTCACTGAATATGAATCTTGAGGATTAGGAATGATTCTCACTAAAGAATCTAATCTATTTGGGGCAAAGAGGTGGTTATTAGATTTAGGACTGATAGCTCCCCAAAACCAAAGTGTAATCTGGGCAGAAACCAAATCTTTTAAGTAGACAACACAATGGGGTTGATGGAGGGGGAAATTCGAAGCAATTCGAAGCAATGTGTTTCTTTTGATGATAATCTACTTGGAAAATTGTAACCAGTAAACTGTTTTCTGAATATTTGCAGCCCAATAGTCATATCTGAGATTAGGAGGGTTCAACCCACCCTCAGATCTGAGTCTCTAAAGGATTCCTTCCTCATCTTTGGGTTTTTCATGGCCCAAATAACAGATAAATTAATCCTCTCAATAGAGGGGGGAAATGTTTTAGGCAAGAAAAATTGGGAGATTGGGAACTTGGGATGCTGAAACTGCTCACCAAGTTCACTCCTTCCGCCAAAAAGTGCCTGTCCAAATGGAGTCTATTTACAAGGCATCATGTAGTCTTTGCCAGAACTATCTCCACAGCGCTTTTCAGTGCTAGAGAAAGGTCTGGAAGCGCCAAAAACACTATGGGTTGTTTGGATTTCTCGTAACCAATCACAATCATCTTGGTTGCGCTAAGCTCAGGGTAGAGCAACGGTGCCCTTGCAAAATGCTGGCACCCAGACAGCTGAAGGGGCGGAGAATTCTGGATGAAACTGCTGACCAATAACAGGCTTATACCCACAGTCTACATCTAGTGAGTCAGACTCAGCATCATGTAAACAGCTCAGTTTAATCTTACTCATGCTAATATTTTGGTGAATAGTTCCATGTAGCTTTGAAAAAATAATTACTGTGTGTAGAAAGAGTGAGTCGGATGAAAGTTCTGAAAAATTGTGTTAACAGAGAAAAGATGTTAAAAGACTGAAGACCAGCAAAATATCAATTTTAGTAGTTTTGCTTAAAAGTCCATTCTCATTGAGGGCGAATATCCGCGCGGATTATTCTTGTGGAAAAATATAAAAGTTGATTTCATGGGTTCTTATGGAAGTTTGTACACCGGGGCGGAACTTTCATGCGGTGAAAAAAGTTTCCGCCCAGACTTTGACCCCCCACGGAATTTGCCAGCAGAACTACACAGCTGGGCCAATGACATTGTTTGTTTATAGTTGCGCAGACCCAGGAGAGTCCAAAATCCAGTCAGGCAGGACAGTTTGGGAGAAAGGTTGATAAACCTCGTTTCACAGCACCCCATCCCTTTTGATAAAAGACGGGATGATTTTATGAACAATGAATTAAAGGACAACGTCTGGCAGTCCACTGTCCAGCTTGGTGGCTGCGGTGAGAGTCGTAAGTGCTAAAGAAAGTTGATGCTGATGCTTGTTAAACGTTAGCTTGCTGCTGCTGCTGCTGCTGCTGCTACTCTCATCCATGTTCACCCACACCCGTTCACACTGCGTGGAATTGGAACACAACAACACAAAATTCCGCACTGCGTCCATACCACACCTGTGTGTATGGTTTAAACGTGGAAAAGCGCTGCGCGAATATTCCACAAATCCGTCCCGCATTTCCGCATCGCGGCAGTAAGAATGAACCTTAAAGGTGAAAGCTCATTATTTAACACAAATTTTAAACAGTTTTCAAAAAGTAAACATGAGGCAGGTACTGATAATAGTAATGGCCATCATGATGAACAAATCCCATAATACCAATAAAATAATATTATGGATTTTCAATATTTGTCAGGGTGATAGATTATTTTTTAATCATTATTTATCATTTCGATAAAAAAACGTATGGCCAATAAACAGAGCTGATGAAGCCAAATTGCTTTCATTGACTTCGCAGGCGCAGCATCTACACTGCTAATACACACAGAGAGCCAAACATGTTGTCACCATTGTGGGCGTTTTTCACAGTTTGAGAGGAAGAAAACACGATAGTGGCGGGTGTCTGATCCCTTTCTGTTGTTGCCATTACATTGGTTTGATGCAGTGCTGAAGGACCGACCCCAGAGCCACTGCCCTCCTAGCGTACGATCAGTTCAACGTCTGCCCGGTTAGTTTGAGCTAACACAGCAGCAGGGGCTAACATCCAACACTGAGCTGTTAAATGGTTTCAACGAACCACACCGACACAAAAACGACTCAACTCTGACGTTAAACCCATTAATAACCGTTAGTTAGCGTGAACTGTATGATGCTAACAGTTAGCCCTGTGACTGTGTGTGTGTGTGTGTGTGTGTGTGTGTGTGTGTGTGTGTGTGACTGTGACTGTCTGTGACTGTGACTGTGCAGTGTACAACTGTCTAGTGATAAACAGACAGGGAGAGAGAGTGATTCAAGGAGGGACTAAGTGAATCAATATACTGCATGCAGCTCTACAATAAAATCAGTGTTTTACCATCTCAAATGGCAAACAAAAAAAGGAAAAACAAAAAAATTGGCAGGTCAGTGTTGATATTGTGGCAGACTGTCACAAATAAATCAATCAATCTGATTTGACAGATTATGTCAAAGCATTTATTTTAAAATCTTATGCAAAAAATTGCCAAATTATATTTGTGAATTTTACAATTACATGTGGTTAGGTCAGAGCTATGGAATATTAAAATATCCACGTTTGCTCAATACATCTCAGCCTTTCTCACCATGAGGTAAACTACAGGTTATGAACTTCTTTGTAAAATACGAAAATGTAAAATTATCGGTTATCTTAGCGGTATAAGCCATGAGAAGTAGGTAATCAGTTATCAATATTGGCTGAAAAAATCCATATCATGCATCCCAAAATAATTTGCATGGATAATGTGTATGTTGTCTAAAGAGGAGAGAGCAGGTGATTATGTCATCCTTTGGCTCTGTAACAGTGATGAGCGAACAACTTGGTGCACGTGCGCATGTGCGTGCGTGTGTGTGTGTGCGTGTGTAGCTTTGTAGGCAGCTGAACTATCACTGTAATGTTACTTAACCACTCTGATTTCCAACTGAGAGGTGTTCCATCTTTCCATCTCCATTCTCTCTCTCTTTCTCACACTCACACACACACACACACGTACGGTGACAACAGATAAAGCATGCCATATCTACAATGCATCTTTTGCCTCATTCAGATTACAGAGCCTCAAACACAAACCGTTCCAAGCCAACAGCGCATATGTGCATCTTACATCCGCGGCTCATCTCCAGCTCGATATATCTAACCGATCCAGCTGGACGATCAAACACGATAACATAATATGTATTAAGTATATTTAAGGTTTTTCCTATTCAGAATAATTTGGACTTGCCAGCCATTGATAAATACTGTAGATTTGCAAAGACAAGTAAAAACATTGTCACTTAACATTAGCGTCTGCTGAGCACTGCTGAGCAACTGAGCACCTGAGCAAGAGAGCACAATGACTGGTGGCAATTTGCTAAGTATTTCCCCCCTTACATCCTAGCATAAATCCACGGTTGTGATCAATTAGGTAACAAACTCCTGAAGGCCATGCTACAACATTTTTGAGTCAACTTTTGCAATGAAGAGGATTAGATGTTGAGGTATGTGTGTGTACTGGTGTTTACTTAAAGACAGATTCCAAATACCAGTGTTTTCCATTTTCAGAGTCAGAATGAATGGTTGTACAATAGTAGGAACTTTCAAATGTACTAACAATGATTTTCTTTCTTTTCTAAGCCCGAGCTAATAGTTCTTTTAATAGACAAACCCATTTTTTGATTCTGACATAGTTTTAAATCTAACCAACGACTCACTTTAACTCAGAGGCTTTCAGGCTTTCAAACAGAAATGTGGAACTTTATTAGTTCATGAAATTCACCAGATATTTTATAGTGTGTGAGCACAATAAGGACATGCCAAAAACACACAAACACACGCGCACACACACACTAATTCCTAGTTCAGCTCTGTTGTATAACCCCTCCGCCCTGCTCCCCGCTATAAACACATTTTTACAGGCTGTTTTTCAAAGGGTTCATCTTTCAATGGGGCCGGCTAAGTGACAGTGGGAGAGGGTGTGAACTGTTGAGAGAAGCCACAGGCACAGACAGACATTTAAAAAACCAGTCAACTCAGCAGTGCAGTCAGACAGAGTGGCACTAACACTGATGAGTAAAATTAAACTTCAAAATTAAAGGGCGGCTGTTTTATTTATGAGGCAGTTCATTTACAGTGAAATCTATTCCCTGCCACTGAGTCAAAGGTTGGTGTTTTTTTCCCCAAAGACAAACAGCTTTAAAGGAAGTGTGCGTGCATCAAAAACAAGAAGACGGATGAAAGGAAGGAAAGAACCAAAATCGTTCTTGGAAAAAAAGAACGATATTGACGATGTTCTCGTGACAGCGTCTGACAGGAACGAGACTTACGGTGTGGAGTCCAAGCTGATGCTGTTGGCCTGCGTTGACGATGCTGATTTGTGATTGGAGGAGGAGAAGACAGGCAGGCTGGGTGAAGCGTGGATCACATGATCGACCAGGTGGCCAACTGACGACGGGCGTAGTCGCGTGCCCTCTTGTACAAACAGTGAGTTCCTGATGGACCAAGACACCTAATGTTAAAAATGTGTCCATTGCTTCAGGTATCAAACACTGAAGTAACGGAAAGCTAGCATACTTTGTGTGCTAAGAACTGTACTCTTATTTACTTTTTCTTAAATCAGGCAGTGTATGAATTAAATCATTTTAGAGTGCATTTTATCTCGGCAAAGTTCTTGTGAAGCTAAATATTATCGTGGTATTGATGCACAAACTCTGACACCAAACTGGCACTAAATTTCAAATGATACCTGATTAATGCAAACCGCAGGAACTGACTGAGAAAAGACTTGAAATTATGCAACGTTCTATTGATTTTTTCACAGGTCACAGGTCAGAGGTCATGGTTGGGCTTCAGAGACTTGCTCAAGGACACTTCTACAGCATAAATCCAAGGTCAATACAGTCCTGAAATTACTCCTTATCTCAAAAATGGTCTCTTTTACACCAGGCAGACCTTACTGTCCACTAAAATAAGCGAGGTAACCTTTTCCTAATAACAGTAGCTACAGACTACAGTGACTTACCACTCACAATATTTGCATTTTCTCTAGAAACATTAATTTAAAAAATCACTGTAGTTGTGCTAAAAACTATAATTGCCTTCCCTTTTAACTGAATTAACTTAATTTGTGTAATTCGTTTGCTGTCAAAGCAGTTGTTTTAAAAATTCCTCACCATGTGGAACGTGATTATATTTTAATTTCCACTGCAACAATCGTCTGCCATGAAGCTGAACTGCAATCAGCCTGGTATAAACCCTGAAACTTGGACTCACTGATTGGGCGTCCCAGGCGGCGAGCGAGTGGGCAAGCTCTGGGTCTCCAGTCTCTCATCTGATAGGCTGTTCCTGCTGACCGACTCCCAGTCAGTTCCGCCAACCAACTTCCTGGCCAATGGCTTGCTGGGAGATCTGCGCAGAACAAGGCATTCATTTGGCAACAAAAGCAATAACTCTAGTTCCTGTCATGTTAATCTGGCATTAGAAGCTTGTGATGGCTGGATTGAACCAACCGAGTAAGACATGTTGATTACCTGGCAAACACTCTGTCCTTGATGCCTTTCTCCTTTCCATACTGCACAGACTGCACCTCTGTCCGCCCGCTAGAAAAAACAACAGTAAGAGTCAGTGCACTGTCTTGGAAAATCAAACTTTAACTGGAGTGAGACTGAAAATCTTTAACTCTTGGGTTTAGCAAGGTTAGAAAAAGTTTTCTGAAGCTACAGCTTGCTTTTTGCCCTTTTTCCTTCATGAAAATTCTGCCTTAAAATGCAGTCTGCTAGCCAGTGACAAATGCAACATATTTAATACGGCTATTTTACTGTATGATACACTGTTAATGACATGTTAACAACCCAAATTCGCAATTTAAAAATGTAACCTGACTGGAAAATCAGTAAATATCTTAAGAGAGAAAGCACACACACACAGTCAAGCCAAACATCAGAGCAAGGCTTGCTGGGGTTGCATCACTGCTGCTCAATAATGCATCACAAGGCCTCCATCTCTCAGTTCATCTCTCACTCACATTTCATAGAAAAGGAAATAAAAAAGCTACAGATGAAGTGAAACGAGTTGTGACAAGGCCTAATACAGTGCTGAGTAAAATGTTTGTATGAGTGATTTTATTTTGATGTTTCAGTCCATGAATAAAAATAATGAATAATTAAGCTGTGGTTTTCTGGGTGAAAAAAGCACGAGAAGCACCCACTAGCCTACCAGTGTTTCAGCCTCTCAACCCAAAGTGAATCAGCTGCATCAGCTTCCAAACAAACATGTACTTTGGTTGATGTTTCCCTAAGGTGGGAGTAAGACAGAACAAAATACGGGCAGAGCATCCTGGTCCATGTCTGTGTGTCTGAGTTAGTGTGTGTACGTGTCAATCTGTCAACGTCTGGCTGAGTAGGGAAGGCTTTTCAGAAGTTATCTGTGTTGCCCAGTGGAGTGTTCCTTCCATGTTCCTACGGGAGTGTGTGTAAGTCAACTTGTTCTCACCAGTATCTGAACTTCGAGCCCAGAGTGAAGTAGTGAGCGAAAAAGTTCTTCTGTGGCGGGATGGGCCGATCCAGTCTGAAGAAGGTGTGGTGCTCCACGCAGGCCTTCCACAGGTTTTTACAGGCCCGATAGTTCACCATGTTGAAACCCAGCAGCGTTTCCCGCGTCTCAGTCTGTGTGCAGAGAGGGAGAGACAACAGTCAGTGGGCCGTTAAATAACACTTTAGCCTTCAATGTAACAGTCAAAAGCAAGTAGTGTGCAGACACAAATATATATGCAGCTCTCTAGACGCATTCAGGGAGGAGTACAAGACAAGAAATGCAAGAGAAAAAAAGGAAAATTAAACTTAAAATTAAACTATTTGTAGTGAGAATATTCATCAAGTCACTGTGACAGTGGCAGATCATCTGTCTGAACAATTGTTTGTTACATTGAGAATAAAAAAAAGAGATCCACGTGTCAAACAAGGGATGCAGGACACAGTGGGGGATTAGAGCAGAGTCAACT
Source organism: Epinephelus moara (assembly GCF_006386435.1). Taxonomy (NCBI): domain Eukaryota; kingdom Metazoa; phylum Chordata; class Actinopteri; order Perciformes; family Serranidae; genus Epinephelus; species Epinephelus moara. Next base: position 31,225,221 of record NC_065512.1, read on the forward strand.
AGGACACAGGCAGCAGGGGGTTAATCTGACATTGATTACACATACATATGCAGACACAGCTTAGCTATCATCTACGGTATATATACACACACTAATACAGGTCAGTATGTACGGAAAAAAAACATGCAAACACACATGGTAAACTTCATCTCCTTCATTTGTGCAAAGGACACAATTGCAGAGGGGAGGTGGTGGTGAAAAAGTGTGCGTGCGTCTGTTTCGTGTGTGTGTGTGTGTGTGTGTGTGTGTACACGTACCACCTCTCTTCTTAGCTGGACGAAGAACTGTTTGCACTTGAAGGAGATTTTCACTATTTTCAACCTGCAAAAAAAAGATAAAACAATACAAAAGAGGAGTTAATGTTGCCATGGCTAATGAGCCTATCACCTGTATTGAGACACTGATATTACATTTACACACTTCAGGTCAGTCATCGTGCTTTGAAAAATATCAGTAGTAGGTATGAACTAATACAAAACAGTGTAACAATCTTAAACAAAATAACCATAGTATAAAATGTAATTTTGATAATGCTAAAAAAAATGGTGAAATTAAACAGCATTTTGATGTTTTTTTAACTTTAAAGTACAGGCAATTTCAATAACCATTTAAAAAAAATACAGTAACAAAAAAAAGGTGCAGAAGAAGAAGTGTCATGTGATGGAGTCAAGCAGTGTCATACCTGATGTTTTACATAATGATCACTGCTGTTTAATTTCATTGTGTTAGCTGACAGATGCTTCTCCTAATTGCCATGGCCAGCTATTGTGATAATATCCAATGGTAACTGTACTAATATAACAATTAATACTGATTTTTAGATATACAGTCTTATTGTGTGAGCAGAACACCACACATATTTGAATCGCTTCAAGACATTGACAGATTTCTGGGCTGCTATTCAAAGGTCTGACACCCCGCTAGGCGTATTTGGTATGTTTGGAAACCTTGGGATGAAAACTGGAATTTAAAATAAATTTCTAAGAGTCTCAAAAACTGACCCTCGGGCATATCAGTGGTATCTGAAAGGGTAAAATACACTATAAAATAATAATCTTTTCGTTTTTCCATGCAAAAGTTGAAGCTTAGCCATACTCGCACACACTTGCTCCAGTCCACCATATTCTAGGCACTATACAGAGTTAACACAATCATAACTGGCAGTGTAGATAGAAGCACGGTATGTCCAAACTTCACATTCAAGAATCGATAAGTGAAATTGAAATGCACGCGCTTCAATTCCCCATGTGTCGCATCCCATTTAACTCCACCCATTCCTCCTTCCAAAGCTGGATGCTAAGAGCATGACCACACTTGAGTCTCCCAATAGTTCCATGATGTCCACCTTTCCCCATCTACCTGTGTGTCATCATGCATTTAAAGAGGCAGAAATGGTATAAAATAATAATCGAATCAAAAGACCACACACGCACTGCCACAGTAAGAGGTCTGCTGATGAGCAGCAGCAGAGTAACATAATCCCTTCCTAGAGCTCTGTTGCTGCTGTGACTCATCGCTCCCTGCTAAATATATTTTACATACTTACTCACACACTCTTGCATGGACAAACACACACACACACATGCTTGGGCAGAGTGTGAGTCATGCCCCAGCTAAGTGTGGCTCATTTGTCAGGCTGCTGTGAACAGAAATAGGAAGGAGGCAAAAATCTAAATGTCTTTCTCTCTTGACCCTTCCCTACTGTATCCTACTGTTTAATTTATGACAAGAGAGGAACAATGACGAGAGCAGAGGAGACGAGAGACACTGTGAGAAGTGACAGGGATCAAGCATGTGTAGAGACAGTGAGCCTTTGTTTAAGAGAGGATAAGGAAAGAAAACACGAAGAAGAGAGAGAAGAGAATCAGAGAGCAGAGGGCTGAGAGACTCTTGTGTCCCTCTCTCCTTCTCACAAATGGTAGTGGACAGCTGTTGGGGACACCACTGTTGGTCTAAATTTAGCCCAACTGGCTGGATATGCAGACACACACGCACGCAAAACTTTTTTTTCCCTCCACTAAGGAGGACTTTGCATTGATTTACATTCATTCCACAGAGACTCATCCTAACCCTAACCAGAAACCAAGTCTGTACCGAAAAATTTCATGGTTTGGATTTTGTCCCCAAATGGGAGGCGAGTCCTCAGATTTATTATTCCGGTCCCCACAATGTCAGTAATACAAAACCGTTCCTTCTACAAACCTTACATGAGCGAACACTCATCTCATCACAAACATCTTACTGCTGTCAGACATTCACACACATGCATACACACCAGCTGCTATGTGCATTTGGTCAGGGTGTGTGTTCGTGTGTGTGTGTGTTAAGCCTACACACGAGTGAATTATCTTCCGGAGTTACAGGGATTTGAGTAGTTACTATCCCACCCCCGGCACCCATTAACATTTAGCCTCCCACAGTGCAGCAGCAGAGGATGGGAGATTTCCAAGAATCAATGCTTTGGAGAGAGAACAAGAGCAAGAGACATAAAGAGTGATGCGAGTAAGTGAATTAGACAGAGAGAGGTGAAAAGAGGACAAAGAGAAAAGGAGAGCGAGCCGATTTGATGCCTATAATATTTCCAGGAAACCTAGTTTAACACGAAGCCCTCCCCATTAGACAAGTCTGTTGGAATCATCAGCATAATTCTAAAAAAGATCAACTAAGGCTTACACGCTAATATGTTGTGTCAATAATCACTATGTGAGAGGTTTCCAAAATTTTGCGAAGCACATTTCTCAGCAAAAAGGCTTCCTGGATGTGGTTCAAGTGGAGCTGGCAGCTAGTTGATGGACAGAGAGGTGTGTTTGTGTCAAGAACATCCACAGTTTGATTCCCCAGATCAGGACGCACTCTCGAGTCTCGTCAGCGATTACTGCTCGGACAACAGAAAGCAAAGTGGCAGAGATTCGACTGTTCCAGTGGAGCTGCTGATAGTGAATGTGTTTTCACTATGAAAATATCAATGGGGAGAGCTTGTTCCTTTTTTTCTAGCAGTTCTCTGTTTTTCAGCCACAGCTCCACTCATTCACACCTGAGAGCTGCCAGGTTTTCTGCTGTTGGCCACAGAGTTGCTTCACTGTTGGTTTTCCGCTACCTTGCTTTTGGCTTCCAGCAGGTGTAACTCAAACTTCTGATCACCAGCTTCTTTCAGGTCTCCCACTGATTTACAGCATGTATGTTGTTTTATCTCTTTCTTTTTATATTTTGCCCTACAACCAACACACAGAGGAATCTGCCCACTTGCTTACTAATTTCAACTACGGTCCATTAAGTCCATTAAAAGTGCGTGTTTATGCCACTGACAGGTTTAGATTATTATAGTAAGTGTCTGACAACATTACAGAAAAGACCCTGCAGAGAAATGAAATGTTTTCCCTTACCTTTCCTTGAACTGGTCTGTGTATAACCAAGTCTTGCTCAAGGACAAGTCTTGTTATGTTCTTTAGCTCACACTAAGCTAGGCTTTCTGTACTTCAACACAACAAACTCTTCCTGGTCCAGCACTCATCTCTCACACATTTCCAGTTGTTTTTCCTGCAACAAGTCACCTCTCGCAAGATTTCAAAACAAGGCTTCTCCTTGAGGGATACTTGGTCACAGTAACAGATCAGCCAAAGGTAAGGAAAAATGTTTCATTTCTTTGGAGGATGCTTTACGTAGTGTTGTCAAAAGCTTACAATAACAATCTGAGCCTGTCGGTGGCAAAACAAGCACTTTTAAGCCACGTTTCCACCAAACATTTTCGGTATGGTATCTCTGGAACCAAAAGTAACCCTTCAGACATGGTAACTAGACCCTATGTCTGCTTAGCATTTCTACCACAAACAGTACTCTCAAATGTCGTCGGGGTTGTTGTCACTCACTGCTCCGTCCAGCACTAACTGTATTTCTTCATCACCAGTGACACAGGGAAGTCTGCACCTCGTTTATCGTCCACAGAACGAGGCTGCTTGCCGACATTTTCAGAACAAAATAAAACAGGCTGCAGTGAGAGTCTTTCTCAATGAGATACTTAAAGATAGCAGGTTTGTGCATTTAGCCCTTCTCAGGCAAGCTCAGGGGTTTAGTGTTGCTGGAGCCCACAGGAACAACATTCAGTGGCGCTTTTTTCTTTGCAGAGTGAGGATTAGCATATATGCCATCCCGGTCAAAATTAATATAAACAAATACTTGACGATTAACTTAGGTAATGGTCAAAGTTGTTGCAGTGAAATTTAAGGTGTGTTGATTGATTCACGTCATCAACTCATGCACTGAGTAACATTACAAGGTAGTGTTCCACCTTAAAAGTCTCCAGCAGTTGGCCCAGTGAATTTAAGTTAATTTCTCTGACTACAGCTGCTGCAAGGGACAGCAAAACGTCCTTTCATTGTATAGTTACAGTTTACTAATAAAACTCTCCACAGTATGAACAGTGGTTACATGAGCTTCAAAACCAGCCACAACTCAGCACTGAGCAGAGTGACCATTCGCTATTAACCAATTAATGGACTGCAGTATTCACAGCTCCACCTTTTAGTACCATATCTGTGTGCTAGGTACCCCAGCAGAGGGGTGACCAAAAATGGGGACGGTACGGAACAGTTCCATTGGTACCATCCACAACTTTTCACAGTGGAAACGGAAGAACAAGCGTCCCGAACTGAACTAAACCGTACTGTACTGCTTGGTGGAAACGGGGCTTTAGTGAATGTAAATTGATGGTGCACCATTGCCCGAAGGGATTACACTGCAGCCTGTTTTGCTGCTGCAGTTGTAGCTGCCTCTTTCAATACTCGACTAATTTAAAAAATTGTTGTCTCCATTAGTGACTTAGTAACAAAAACATGGGAAAGTAGAATCCAAGTTTTTCTTAAACTACTCTCCAACTGCCCTTTAGTTCCAAGGCATCCCACAGGGCTCAGTATTTGGTCCTCTCCTGTTCATCCTGCTCCCTCTCTATGAATTTATTTGTTTTCAAGGCCTCCACTTCCACTGTTGTGCTGATGATAACACATCCACTGAATCCATTTCCACTGCAACTCACTCCACCCTGACCAACTGCCTCACTGAAATTAAACCATGGATGCAAGCCAACTATCTAAAAGTGGACTGTGACAAATCTGATATGATCATCACTGGTCCCAGATTTCTCACTAAAACCACCCACAACTTCTGCCTCACCATCAACAACCTCACTGTTTTCCTCCCCACATATTTAAAACCTTGAAGTAATCTTTGACAGCAATCTCTCATCAAAACACTATGCACATCCCATCACAAAACTGCCTTTTCCCACTTGCTTAGATCTATTTTTCGACTTTTCATTAGTCTTGTTTTATCACAGTAACTCACTAGTTTAGAAATGCAGCTGTGGTTAATTCTTGCAGCAACACTCTGGTAATGGATCTGAACACTTAATGACATGTATAATCTTATGCTTTGTGTGTGTGTCTGTGTGTGTCACTCACCATGGGAAATAGTTGATCCGTACTCTGTTCTTGTAAATCACAATGCCGGCAGACATCACCCCGATAAGAATCTCTGTGTTGCTCTGGTCCTGAAGAAAGGAGAACGGAGTGTGTGAAGGAGTGTGAGTGTGTGTGTGTGTGTGTGTGTGTGTGTGTGTGTGTGTGTAGTGAAGCGCAGCCAAACAAAGACACAACAGGAGCACAACAGGAGAAAAAAGACAGGCTTCCTCACTGTTACAAAACAAGTAGCAGTTGCTGAAAAGAGACCAGCCGCTGGGTCCACCTGCCTCAAACTAAGAGTAGAGGTTAATGAGAGAAACCCACACAGATGGAAATAAGAATCTGTGTGGGACAAGAACAGCATATGTGAGGATGGGGTCAGGCCAGGGTCCAATGAACATCTACAGTAAATTAGAGAAGACCTTCCAACATGTTTTGACATTGGTCCTAATTGATTATCTAATTTAGCAATGTAATTTTATACAACGCTGCACTGAACATCCTGCATGCGCAATGTGATACTGATGATGACAGAGTGCTGAAACATGTTTGTCTTGTGCTGCTGTATGAGGACGGTAAAATTGATTTTCTTAAAGTTTTGATCAATAATCATAAATAGCCCAAAATGAACCAGCCTGGTGATTGTTAATGCCTCAGAATGGCATATTTTGTTCATGACAATGGTTTCTAGCTGGTGACCCCAGGAATGGCTGACAGTTTCTCTTTTCATTATTCCATTGTTACATAAAAACCAAGGTTATTCCCCAACCAAATGATGCACGCAATGCTTATTTGATTTTAAATAATCACTTTCTGACCTCAAAATAAATCACCTCCTGGCATGTGAGCAGGTTTACTGTCAGTAAGTTTGACAACAACTCTCTTTAACGACTGTCTACATTTGAAACCAAGTTTAAGTCCCAATCCATAAAAGGGTTCAAATACAATTTCCACTCCACGGTGACACAATAGTCGGTGCGACCTACTTCTGATGCCTTCAGCAGCTGAGGTGAAAGTTCAGCTTTTACTGTAGCACATTAGCCAGAGTAGATTAGATAGGTAATAGCTGAGATCTGTGCAATGTTTTCTACACATCAACCCAACAGAAATACTGTATATGAAAGAAATCAATCTAAATGCCGACTTGGCTACTCTGCTACTATCTGTTGCCGTCACAGTGAGAGCTGAATGCCAATGTGTGGCATTTCTACAGGATGTGGGCATCGACATTGACTGTACACACTGCAGCTCCTCCAACCTGTTCTCATTCCTCCTCAGCTGCTGATGGAATTAAAACAGCTTTGAATCAACCATGTGGGGCGCAGATTGGGACTTTATATATACATTCTCAGACCACTGGTTAAATGTGGAAATGGACTAAGCCATCTTGTATCACTCAGGGAAAGAAAGGAGAGAGAGGGCCAGAGAGGGATCACAGATACACTGACATGTCTAAATGTGGCACTGGACAAACAGCAACACAGAAACAAACAAACCGTATCTACAGCAGTCTTTAACGCATGCAACAAAACACACAACAGTCACAGAGTAAAACCTTACTTACCCTTGCATAGTGCAGCTCTACCCCGTAGAGCTCCAGCGTGCGTGCTGTGTTCAGATAATTAAACTCTGACTGGGCAGGAGATAGACCACTGTGAGACAGAGAGAAAGGGATGGGTACAAAGACAGATGGGGATGGGAGGTTGTGTGTCGGAGCAAAAGGAGTGGTGATGACAGGGTAGGTAGAGAAAGAGAGAGTGTGTGTTAATGAGACATATGGAGGAGGAGAAGAGAAAGGGAGGGGGGGTAAAAAAGAAACAAAAGAAATGGGCGATCAGAAGTATGAATGAAGTAACAGCAGATAAACTGTGGCAACGCACCTGACAGTATGTGAAGTAGTGAGTTTTCTTATATATTTCTCAATTAAAAAAAAATGATTTCACTCTTTTCTCGGTGCTCAATATGAGGACTGATGGCAAAGATTAATTACTTTCATAGCAACAAAAGGCTCTCAGAGAGTGACTTTTTATCTGAAGATACAGTCATCTGTTCAAGGCCAGGTATTCAATTCATTTTTTAGTGATTTCACTGCCACATGCACAGTTGAATGTGTCACTTTCTTTGTGTTTTCACATGCATTTGAATGTGTGTGGGATGCGCACTGTGCTTGGTTTTATGTATCTCGGCGTACCTGTGCTGCTGGTGATGTTTGGCGACCTCTTTGTGGAAGTCTTGAGGGGGGTTGGGCAAGAAGCAGTACTCCGACAGATAACCTGCTGTATGCTCCGTTTCACTGTAGTCCCCCAGCTCAGCTGCACAGAGAGAGAGATTGATATAATGTCAGCGCACTGATGCTTGCAGAAAGGAGGAAAGACACAGATAATGAGACAACAAGGATGACTGAGAGGTCCACGCTGAATGTGCACAGGTACACTTTGTTATAATCCTTTTAGAAAAATTATTGTGACACAGGATTCACTGGAGAAGCTGAAAATGTTACCCACAATAAAAAAAAAATCATATCATACAATCCTGACATTTAATAACAACATGTGGCATTTCTGTCAGATCTTATTTTCCATAAATAAAGAGACCAGTCCTGGAACATGTGAAAAACAAACTAGTAGTGTCAAATAGTTAAATATTAAAAACAAATGTGCCATCTTCTGTCCTTGATCTGGAAGCATACTTGTTGTAGATCCTCAAAAATATGTTTTTACTGCCTAAATGGCCTATTAAAGAAACCGGTTTAGCCACTGCTGGTCGTGACCATCTCCATGTCAGACACATTCAGGATATGAGCATTTATATGCTGTGGCTCATTATTAAAAGAATAGCAGCAAACCAGTGGCATACAGAAATATTTCTGTCATGATCATAGGTTAAATTTGCACTTATTAATTGACCTTCTCACTCACTCATCTCTCACTTTTCAATCATTCTGCCCTCTTATTTACTTTGTGGTCTGTGTTTGTTTACACAGGAAGACATCACAACAATAATAATGGTGAAAAATCTTTACACCTTAACTGCAAATTTCTCAGTCTCTGACAATCCCCTTTTATTGAAAAAGTATGTATGAAAATCATGTTAGTTTTTAAATGTGCTGTTGTACGCACGTGTGTATCATTTGATTGTTTGTGTTACTATGTCCTTACAGATTGTCAACAGAGCTGAAAGAGGTGCAACCCTTTTATTATCATATGAACAGACCAGCCAAGAACCCTTAAGGTGTCAACTTATACCAAGCTGGTCTTCCCTGATAAAGTACATGTCAAAAACTAAAAGGCAAGTACAGATCAACTGTGTCTTGGCTCTTTTCACATCAATGTTTTCATACTGATGTTACAAAATTCAATTCTAGGACTTTAAAGTACTTATTAGAGTATATTTTTTAATTCAAGGACTACACTCAAAGCAAATAATTCATTTTCAAATATATATTAAATATAAATTATGTGATCAACACCTCCCTTTTCATTGAAGGGTTACTTATCTAACTCTTTTTAAACATAACTGTATTAAACCCTCAAAAAATATTTAAATGTCATGAGAGCCAAGGTGCTCATAATACTATAATGCACCACTTTTCCACACTTTGAGAATGCAATGCTATTGAGAGGGTGACGAGTCAGAATTCAATACAGAAAAAGCTGAGCAATTCCCAATTCTTAGCAATTTAATTATAATGACTTGAAGAACAAAACTTTGGTTAAAATATAAGACAATGTTATATGAATGAATTCCAAGGACTTTTTGAGCACTTGTTTAAAAAAGAGGCCATTTTCAAGGTACTTCAAGGTAGTACTTCATATTTTTCCCCTTAAGATTCAAGCACTTTGAGGCACTCAGTGGCTTAGTGGGTAGAGCAGGCTCCCCATATACATAGGCAATGTCCTGGCCGCAGCGGCTGCAGGTTCAATTCCTGTGGCCCTTTGCTGCATGTCATCCCTTCTCCCTCTCTCCCCCCTTCACACTCAGACTGTTCTATCTAATGAAGGCAAAAAGCCCAAAAATAATTAAAAAAAAACACCTTGTGTAAACCCTGATTTAAATGTGGCTCAAAATAAAAATAAAGCTGTTTTTACTCAATGACGAAGACAGGAGTGATTTTAGGTATCAGACGGAAAGATAAAGAGTGAAATGATTTCCACACCTATTAGCTTTCAGAGTCCTCTGAGAGACGGAGCTCAAAGTGAATCCCCAAAGCCATTAGCTCACCAGCTAGCAGTTGAAGCTCAAAAGCATCAATTCACTCAAGTGGTCCCTGGACCAACCTAGTAGCCGGTAGCCTAAGCATATTGACCAACCAATCAATTCAAGCTCACCCGCTTATTGATGTGCGCACGGCTCCAGGGAGGAATATATGTACAGTCAATAGCTTAGGTTTTAGAACAGTAGGCTAATGTTGGTTTGACTTTATGCTGCAGTTATTACTTTAACAAGCCTCAATGCTAAGGCCAATGAAGCTCAAAGACTAGCTGACAACCTGATCTCTCTTTATATATTCATCTATTGATGTGAAATCCATACTGGCTCCAGCTCAGGCTCCTTGTAATGATGCTATTGACCGGACGAAGCACAAACAAGACATTCAACTCTCCATTTGTGATGATGGATTTACATGCATTGTGGGTAATTTAGGCCAAGTGTGTAAGCATGCATGTGTGCCTTCGCTTTATTAACATTTGACAGAAGAGCTGACCGTATGTTTCCTCCCCTGATACACACCACTGTCAATATGAATACATTAGCAATGGAAACACTGAATGCAACAGCCTTAACTACTGCTTTGAAATGAACAAACAAAATTGTGTTATTCCAAGACTTTTTTTTTTTTTTAACCAGAATGCCTTTTTTCCGAGGAAGGAGTTGCTATGGTTTTCCAACAGAATTTGAATTCTAAACAAGAATTAAGGTCTACTGGGAGGGATTTTGAGAGTGCACGCTTAAGTGTGGAATTCAGGGTGATCAGCGCCGGCCAAGCTAACTGAATTAGCAGCATAGCAGCTGCTTCAAGCCGTTTTTACCCAAAGCAAAACATTTATCTTCATAATCTGGGCTGCCACCGAGTGAAGTGACAACATGGAGTGTGTGTGTGTGTGTGCGTGGGTAAAAGCAGTAGTGTCATGATGTTGGTAGTCTAGGGCCAAATCTCTTCTCTGACCTATATACTGTAGCAGTGCAAATTCCCCACAAAATATGCCAGAGAGGTGGAGAGCGGAGGGGGAGGGGGAGGGGGAGGGGGGGTGTAAGAGAGTGGGGTTTGTGAGTGTGAAAAAAAAAAAGGGATAAGCAGAGAGGGATGAGACAGACTAAACAGAGATAAAAGAAAGAAACAGACAGAGGGCAAAACAGGCTGCGTGAAAACAATGAGCAGCAGTAAAAGAGAAAGAGACAGACCAGTGTGTCACCAGTCATTATTCAGATGACCGAGGGGCCCAGTCAGCCTTTAACCCCAATGCTAAATCACAACAGCCCATTTCCATTTGCCACTGTACTGTTTTTGTACAATAATGAGTCTTTTTTTTTTTTTTTTTTTTTACCAGTCCCAAATGTAAATAAAACAAACCACAATCGCATTGAATATTCATAACCCTGCAAATAATATCAGATATCACCACACGGCTTAATTGAATCATAATGGCTTCAGAGCACCAGCTATAAATGCACTGGAGCAACCACAGTCATTACATTTAACAGTGTGTGTAGCTAAAGAGAGGCCTAATGAATTGCCTTTCCGTTGTTATATAGAGTGGATGTATCCAGGGAGCACTACTTACATTGAACAGAATAGGACGCCAGCAGTGCAGCTGTGTTGTGTGGACAGGGCAATCTGGAAGCCACAGGAACATACACACACACACACAAACACAAACAAAAAAAAAAGAAATACAGATATTTAGCATTGGATTGATACAAATTGAAATAGCAGATATTACTCATCTTTGGTAATAACGGTAATATAGAAATGTAAAGCATCAACATTATTTATTTTATTTTAAAAACGAGGGAAAAAAACATCAAAGAACATGTTGGGTGTATTTCACCCTCTCTGACAAATGTTTTAGGGATTTTATTCATCTGTTTTGTTTTTTTTCAATAATAAATACTAATATAAATATTAAGAAATAAACCCATCACGAGTTTATGAATATTGTGGTGTTATTTCTGCATAAGAATGTTGTCTATCTTTTCATAGTTGTTGATCTTTCAAAGACTGCCCATTATTCGCTTTAGTTGTAGCATGCCAAGCTGTAGCAAGACGCAGTTAATTTAAGTGCTTTGATAGAGAGCGAACACCATAAACCTGACGGTCGAGGTGATGCAGAGATATTAGATGCTGCCTCTGGACCACCCAAGAAGCACCAGAGCGAGATGGAAGAGTAAAAGACTGCAATCAAGCCGTCACTTACACCTCCTTGGACAAACTTTATGGTAAGTGCATTGAAACGGCACAGTATACACATGTAACTAAATGTGAATTACATGCTAGGACAGAGTATACAAATACATATATGGAAATAAGATTTACAGACTTACATTCAAGTATAAAATATGCTAACTTTGTTCATTGTAAATTAAAAATAAGCAATCAAATTAATTTTTGAGGCAAAGTATTTTATTCTTTGATTCTGAGTTGCTGGGGGAAAAAAATGCTGACAATAACGAATAAATTGGGATCGTATTGCCAATTTTTGTGAACACAGCAGTTTGTAGCGTTTGAGTCGCAGGGTGGATAATTGATTAGTCGATACGATCAGAGTTAATCCAATCAGATTGATGGATGACAGGAGCAGCTGCCACAGTGGCAAGTGAAAGCAAACTTTTAGACCCAGCACAATGAACGGTTAAGTTTCACTTTCACTGTGCCTGGCATTCTGCTGCTCCGTCTGTGCCCAGAGTACGCTCAGTGCTCTGAGAGTGTGGTGCAATGAACACCCCAATAGTATATATATATTCCAAAAGCACTTGTATTGCTGACCTTTGTAAGTCCAGCTATGTACCCAGCAAACATCAGCAAACTTCAGGCAACAGTCTTAAAGCTACATAGCTAAGACTTAACTTTAGTCAAAGAACGTTGCATTAGCTATCACCTCTTGGCAGAATTTAAATCCACTGATGATCTCTACTACAAACAATGCTAATGCAATGATAATAAATATATTACAGCACCTCTTTATGAGGCAAAACTGAAGTAAAGTAATTAAAGTAACATAAAATATTCAAAGAACGATGTACTCACCTTCCAGTTACTATATCCTGCTTGATTTGAAGATAATATTGGTACCTATGGGGGAAACAACACACAGCATTAGAACAACAGACCAGTGCACCATGACCTCTGGTTAAACTGATTACAATATGATGTAAAGACAGCAGGGAGCTGATGTCTGCTGGTCAGATTATGATGTAAACAATATATACTGTATACATGAACTGATGCAAGTGCCTTTACGAAGGGAAAGTTAGTTATACTGAACTAAGGAGGACTGAAAATATCATCCTGCTACTGGCAATATTTTTAGGAGCCTTTCCTCATCCAAGCTCTTGGTATCAGTGTTTAGCCCGGTGTTGCCATGTACCACATACCGCTGTCATAAACATAGTCCGACAGAGCTGTCAGGAGTGTGTTTTGGTCATGACGTGAGTGTACACTGCACCAGAGCCGGCTCAGTGTTACGAGCTGTATAAAAAAAGTGTTGATATTTAGGCTCAGGGAGCAAAGCCACGGCTGAGAGGCTGAAATAAACACCGGGCGGGAAAAAGGCGTCATGGCGCTGTGACGCCTCCTCTGCATGTTGTTTATGTAGAACGCACTGTTGCAGACCTTATGTTTGCAGAACTGTGGGTTGGAGTCCAAATTATGGCCTCGATACAAAACATTCTGGTTTCTTGTTTTCTTTAATGAGCCTGCATCAGTGAGAGAGTGCTGGGAAACCATTTGCAATTATTGGATCCCAAAAGCTCTTTTCATAAAACCAGTTTTTTTTATATCATTACCCTGTTTACTTAAGATCCACAGGAGGGGAATACCTTTACTTTTTATACAATATAATACAATATGTTCCTTCTTGCAAGATAAGATCTGGGACATTACGTACTCCGTTGGCAGCTGTGTGTCTACTCTTGGTAAATGAACCAATTTTTCCCCATAAGTAACAGGTAGCCAGCAGTTTAATCTGATGATACATCTGCTGTAAGATAATTCTACATGCACATGTTACTGGGTGTTAAGTATATATGTATCTACGTGGATACTAGGGTTAGAAGCTACGCTGATGGCTGCACTGTAGTTGCCATGTGCCTCCTACATGTTTCTGATGCTGGCGGAGATCTTTGAGAGTGAATACGACAAGAAATAAATTGGAAAAAGACACCATGGCCAACCTCCTGCTCACTGAGATTAGGCTTGTGCCAACTGGCGATCTGATCTGTATATTGACGGCTGGAGGGATAATTGATGATATATTTTTGCTATGCTCATTTTAAATCATAACTAAGACGCTAAAACAACGATGTAGAATCTGCGCCTTACTGTGATTTTATCTGTCATTTGAAGACGGTTGTGGTGGAGTGGTGTGTCCGCCCGCTGAACCCTGTTAATCAGCTAGACTGATGAGTGAATTACAAACCCCTTTACCGTCTCCTTTCCATGAATCTGACACCCCTCATCTCCACTCTCCATATGCCTGCTCACCAGAACTGTGCTCTGTACTCCATTAGAGCAATTAACATTACGGATATGATTTGGATTGTTGTATTAAAGACAAGCTAATGACGTTAAAGGGAACATGATGCTGTGATATTGTTACACCAAGCAAAGACACTATTGCTTGAAAAGAGGAATCAAATTTTAACACTCTTTTAGTCCGTAAATGCTTCGTCAAGTAACTTTAGCTGCATCGCTTGCAGATAGCTTAAAGGTTTGATCATTTCATGCTCAAAACAGTTATTCAAAATATTTGATCCAAAGTAAAGTCTAACATCAATAATTACTTAAAAATTCTAAACAGAGAATATATTATTTAATGAAAATGGATAAATATTCTAGTACTACTGGTTCCTACTGCTACTGAGATAGATTTTTGAGGTAATAATTTTTTTTTAATTATAGAAATGTGTTTATTTACTCATAGGCAGTTCATAATTATCATATTTAGGTTTTATGACTTTCTCAAAATGGATATCTACACATTTAAATCAACAGGTCAGTACATAATAATCCCAAATACAAGATGTTATGATTGTCCTTTGCACTTCCTGGTTTCACTGGCGTGCTGTGATATCACTCCCCACCCCCTCCTTCCCCCACTGCCCCCTTGCCACTGGACTGCCTCTCGGAGATCTAGAGGAACCACAATTGGATGATATAGAAATAAAAATGTTGACATAACCAAGATCACTGCTCTCTATTTCTGAATGAAACAACATAAATATGACTGAGCAGCATTAGTGTCATATTTGGACCTTCCTACCATTGCTTGTATCTAACATAACATAACAGTCACTGTGGGGAATAAAATCAAGGCGCAAAAAGGCTCCATCATGTACGATACACCAGTCTAGTGTTACGTGGTGATATCAGTGGATGAAAAGAAGCATACCTTTCCAAAATCACACCCTTCCAACATTCTTACCGTGTGTATTCTTCCTGAAGTTTACTGGGGTCTGTCACAAAAAATTTGACTCTGAAGCTCAAGTTATGGGGAGACCCTCCTGGAAAAATAATAATGAAGAGTTAGAGGGGAGAAACACAACATGGCAGATCTGTGTGATGACACAAAATATAAGTGCAACAAAAGGTTTTATACTTTAAAACTGGGTTTGTATATTCACAGCTATGCAGATTGTTTTACAAAAGCTGCCTGAAAAGGTTCCACACTGATTTCTTTTTTTCCCCAACTGTTACAGGCTATAAACAAGCAGAATAAATGATTCAAAGCGTAAAATAAGCAAGCCTGCATTCCTACAAACACATCAGTCTAACTCAATGTTCTGTGTAAAACACAAGTCCTGTGGTTATTCCTCAGTGAACCAATCACTCAGCGTAAAAGCAGAGTTGAAACACAGTTCAATCATTGCTCGAGGAGAACCGCATTTCTCACCAGGGCTACTTCTTAATTGTTCTACAAGTTACAAATTCTATTACTCATTATCAAAAAAAGAGCAGAGTTGAAGTGAAGTTTAATCATTGCTCACGGCAAATTCTGAATTTTAAATCACAGTGTGGACAGGAGCCTTTTGCTGGAGGTGGAGTGTGGATTTTTAACCTTCACTGGGGCTGGACTGCAGACTACTGCTTCAAACAGCTGGGAAATTCAAAGTGATTCCAGTTGGACTTGAATGAACTGTCTCTGCTTTACAGTTTTGTGTTGATTCCTGGAATGACCTGGACTTGTTGGTAAAGGTGGTGTGTTGTGGGTTTCACCTACTTTTTAACTGTTTCCTGATGGGCTTGTTGGGATCGAGCCAGCGCTGTAAAATATTGATTGAGAGACACTTAGACACCTTCCATGGCATGGTTACACAGCCTACATTATTCAACACTGGCCACACACACACACACATACACACACACCTGACAGAAAGACTCTGTTCACATGGATACAAACACATATCAATATACTAAACACAGTGACATGCAGTAAGATACATTCTAAATAGTTATTTACACACTGTCATGATGAACTTGATTGATACGGAGAAAATCAAATATCATGCTATGTGCAGATATTGGAGGGTTGACTGTTGGTGTTTCCACAAGATATTTACACAATTAGATATCTGATAAATAATCAGTGGTAATGTGGATACAGCAAGTAGATCTGATCAGATCATAAACATTTGGAATGAAAATCCGCATGATAGCACGCTATATTCAACACAAAAATGATCAGGGGCTGCGTCTACCAAAGCTGTTTTTTGAGGCCAGCGTATTTCTTTAATGCTTTGTATTTAAAGCACCGCATATTTACGCTGCACTACAAACGGCAGTAGCACACCAAGGCGCTGGGCATGAATTCTGCACTGAGTGCTGCCCGTTGGGCATTTTTTTCTGAGTGCCAAGAGCTGAACAATGTTCAAATTTGGTTAAAGCGCCACGGTCTTCACTGTCACTTCAGCTGTGCAATCACAGAGTGGAGGAAGGACAAATACCACAAAGACAACCCATCACATATTACATGTACAGGCGCTGAATACATAAACAATGGATGAAAAATCGGTTAATATACTGCATATTATGTTTCCTCTCATGAACCCACAAAAACTAATGGATGCGTCCTCTTTTCCTTCAAGCGTCAGCCTTCCCCTTATCCAAAGCAAGTACTCTACGTTGTGTCGACATGTTTACTAGCGTGGATATTTCATATCATAGCAACCAGACGCAACCTAAGCGCGTCAGCTAAAAAAGGCTGTGCCTCCAAAGCACTCTCAAACGCTCTCAGCTGTGTCTGACATTTTAAAACTTCATCTATCTTCAACTATCATCACATGCCCCCCTTGTGTGAAGAAAGTCAGAGAGCAAAGTTTTGAAAGGCTAAACACCAACAAATATGGGCCGAAGCAGAACACTTAGTGTTGTTTATTTTGCAAATAATTACATCTAGCTCTTTCTTATAAAATTTGACTGTTGGACTTTTCAATGCTCTGGTGTAAACATTTTTTGGAAAAGTTCAGATCACACCAGCTGTGCCGATGAGTCAGTGACACAGCAGTATCTTACAAATAGCCTACTTGTGAAATCTGCGGACAAAATATCTAAATCTTTCCTGATTTCCTGCAGATATCTTATCTAAATAAAATGTTATGTTTACATTTTTGGTATTTATTTAGTTTGAGAAATCCCATGATCTCTACAAAGCATTAATGTTAGCTCAAGTTGTCTGGCTGACTCAAGAGGGACAAGAATTATTTCTGTTGTTAGGGCGTTACTAAGGGTCTGCCTACTTGGTTCCATTACATGGGCGTCTACTGACATGACTGATGGTTTTCCAGTTATCAGTCAGACCTAATGTATTTCCATGAAAACAAAGATAACAGGAACAAAAACTGATTTATTTTGAGAGCTAACTGCCACACAATCTTAATATGTTTCATTTATATCTGTTATTTTGTTGGCAAGTGTTGTATAACCTTCAGTGACCTCGGCGTAAGCACCTCGGTCCTGGCCGCATCACTGTCATGCCGATAGTGACGTTAAAGTACTTCCTCTCGTGTAACATTACTTAAATAAGTAATACTGACTGTCTGGAATTTTACCGCAGTTTATCGTGAAACCAGTAACCATTTCATCCCTACTGGTGTCCTATCATCATAGCGATTTATTGCCCACCCCTAATTTGATTTTATGAGACTGGTACCCATTCAGAGCATCTCTAGAGTCTTTCTGTAAGCAAACACATGTATCCCCATGTACTGTACATACAACACAGTCTGAAGTCATTGCACCCACACATTGGGTTGAGACAACTTCCAGCTGCTGTGTTTTATGGCTGGAACATCCCATAACTTGTCACGTTCATTCATTTACACACACACACCACACACACTCTCCTATAGATCGAAAACATCATACTGACCGGTGCATCTAAGGAGTCATCAGCCAAGTGCAGGCCAAAGTAGTCTCTTTCAGTCAGCTCCAGGTGCTTAAAGACAGCATCCAGCAACACCTGGCCATGATCCGACTTCTACAGAGAGGAACAGAAAACACACCATGATTTAGAATTCGTCACCCAGTGTTAAAAAAAAAAAAAAAAAAAAGCAGAAGGAAGAGACAGTCTGACACAAAGACCTCTGAATCACGCCCTCGCCCCATTGCTGCTCTTTGACTCCTTGGTGAAAGGTCACAGGGGAAACAGAGAGGACACATGAATAAGAGAGGAACTGATTACCCTGTGCTACTCTGTAGAAGATTGAAGCTTTGCGCTGGAACTCTTCACACACAAAAAGTCCCTTTTCCCCTCCAAAGACACCTACATAATTTAAATCCTCACACTGCTACAGAGACATTTCACCAAGTTAAGATTCATGTGTGATTCATCCATGTTCAGCCTTATTTCATATGTTTCTAACCACATGGGGAGGAACATGTATAAGGAATTAAGCTGCTGCATGCCTGTGGGCATTTGTCATATATTTATCTATTTAGCTACACCCTTTGTTCAGTAAGCGTGTAACGCTGCCTGACATCTTTTGAGCAATTCAGCCAAGGAACATGGCCCAAAAAAACACATATGAAACATCGTTAGCATGAAAATTTTAACATGAAAAAGTACACACAGGGGTGTGGAGAGCAGAATGAATTTTAAAACCATTAACAAATACATGTACACATAGGCACAGATTTCAGGACGGGGTGACACGTCCCTCTTAATATTTAGAATATATGTAGTAGTTCCCCCTGAGTAAGATTTTGACAAAAGAAAATGCATACATTGGTCCATAAATTCACCAGAATGCAGAGAAATCAAGAGTCTGATGCTCAAAATTTTCTAATGAAGGACCTCAAAATAGGGATGCACTGATCCGATATCTGGATCAAATATCAGTCCCAATATCGTCAAAATAGATGGAGCGGGTATCAGAAAATGCAACCTATACCTGAGGCGATCCTCTCCCTTTAAATCTATTACGATGCGAGCTACGTCATGGAGCGAAGGAGAGAATCTGCTGTGTGGAGGTATTTCACACTATTTTAACTGCTGTTGCACAATTGTTTATTTTTGTTAAAAATAAATAGTTCATCATTGCATTAATCTGTTTCATCTTGTTTCATTTTATCTTAGGAAAGAACTGTGTAGTCATCAATGCCTGATGCCTCTAGTCTTTTCTGTTCTACATGTAAAAGTATATAGCTTTTTAGGTCAACCATGGTATCAGATCATAATCGGGTATCAGCTGATACTGAAAGCCACAGCATCGGGATCGAAACTGAAAAAGCTGGATCGGTGCATCTCTACCTCAAAACCCCCTGGACATTTTGTTCAGACAAAATGCACGCCCTTGGATTTACACATTGGCTAGTATAAACGTGATTTCAGTTCCCACACTCGCCAACTGTCTTAAGGAAAACAGAAACATTTAGTGTCATGGCTTGTTGGGTATGTATCTGATCTTAAATACGGCAATTCACATATAGAGGCATAAGAGATTCAGTGATTTCTCTTTGAACTAAGATTTTATGTTTTCCCATCATGCAAAATCATCTGAATGTGGGATTTGCATGAAAAAGCAAAGCCTGTTTGCTTCCTTTAACTTACTGGAAACTGATCAATAAGAGCAGACATGATCGGCTGGCAACTGTCTGATAAAAACTGCAGTGAGATTAAAAAGCGTCAGATACAGAACAGTCAGAAGTGCGCTACTGAGGAACACTTGGCTCTGAGAAAAAAAAAACTCATTGTGGTAAAAAGAAAAAGAGAGAAGAGTGAAACCACCGTATGTCTGTGGTCAGGCTTGCATAATAGAAGAGATGTGGAAAGAGGAACATTCAGAACAAGAGAGTTCTGAGAAGGTAATTAAATTCAAGTAAATCAATGGCCATGGGCTTTAACATGGTTAAGTAACTTCGAATCTATAAGTTCTGCTTTCAAAGGTTTTGGACAGGAAGTGCTCAGTGCTGCTTTGTGCTGAATGTTATTTACTTGTTACGAGACAAGGACTGTTTATGTAATAATAATCCTTTGCTATCATCACACAGGAAGCCAAAGGAATGTCTGCATGCTTTAAAAGCAAAATATTTTCCTCTTAATAGTCTGGCTTAACAACATTTCGGTGTGCAAGCAGATGAACACTGTACTGTAAGAAATATAAAACTTTCAAACACATGGATTGTTGTTGTATCACTGCAGTGGAACCAGTGAGTAAACTGTCATAATAACGGCAGGAACAGTGGCTGAGCAAAAACCGAGGTTGTAAAAAAAGGAATTTCCCGGAGCCACTGAGAAAAACAGGACAGAGGGGAAAGGAGAGAGGGATGAAAGGCTAAAAAAAAAGGGGACGAGGAATCATTTATGAAACAGATCATTAATATGACATCGTTTCATGAGAGAGTAGGCGAGAGGATAAACTGTGGGACCACAAGTGGAGCAGAAATTCACACCTGATCCTGCCGCGACTTTGAGAGAGGGAGTGAGAGAGAGTGTGTGACTGCATCAGAGTACCCATGGGAGTGCGCACGCACTCACACACACACACACACACACACACACACACACACACAAAGTTACAGCTCTCGTCCACCTCTCCCCTTTACCCTGGTGACACACTTTTGCAGCCCAGCATGTGTAAGTCTAGAGAGTGTGTGTGGTGCATGTTTGGAACGAACGGAATGATACTTGACAGTTGACAGGTTGACATGGCAGCCCTCTGGGATCACCGGCAGTGTTTTGGCGATCTGTGTGTGTGTGTGTGTGTGTGTGTGTGTGTGTGTGTGCTAGCAATCTACTGCTGTCAAAGCCTTGTTAAGAGTGAGTCAACCCTGATGCCCTCTGTGCTCCTTCCTCACTGTCTTGCTCAACTTTCCTACAGCTTTATCATCATGCTGGAATGATTAAAAACCATGAATTCAATTGTTAAAACGATCTCATGGTACTGTCTGTTGGAGGTGTCTGATTAAATCTGAAAATATCGGAGTCACACTGTGCTTTGGTCGAGAAAAACAGACCTTCTCAAAAAAAAAAAAGAAAAAAAAAAGCTCACATTTGAGAGTAATGAGATCTCGGTCATCTGATTGTCCGATGATCTAGTTTTTAGAATCTTTACTTGTAAGACGTTCTTTTAATTGGTCCTGATAACTTTGCCACTGCAGTTGATCAATTTCTGGTCACAATTATCAAACCTATCGCAAAGAATCTTGGTATCATCTTTGACCTGTATATGACTTTTGACCATCATGATACCAACGTCTTCCTGTCCTGTTTCCCTCAGCTGAGAAATACTGCAAAAACCAGATGTGTCTTGTCTTCTACAGTTTTTGAACTATTCATTAGCAGTTTAATTTTCTCCCATCTAAATGATTGCAATCCCCTCAATATGTGCCTCAGTCAAGCTGCTCTAAATCATCTACAGTTGATTCAAAATGCAGCTGCCAGGCTATTAATGACAACTAGCTGTTGGTCTCACATTATACCTGTTCTTGAATCCCTTCATCGACTTCCTGTAATGCAGATTAAACTACAAAATCCTGTTGATTACATTACATTGACTGGCCGAAACTTTAGAACCACTGGTGGGTGAAGTGAATAACATTGATCATCTTGCAACAATACAATGTTCTGCTGGGAATCATTTGATCCTGGAATCCATGTGGATGCCCATTGACGTGGTCCACCCACTCAAATGGTGTTGCAGGCCAAGTACACCCCTTCATGGCAATAGTACTACAGGATGGCAGTGGGCCATCCAGCAGGACAATACACCACACCACAAAAACTGTTAAGGAATGGCCTGAGGAACATGACAAAGAGCTTCAGGCATCAACCTGGCCTCAAAATGTCCTAGTTCCAAATCTAATCAAGCATCTTTGGGACATGGCGGTACACAAGTTGTTGTTTTTTTTTGTGGTGTGGCATGGGGATTGCTGTTGCCATGAGGTGGTGTACTTGGTCTGCAATGGTGTTTGGGTGGGTGGAGCATGTCGACTGGCATCAATATGAATACCAGGACCAAAGGTTTACAAGCAGAACACTACATTGTAACAAGATGATCAACGTTCACCTGCCAATGGTTTTAATCTTTAGGCTGATCGGTATACAAAGCACTGCTTGCCCCCAGTTACATTTCTGATCTCCTTGTTCCTTATTCTACTTCTTTACCACTCCGATCCTCAAATCTTAGGGTTTATCCATCCCTCACTCCAAATGCAAAACAAAAGGTGAGCCTGCATTCGATGTTTTAGCCCCAACCCTCAAGGCCAAAACACACCGGCGGCATCATATGACGGCGGCGTCAAATAGGACAATAGCGTCGCGGCACATCGACGTGCATCGAGCCGCAGCCGGTGTGTGTTGGTAAATAGACAATAATGGGGGCGGCTGTTTTGACGCGCGTCGTATGCCGCCGGTGTGTTTTGGCCTTACGGAATCATCTTCCCCAATCTATCAGATTTGCTGAATCTCTGGACTGTTTTATGCAGCTTCTAAAAAGCAACTTCTATAGGTACTCTTTTTAAGAACTCCATCCCTGTCTGATGTTTTTATTTTTTACTTTTGTTTGACTTTCAGTGTATGTGTGTGTGTGTGTGTGTGAGAGAGAGAGTGTAAGCATTTTATGACTGTGTTTAAAAAGTGCTATATTAATAAAGCTTTACTTACTTACTTGGTGCACTCGCATTACAGAGATGTTGTAAATTCAACCAACCAAGCTTTTTAATGGAGACTGGCTTTTAGAAAACAGAAGTGTGCATCACACTTTACTCAGAGACAAACTGGCTACATCATTTAGAGGCTGTCTGATTAACAAAGTAACTGAAAAGTGTATTGACTCAACCAGCTCAACAATTCTGCAGACTTTGGTCAAACCAAACTCCTGGGAACTGCACGGGGAAAAGAAGACTTTTTTCCCATCCATTCAGTCCAGTAACATTTCTAAAGTCTAGAAGAGCCGCACGATTAAATCATTTCAACCCCATTCAAATTAGCGGAGGGCTAAACCAGAGGTAACCGCTCGACTGGTGAAAGAAAGCCACTTGGTCCTGCTCAGCCACCGTCAAGTCTCTTAAGCGCATGCTCTATGGGCCTCACAATGCAGAAGATCTGGATTATTTCATACTGTAGATATCAAGCTTTTTTAGCTTCATGTGACACTGAGCAGCTTTCATAAGAATGAACAGGGCCCCGCCTCCAATGCTGTATCCTGTTTTCTTTATACATCCATGGGTTGAACAGAAGAAAATGAGGAAGTGAAAAAAACATGCAAGCCTCTAATATGATGTTTATCCATGTAAGGCTATTCATAGACATGTATGAGAGACTGTGTGTGAGAGAGAGAGGGAGTGTGTGTGTGTGTGTGTGTGTGTGTGTGTGTGTGTGTGTGTGTGTGTGTGTGTGTGTGTCCACTGCCTCTCCTTTGTATGAAGCAGCTTTTCAAACTGGATGTGGGAGCCCTCTGTGCACTTTTTATACTGTGCTCCCAGGAAACCCATCGCCACTCTGCGTTTGTGTGCATATATGTCTATGTGTGTGTGTTTGTTAGCCTCTTCTCGTATTCTAAAAGCATGCGAGCCAAATGTGCGATCGCCGCCAGTGCAGGAGCAAACAGCATTACATTGTTAAAACTGGACATGCACAGAGGCGAGCATGTCCACACACAGTTTTGCACATTCTCTGTACTTTTACACAACAAATGACAGCAGCCATACTGTGGATAGTTCACTGGCTACATGCTCTGTGAGAGAAAGAGTCACAGAGAGCAAAGACAGAAACAGAACACATACTAAAGGAGGGACCAACAAAGAAAAACAGAGAGAGTTAGGGAGAACAACAGACGACTGAGAGATGGTAAGAGGAAGACAGAGAGTCATAGAGACAGAGGGAGAGAAGAAGAGAGAGCAAGTGATTGACGATGCGGTAGTGCGAGACAAACGCTCTTTGTGTTGATCTTCATCAGTCCAGCAGCACCACTGACTGAAATAGTGTCTGTGTGCGTGAGAGCGAGGAGAGAAGAGGGAGCCGTGGTGATAGAGCGCAATCAGAGCACAAGAGACTGGCTGAGAGAGAGAGGGAGAGTGAAGGAGAGATGCTCTGATAAGTTTTCTCACCCCGAGGGTTTATCTGAAGTGTTAGAGGGGAAAAGAACCCCAAACATCAATCACACTGAACCTGAAATCCAAAGTAGCACTTGAAAGAAAATCCCTGTGTGTTTTTATGGCAAGTTAACACAGGATACAAAATGTGACACATTTATTTCCCCGTCCTTACGTCTTTCCTTTGACAGGAAACAGCTGAATGTGCTGCATGTACGTGTTTGTGTTTAAACAATGATGGAAATTCAGGAATGTGTGAGGCAGCTTGTCCAGACAGGAAGAGAACTACGTGAAGGAGGAGTCATTTACAACTACCTCTGTAAAAAAAAAAAAACACACAGAAATCTGTAGTAAACTCAGACAAACAAGGATAGTGACTTCTTTGTCTCTTATGAGTAAAGAAAACATGCCAGGTTACATGTTACAGCTGTGAAAGAGCTGAATTCTATTTTTCTGACAATTAGTGCCCAAAAAACAGATATCAGGCTGCTAAATATTAGTATCATCAATCTACACTTACATAGTGGTCTCACAGAAATTTGTAAGCACAGACTTGATCAGTTTGTCAGTAGTCTCGCTCACCAGACCTTTGTCAAGAAAAGAAAGGTCTGGCTGGGCCGACTCTCACTTTAAGATTGGAGAAAAAAACGCCCCGGCTGCTTGTATTTCTTTCAATCAATCACAGTCATTCTGGGCGGTGCCACAGCAATGGTGCGCTTGCAAAAATATTGCCGGGGGGAAACAGGTTTTGGTGTAACGCTCACAAAAATATCACCTACAGGACGCGAACCGTGGCAGAAAAATGGCTACATCCCCACAAGATCAAACACCGCAAAAGTTAGTAAAGGACGTGTTGAAAACGGTTGAAAACTGCTACACAACCAGAGGTGGTAGGGCGGGACTTCAGCGGGTGGCTCGTTCCACCCAATGAGAGGCTGATCTCTGCAGCGAACTTCCGCCCACTCAGACTAGTTTGTCAGTAAAAAGTTCCAGTAGCTGTTTAATCATATCACAAGGTTAAATGACTGATTGATAATCCATTCATCTGCTGATGAAGATCATACAATATAATCAGCAGAGATTGTTTTCTCAAAAGCCTGTCTTAAGTACACGGGCACAAATGCGCAAAATTAACATTGGCAAATACTTGCTTTCCATTCACTTCCATTCAATGCGAGCGACAGGGCAAGTAAAACATTGCAGTGGCCAAGCAAAGTCACATCTTCGCAACATTTGGAGTTCAACTTTAGTGACTCAACCACTAGCAAAGCAGTATGTGCGGAGGAGACATCGACTGTTACCAAGTTTAACCAGCTGATGTTGTATGATACTAGCCATGAAAAATACAAACTGAACCACATGAGAGATGCTGCCAGGTTAGCAGTGAGTCAGGAGACAACCACAGAACGAAAGAAGATGCAAACTGTACCAATAACATTATGTTTGCAGTATTTACTGTATCAGCAAGATTGCTTGTCGTGTCTGTCTACATTCACTCATATGTGACCGTGCCCCAGCACCTCTTCCTAACTGGACGCAATGTGAACTTTTGCACACCTCCAACCGGCTCGCTCAGGGCTCAATAGGCTCCCGAAATGTTGTTGTCTCTGGTAGTATTTCTGGACACTTTATCAAGTTTCATCCACCTGAGTTTGCTCATGGCTGTATGTTGTATGCCATGTAGCTCCACTATGCATGACCAATTTGCGTCCCCCCTGCCCTGCTGGTTGCTTGTGGCTGCACCTGCAGCTTGATTGGCTGTCTTGATGTGAGTATCGATTGAATTTTTTGAAATATCACGCCCTCTCGTCACACCACCAGCCTGATCTGCATCGCAGGTATCAGAGCATGCTTTCAGCAAATCAGTCGCTTACAGTAGACAGTGAATGGGAGCATGTTTCTTGTCGCATATGGTGGGGCTGCATCTCCTCCCTTCAGACTGTATTTGAAAAATCATCATCACCTTAATGTACACATATTTATGGACACAAAAACGTACAAACTAAATAACAAGTCGCACATAGTGTATTCCACCCGCACTAATATCCATTTCTGCAATTAGAAACGAAAGCGAGCCAAACGCTCCCACAGACACACCCATCCCACAACACAAACACAAATTTGCTGAGCCATTCTCCACAGTTTTTACACAAAGTCTCTAACACATAATTAAAATGAAATAATTTTACCAAAACACACAAGAGCAGCTGTTATCTATCGTTTAAGCTCACCCAGTCACAGAGACGACACGATAACTCTTGGAGCTTTTCATATTAGGATTGTACTAAAGAAAAAAGTGTCTGGGATGACTAAAGGGAAAGTAATACATGCAGTGGAAACATGTCCAGCTAGCTTCTGTAGAGTGTGCTGAAGAATACTAGGCAATAAGTAGGAATAAGTAGGTATCTAAAAACACGAAAGGCCTTCAAAGCCATCAGTTAAACTTAGGAGAAGGAGTTACTAACAAAATGGCTTAGAAAAAGCTCCCTGCTAATGGTTTTTAAATCACATAACTTGCATTTGTATTCATTCAGAGGTTTCATTCAGCAGTAAATTACAGCTGTTTTGCAGGATTATTCGCCTCTCGCTGCTCTTACTTGCTCATTATTAAGAGGTGCTTCATTACCAAATAGCTCTTGCAGGCAGCCGAATGTTTATGTGGTGTGTAGTGGTTACTATGGTTACTGCTGCATGTCACTTTACTCTGAATAAATCTTGCTTCTGACCCGGCTTTTGTATTTGTAGAGAGGTGGGTCAGTAGTGAGTTGGGCTTTTTAATTTCTTGTAATCTATCACGTCTTGGAGCTACACCAGATTCTGCTTTATACTGGTCAGCCAAAGACTTCCCATCTATAAGATCATCAGTACAAGCCCTCATGTGCACCCAACCCCAACCCCCCCTGCACCACAAGCACTCTGGTTCCCATGACAATAAGTGACTGCTTCTGGATTTTCACTCTCTGCTAGAATCAAGGCCAGTTGGCCAGGGAGAGGATCAATAGAAGTATTGTTGCTCTCAGGATGGCTTGTCTTTCCAGGAAGTTACTGCTGCTGCAGGGGTCTGATCAATGACACTGACAGAGAGACTGACAGAGACCGAGTCATTCATTCAGCAAGATTCAGGGAGGGGGGAACGGGTCTGGAGCAGGAAGCTGAGGGAGAGAAATGTGCAGTGAGAGATGTAAAGACAGAAAACGGAGAGGGGAGATTTAAGAAAAGAAGCTGTGTAAGATAGAAATTCACAATAATGACTAAAATTAGGGATGTCAACCGTTAACCGTTAATCAGTAAACCGCCAAGAATTTTTTGACAAGTTACACATGTCTGTCTACAGGTTGATTTAGCTACATTTCAATTTAGTAGAAGTACTAGCACTTTGCTGTACCACAACAGAGCTAAATAAGTTTTCATGCTACACTGGTTAACTAGCTGCTGCCGCTCTGTATTGCTCACCACCTGGGTCGGGTGGGAGCTTGCTGGCATTGTTGCTCATTCTGCGACTACCACTGGTACCACCATCCCAACCCATGGTGGTGTGGCAGCAGAAACATTGTGGCCATCCCCCTGTCTCTCCCAAGGTCCCCTCTGTGAGTGATTGACTTTATTTTGAGCCACACAACCCTTTATAGTCTTGTCAACAATCACTGTTAGCTCTGTTAGCACTGTTAGCAGCGTAAGCACGGCTAGCTAGAGGGTGGGCAGTGGGCACCCTGTTTCTGCACATTAAAGCAGCTAGCTAGATGTCTGTCGGCAAAGCAAACAGGAAATGAAATAAAAAGCTAGACATGTACAACACAAAACTGTTAAATGTCACCACCACTAAATGGATAGCGCTTCGAAATTTGGCACCAAAGCTCATTGAGTCAATAGCTTTTTTTACACAAATATGCTCCACAGGGCCACTACAAAGTCTCGTCTTTATGCTGCCTTTGCATTTTTACACAGAACCAAACAACAGCCTCATGCCACTCTAGTGTGTGATTTTAGACTCTAGTATGACATTTAACACAAGTTGGCAGCGCTTTGTAAACAATAACAACGGCAAAACATGGCAGTAACAATCATTTACTGTCCCCTGTTTGATCTCGGCCTCTGATCGAAGTGCAAGGACCTCCTGCACCTCATTGTTTTCTTAATTTGAGGGCATTTTCAGCCACTGTTCTTCCTCTTTGAGTTAGCTGCTAACTGCTATCAGCTACTTTTTAAATCTCCCTGTGATCGGTGGTATGCATAACATGTCGTCAAAATGTCACACCTGTGCAGCCCATGATCCCGTCCTGGAGGCTGTCCTGTTTATACAGAGATTGTTTCGGCACTGTTACTACCTCAGATGCTGGCTTAAATGTGAGACAAATCTGCCCCGCCCATTCTGCAACTGTACCTATTACACAGCACAGTTAGGTGGAATAATGGCGTGAAATTCCTGCCTTGACGAAGCAGTGTAAAAGGGGCTTATTAAGCACTGGACCAAAAGAAAATGGCTCTTTAATTTCACATCATTTTGTGTTTTTAGTTAGTTATAGGTTATTATCGAAAACAAAATTAATCAAAACTGACATCCCTAGCTAAAATGATAATCCTGATTATCCATCCATGAAGAGAACACATGATGTATGATGCAGATCATTAGCCTTTTGGCTCAACCACTGAAGTCCTCAAAACTTGTTTTATGTACAAAGTTCATGCGCAGAATTTGCGTCTCAGTTCTTTTGGTAGGGGCCCGCAGAACGAGCAGAAGAGCA
The DNA here is from genome assembly GCF_006386435.1 of Epinephelus moara. Taxonomy (NCBI): domain Eukaryota; kingdom Metazoa; phylum Chordata; class Actinopteri; order Perciformes; family Serranidae; genus Epinephelus; species Epinephelus moara. The sequence continues at coordinate 31,254,164 of NC_065512.1, forward strand.
AAGACAGTCAGGAAAAGACAGACCAACCAGCTACAAGCTAGCTTTTGACAAAAACATACAAAACCCAACATGGTTGCCCTCCATTTCTCTCTCACATCCAAGTAAAGAATTATGTAACCACTCTTAAGTCATAATGTGCTTTTTTGTGTATTTCTCTAGCTATACATGCATGCATATACATGCTCACATGCACTCTCACACACACACGCACACACTTCACCACCAACAGGATGTGATCTGTCAGAGGGGATGTTACTAGAGGAATTGTATTTTCTGACTCACAAAGGGAATTTCCCTACTCGTACTGTCAGAAGTCTGATCACACACACGGTGACAGAGAGACATAAAGACAGACACAAAGAGCGAGGGAAAGAAAAGGAAATGTGTTATCACATGAAGTGACAGACGACTCTAATGTCAGTCACAAGGCAACGTGTCACCTGGCTTTGGGCAAAACATACAACACACACACTTTATTTCTCAAGGTGTGACTCGAGTAAAACAGGATAAAACCCAACTGTATCTGAGCACCTACTGAGTGTGAGAGAAGACAGTATTGTCACAATATGGTAGGAAAGAATACAGTGTGGGATGCTTTTTAAATGTCTGCAGACATGCAGAGACACACAGAGGCCTTTTCCCCACCAACTCTCAAGTTAATGTGAGGTGGGCTTGAGGGGAAATTTACAGCAGTGGAAGAAGTGAAGGGAGGGAGGGACGCGAGAGGGAGGAGGGGGCACAACATCGGCGCTCTCATTTCTAGTTTTTCCTTTTGGGGGTTTTGCTTGGGTTAATGTAGGACTATTTGAGGGCTTGCTCATTTTCTCCTCACTTCATGGCTTAATAAACATTAAGTCACTTCATGGCTCATTGAGCACACCTATTATGTTCTCTTTGAACTTCTTTTTTTTTTTTTTTTATGTATAACCAAAAATTCAACCATGTGATTTTGATGGGTTTTCATTAGTCCGGTTGAGGTTATTCAATGGGTTTCCTAACGTAAAAAAAGAAAACCTATGCCTACATGAGAAGTTGATTATTAAAGTTTTATTAATTATTGGGCGAATCACATTTTGTCTGACAGAGGTTTTCCAAGTCTGACACACTGAGCTCTACCTCAGTAAAACTTTTGACAACTGCTCTACTCCGAAAGACCCCCCTCCATCTCCCCATCACACTCCTATTATCATTATGACCAGGATCTGGGGTATATAATGCTCTACAGCACATAATTTGGGGTAGGTCTGGGCAAGGTGGAAAAAGTCAAATATCTCAATATTCTTGACCAAATTACCTCAATATCGATATTGCAACAATATTGTAGAGTTAAATATTGGTGCTTTCACAAAATATTGACACAATGAGATTTTCTATAAATAATCATCGGTAATGTGGGTATAATGACAAAGTGGGTAATGCAAATAATAGAACAGCAAGAACAGTCTGGTGAGTTCAGAAAATTACATCACTTTACTGTAATGCAGCTTTTAAAACCAGTAAAGGACATTTTTTATGATATTACCAAGAGATTTACACAGGAACTATAAGGTTGACGTAGAGTCAGTTAGCAGAGGGCTAATGTTGTAATCCTCTGCTAACTGACTCTATGTCAGCTTACCCTCTGCTAACTGACTCTGTGTCAGCTTACCCTCTGCTTACTGACATCGAGTCAGTTAGCAGAGGGTTACAACATTAGCCCTTTTTAGCCTGTATTTGTTTATTTGTAAACTGACATTATGAAAAGTATGCTGAATTAGCTATAAGCTGTTCCTGTTTGCAATGCACCCATGGATGTACAGACAGTCTGTACTGTCACTGGATCTTGTTCTGGATTTATGAGGAGCATCTTTATTCTTAGATTTGTGTGTGATTGACATCAGAGACTATGATGTTGTCAGGCAATGACATTTACACTGAAAATAAAAAAATGTGTGTATCATGTCTGTATGTTCAGATATGACTGAGTTAAAACTCCGAATTTTGATTCAAAATATGGCTCACGCCTCTCGTCTCTCCCTCCGCTCCCCCCTGGGGAGGTGTGCTTCACAGTTTGAAAACATCTGTTCTTTCAGAATGCAGTATGTATCCTGTAATTTGTGTCAAACCTTCAGTATGTAGGTCACAAATGTATGCTCTCATTTGCCACATATTTCGAAATTCAGTTTATTAAAATCTAGATTAAGATACTTATGGACCAGGGAGAGCGGTACTTACGCTGACTTTGAAGGCCTGGACTGTGTTGTCCAGCAGCAGTACGTTGCACACAACCTGTGTGTGCTGCCTGTCTCGCTCCAGCTCCGTCGCCCGGACATTGTAGGATCTGCCAGCAGGCAAGTGGAAGCGCGCGCTCATCACGCTCCTACCAGGGTCTGCAACAACCAAACACACAGTAGAGAGGAGAAAATGATGAGTGAGAGAAACAAGAGGAGAAACAGCAAAAGAAAAGAAATTCACCATCATTGTATCTATTCTTGTAATGTGCACATACTTTATGACAACCTAGGTGTGCTTAAGTAAGAAAAGCCCCTTTGGAAAAGGCTCAATCCATCCACAAAGAACACAATAAGCCAATGTACAGTACGACATAATGTATTTTTCTCCCTCCTGCCTCAGTGAAGGCAGCCACACAGCAAGACAAGCCTGTACAAGTACAGCAGAGCAGCAAAGACTGACTGCTTCATGAGAAAAGAATGTCAATGAGTAGGCAAGCAGCAGATTCAATACCAGGGGATGTGGAAACTACACAGCAGCACAGCACTAAATCACTCACACACTGCTATAAAATGAAATGAAATGAGAGAAAAAAGAGCTTAAAATGCAATCGTCCATGTTTCATTGTGTCAAAATGTAACTGCGTTCAATCTTTAATAGAAGAGAATATCATATATTTCTACTGCTTACTTAGAATATTTCACAATAATCAGGATATCTAGTCCTTTCATCTGCCTCATTTAATAGAAGCAGTTATGAAATCTGAACTATTTTCATTTTCACTAAATTCTAATAACTTCACACGTGACCATCCATTTAGAAGGAATTTGAATAATACTTTAATTTTATCATTCCATCATCAACAGGCCCGTCTGGAGTGGCTCGAGTGATTGGTGGATAAGTGACGGCAGCTCCAACAGTGGCTGAGGATGCCCTGTCTGCTCATCAGTGGAAATAATAACAATAATTCCATCTGAAGCTGCTCCATTTACAACAAACCAAACTCCCTTATTACTGAGGCAGCATCTGACTACTTTCCTCATCTCCATGGAATTGCAAACTGGTCGCATGTGGCTTAAATCCAAGTAATCAAAGATAAAAAAAAAAGGCCTCTTACATGTTGCAGTATAGCTTCACTCTGCAGGATAAGTATGAATAATGTATCCTTTTTCACCAAAAAGCGTATTACTTTTGATTCCCGCCTGACATCTACAGCCTGATATCATACATCTATTCCTTAACGACAGAAATTTGGGGGAAATATATACATTTTTTTAACAGATACGACTTGTGAATGAGTGAGCTGTAGAGGTGCTCATGGGTGGATTTTGTTACCTCTGAACAGGGCCAGGCTAGCTTTTTCTCCTTGTTTCCATAATTTGTGCTAAGCTAACTGGCTGCTGGTGGTAGCTTCATATTCAGTGTACAGACATGAAAGTGGCGTTAATTTTCTCGTGAAACTTTGCGCAAGAAGGCGAATATGCATGCTTCCAAAAATGTGAGATTAGTGCTGCAGGGATGACGTTTTTGTGGGCCGACGCAGAAGTTTGCGTCACACTGGTTGCCTCATCAATAAGCCTATGGGATTTTTCCATTGGATTTTGGATTATTGCAGAACATAAGCTCTGTGGCAAACAAACGTTGATGATACGTGTTTTGTTCAGCAAGATAATCTTCACAAATAAACACCACTTTTATGAATATTTTAAGCATAAATGCAATGGCCAGAAGTAAAAGCTAACATAAGGCTATATACTAACTACACTTTGGTCACATGACTTTTGTGCCGACACCAAACGAGGCTGTACAGCTGTGTTCAGCAAGATGACATTCTGTAGTTTCTTTTAGCCACTTGTAAGCAACTTCCTTTTTTAAGACACCTGAAAGCTTCAAAATTCACAAGCTGGGTATTTCCTGATGTATTTTATGTTGTAGAACAAAACGTGTGTTAACCACAGACCTTATTTCAGGCATCTAACCAAAAACTCGCTCAAAAAACCCATTGACTTCAAGATGAAGGAACCAGGGGCGCTAAAACGCTAACTGGTTTTCATGTTTTAGGACTCCTAAATTCCTGGGGCACTGTAGATTATTAGAGAATTAATACATATTGTATTTGTATTGTCTTATAATTACTATGACTTCATCATCTTGACTATGTTACTTAATAACTTAATATTGGTAAGCTGTTATCGTTATAGCTGTAACTAAGATGGACTGTCCACCTTCTCTCAGTAAAACAATCTGCGATGAAAACTCTTCGTGGAAAAAAAATCTCCATCTGAGAGTCCCACGTGCCAGCTCTTTCTGTTTTTGTGTAGTTTTCATTTTTCTCTATTTTGTTGGGTAACATATGCCGTTGCAGTGGCATTTCTGCCCTTCCTGTCTGCCTCCTGCTTTTTTTTATTCTTTGGTGATCTGTCTTGACAGGAGACATAATAACCCCATGAGGGTCACGGCCCCGTCATCAAGAGCTGCTGTATTTGTAACGATGGCTCTGTGTGAGCATATTTGTGTGTGTATAGTATATATGGAGGGCTCTCCACGTGTCTGAGCTGCTTGTCACTACACATCAGCACAAACCCCCATGACCACTGGCACATGGTGTGCATAGTGTATATACACATGCACATACCAATGTACAGTTGAGGCCCCCACTAACAGTAGTGACAGCGTGCCTTATCACCTTCGGACACTCAAGCTCTTCTTTAACATGTGGTTTTAACATGCACAGGATATCATTAATAACCCCTGATGATGTCACCAGTGTTACCTCTGTTTGGGCATGGATATCACAAATTCTTACTGGAAAGTTTGCCGTGTTTCTTACAGTGTATTATAGCAGTGGCTGAAAATAAGACCTCCCCCACTAACATCAGAAGAAAGAAATCCTTACACCGTTATCAAATACATCATTAGCCTACACAAGGAAAGTGCAGAGGTGTACATAACACAACATAGATAATGAGTGAGGTAATAGTAGATGTTGTCATTAGGTAACTGAACTCATCACAATACGTGATGCATCTGTCTGATTCAGCTCAGCAGGGTGACAGCGCTTAACACCTCCGCTAACAATTTCCTGGGCGAAACCGAGGTCGGCGTAACAAACTGGGGACATGGAGTTTCAAGATGTAAGCATTTATCAGGCAGGGAGGGGCTAACAAGACAAAGAGATGCTACTAAGCTTTGTTACAGGAGGAGTAGGATATAGGGCTGCACGATATATCATTTCAGCATCTAACAAGTAAGGCATATTAACTCAAACAGGTCATGCTACATACTTTTTGGTGCTTGATACAAAAGGAAAAGTTGCGTGGTTCTTATCGGCCAAGCCTTCCACTATAAGACAGGTGGCCTTGTGGGTGATGTGTGTATGTCACGGAGTCTGGTGGGGTTTGTTATGTGAAGAGATACTTTTCTACACACACAAACAGGAGAGTATCAGGCACCCCAGACACAGTGAAGCGCATGCTTTTCATTGATGGTAGGACTGTCACAATAAGTACGTTATCAACTAATTGTGCAATATATGGACATGACCTTGATCCTTTTGCTGACCTTGGTATTAACAGTTTTGTTCACATGCCTGTTTGTTTACCTAAGAATGTGACCAGCAATTTAGCCAACATGATGCCAGAATAAACTGCAGGATTTCCCCGGACCATTATACTGTAAGACTTGGGCACAGCAATTCTCCCTGTTTTTCTATCCACCCTCACCTACTTGTCAGGGTGCAAAGACAAATAACACTTCAAAGACGACACAGTGTAGCTCACTGGTAGCCTGCAGCTGCACTTTTTGAGCAGAAGAGGCACAGTTTCAATAGCCATTAGCTTGCCAACCACTGGCAATGAGCAAAAAAGTCTGTGGTTTATAGTTTTACCCTCCAACAACTTCACCCTCCACTCTGTAAACCCACCAGCAAACCACTCAGCTTCCAGGCCATCCATTCCGCAGAAACACACTTGCTAGAATATGGAGGTAACCCGGAGCTTTGCAAAGCTTGTCTATTAGTCACAAGGGACATCACTTGATTTTGTTTTTGTTGGCCAAATTTCGTATTAGATCTCAAAATCAGTTATTTTGGGCTACTACTATAAAGTGTACTATAATTTTCTTGTATATTAACCAGTGTTTACTACTATTTTAAAAACATGTTGAATTTTTTTCATATTGCAATTCCAATGTCTGAATATTCTTATGAATTAAAAGTTTGTGGCTTTTGAAAGGATGTACCTGCATCATTATGCTATTATATTATAATTATATTAGTGAAATAAAATGGTCTCAACATGACAATAATACCGCTTATCCCAATTGTTTCCCTGAGAATATACTGTCCAACAAAAGTAGTTATCGTGACAGGCCTAATGGGTAGTGAAGCCACAACAGTCAGCACAACATGTCTAGATAAACTCAGGTTCCAGTGTAATAACTATAAAAAAAAAAGGTTAAAAATGCAACGTTGTCACCTGCAAAAGCTACCAGCTACAAGCTAGGCTAAAGCTAACCAAGTTAGAAACCGAAGATCCCCAACTACAGTCTGGAGTCAAACGGGTAACTCTACTCTACAGCAGAAGTCTGTCTGATATAACATAATTGACTTTGATTTAAGGGTTCTTGGATACACAGAGTTCATTTGCTAATAAGGGACATGCAGGCACTGCATGCTTAAATCTTTCCAAGTACAGCTATTCCAAGTCATCTGGTGAAAAGTCATGTAGTTTTTCATTAGCAATATATATCCTGGAAAAGTAAATACTGCAATGTCAGTTTTTTCCAATATTGTGCAGCCCCGGTAGGACCAAGTGTTTGACAGCTAGCAGGTAATATTTAACTAGCCCCGATGATGATCACGCTGTAGGTCATCCTGGTGAGATACACTTTTCTGACTGCCAACAGGACAACCACGCACACAATCAGGCACACATGCACAAGTACAGCCACATGCACAGCCACAAATGCATGCAAGCACACAGGCAGAACATGCATGCTGCTGCTGTGACGCATGCCCACACTGACGCCAGCCGCAGCAATGTCAGCTTGGGAAACAGAGCGAATGAACCAGCGAGATGAGCGGAGAGGAGAGCAGGGATCAAGCCATGCAGAAGGAAGGAAGGAAGGAAGGGAGGAAGGGAGGACAGAGGGACACTCTCCTATCACTGGCTCACACTGTGCTACAGCTACAGGGTACATAGATGATGAGGCCTGACACACAGACTCTCTCCACAGGCTGCCTCGCCTTCCCCGCACTCTTCCTGTCCTAACATTTCTCTGGCATCCAGCTGAAGACAATTTAAAGACCACGGACCGCAGGACTGGATCATCTCTGTAGTGTGCAACCATTTAATCATATTTCCTTCCCAATAACACCTCTGCCCGTGACTTTTAATTATCTCAATTATAAAAATGTATAAACATCTTTTCAAAGCACCGACATTGTCACAATGTTAGCAAGGTTTTCTCTAAAGTATATTGTGATATTTGATTTTGTCAAAAAAGCCCATGCTTGTTGTTAAGCCTGTGACAAATGCTGAATTATTTTTACTTTATCTTGGCTCAAACAATTGTGTGAGCATTTTTTCTCACTTGCTTTGTTCTGATGATTTTTACACCAACTATTGCTACATAGTCTGTTTTAGTGTAATGTAGTGTTTGCTCTGTTTTTCTACATCCTAATGTCATTCTCATTTATACTTTTCATTCTATTATTTCTGTTCTGTTCGACTGTATTCTTCATGATCCTGGTCTATGGTATCATTTTCTTTTTTACTCGATTCTATTCTCGACGTTCTATAATTTTCTGCTCTGCTGTGTTTCTTTTCAGTTTTGCTCTGCTGAGCTGGACAGGGCAGCCACACTCCCCTGAGAGAAGCCTCCGGAACTCCGGAAGCACGCTACCATTATTGCTTCCTGTAGTCAGCAGAGCTTACAAACAGGCAGGAGCGTGCATGTGTATGCATGCATGCGTGTGTGTGTGTGTGTGTGTGTGTGTGTGTGTGTGTGTGTGTCTTGACCCTAAGGCTTCCTTCAGTGGTGGGCTCCTCTGGCCCTCTCAGCTTATTGCAATCACAGACGGTCCTGGAGCCTTTCCGTCTGTACAGAGGAATACCCGCCCTTCATATACACACACGTATGAACACTTCCGCTGCAACACGTTGACCCGCACATACATACAGAAACACACACGTTATCTAACATCAAAATCAGGTTGTGAATCACAGCTCCACTGAATCAGGACATATAGTTGCTCACACAAACGCAGCAGCACAACAGTAAAAGTTATCCAAACATTACCTACTGAACTACGATTCTCCCCATATTTCTTATTTATACCAACAGAACAAAAGTCTTCAAAGGAAAAGTTGCGTACTTTCCCAGTTCAAATATGGGACAACTAATGAACTTCATTTGCCCCATACATTTCTATTTATACCCCCCAATTTCTTCAAAAGAAACTGAAACGGCACGCTATGCATGGCTTCTCTGTCCCTTTGTGTTGCTTTAAAACAATTGAAATAAGAGGATAGCAGTTAGGAATCCCAGAGGAATTATACATCGCTGCTCCACAGTGTTTCATAAAGCAGAAACTAGGCCACAGACAAACAGGTGGTCAATTACAGATGTGTGCCAGTGTGTGTGTGTGTGTGTGACGGCTTGTGACTGCTGCGAGTTTTTATAATAAATGATTGAAAAAAACAACTTTAAAGTCCTCACAGATCTAGATAACATTTAAATAAGAACATTATGAAACATGCACCATATACAGAGTGGAGGTCTGCATCGGCATGACACCACCTGATCTAACCTGATGTTACATTTCAGGTATTCTGTCTTCAAACACCAAGAGGTATGCTTGGTATTAAGCCAGGGAGGCTGTTCTTCTATATTAAAAAAAAACACCAACTTCCTGTTCGTGGTCGTTCTGTCCTTTGCACCCAAACAGCACAATCACCCATCCTCTTAACGTCTTTACCTGTCCCTGTTTAGACTCCTACACCTGCCCTTGTTTGAACTTGCCAACCCCTTTTCCTCCCAATGTTTGGTGTCGCACCCTTTTTCCCTCCACTTAACATCCTCCTCCCCCTCTCACATCCGACCCCCCCCCCCCATGATCCCTTTAATTCTACTTATTTTATGTAGGGCAGCAACAACAGTCGACAGAGTGCTGTTTCATGTGTGTGTGTGTGTGTGTGTGTGTGTGTGTGTGTAACTGACAGATTCAAACAAAGCATTGAAAATGTGTCTGCACAGGGGGGAGGTGGAGTACCAGGGAAGTTGCAGCTTAAGGAATGTGGGCAGCAAATGACCTCTGACCTCCTTTAGGGATAGCCATGTGCAGCCCTGGCTGATGGTAAAGTCATACAGTGCACCTTGTAATGTGATTGCTGAAGGAGAAAAGACGAGACGAGACGAGACGAGACGAGACGAGACGAGACGAGAAGAGTTTTTCTCAAAATTATAAAGAAAGCTCTAATTTGACGTTGATGTTGCAGTCAAAGTGTTTCTCTTGGTCTGCTGCCAAACTAGTAGCTGCATAAAATACAACAATAGCAGGAAAATACAATAAAAAGGGTTGGGGGTGAGAAAATTTTTCAGCAAGACAACCTTCTTCTGAAAGTTCTCACACTTTCACCACTGTGAAACCAAAAGGGTGCAGAACAAATATGCAATACATTTAAAAAAAAAAAATGACATTACAGTTATTACTCAAAACTTGCATTGTAATCATCCATTAGAGCTACTTTCCGACCTACTTTTTTGGTTCAAGTTTAAAGTCCCACACATGACCCCATTACAATGACATGGTTTAGAAAGCAGGGATGTTCCCATATTTTTTTTCATTTCCCACACCTATTCCCATGCCTGAACTTGCATTTTGGCCGATACCAAATTTTGATCCTAACCCTGTATGGATGTGAAATGACTGCTATCATTGCTGTATGGCATGGCTTCAAGCTTTTGTAAAACATTAATACAGAATGGACGCCATAGGACTGCAAAATTGCTGCCATTTTGCTAACACCCAGCGTTACACTATTTACTACAAATCGATTCTTGATAACACCTAACATCACACTATTTACCACAAATCAATTCTTCGTCTCTGCTCTGGAATAGTTGCCAGTGGCTGCACAACGCAACTTGCTGTGTAGGCTATGGTTTTAAAGTGAAGGGGAAGAACTGATTTCCGGGAAAACACCTGTTTTATCTGGGTGTGAAACCACTTTTAAGTTTATTAATAAATCACATGGTATTGGATCAGTGCATAGACTCACACGCTCACCGATACCTGATCCAGCATTTTAGGCAGTATCAGATGCATTTACGATAATGGTATTGGAACAAATCTATTACATGTGGGGTTCAAGTTTTAAAAAGAGCTAGTGTAAATAAGTCACACGTACAAATTATGTTTACAGGAGAATGTCAAGTCAAGTTTCTCATCTCTCGTCTCCAGTTCATCACAACTCAGAGTTGCAGATGTCTGCAAACCTCTGCTTGAACTTTACTGAACCCTCATGGAATAACTGCTTCTTCAAGTGCATGAATGAAAAGCCTGAGTCAGCTGGCCCGACTGCATTGATTAGAAAAACTAGACAGTCCAGTTCTCAGCTGCTTGCAGCCCTTAGTAATAAGTAATAAAAACATGCTACGACAGTAAATGTTCTTCTTCATTCAAGTCACTTTGACACAAATATTTGACTGCAAAGAGCAGCGATTTTTCATTCTGGTTGGACTCGGAGATGAATTGTAAAAAAGAAATTCATGTATGTTTATAATGAACACTCCATATGGTACATTTAAGATGGTATGCTCCATTTGTACTTTTGTGTATTTGTTCTGTAAATAAAAATAAAAATCCACTATTGGTCAACCTCTAATACTGAGTCTATAAAATCCTTGGTAACAGTCACTAACAAGGGTGTCATATTTTAGTGTAGCACATCTTTTCCAGCAGAGCCCCTTCTCAATCACTCACTGTATCATACAAACTCAAATTAAACCATCAACATGTGTGACAGTTTATTTATTTGCTGGTAAGAGTGGTAACTGGTTGACAACTAAAAGCTTTGGATTGTCATTTTCATTAGATCTTAAGAGCTGCAGTTTGGAAAACTCTCCCATTACACACAACAGGGCTGATTCACCAGGTTTTCTGTGGTATTTTCAGAGGCTCGATGCCACTGCAAGTAAAATATACCCACAGTAAATGTTATCCAACTGAATGCCACAAGGGTCAAACTAGGTGAGTCAATCAGTGAGCTTAAAAGTTGAAGGATTTAGAGGTGGGCAATATGAATGAAATCTATTACAGCTTTTTATTTCAGTCGTTTCCAAACTCTTTCTAGCACGTTTGTTACATCATGTATTTTACATATTAAGATATGAAGTTTAGGATATTTTCCCTTTAAGGGTCAGTGTGTAGGATTTAGGGGTATACATTTTTGCTACCTTAGAATGAGCCATTTGTATCTACATAGGGAGCGGGTCCTAGTCCACAGTTGCCCAGGATGGACAAACCAAACACTGGCTCTAGATGGGGCCATTTGCATTTTTGCATCTGCCCCTGTAGTTGAAAGCCCCTCCACGACAAGCAGTGGTGGAAAAACACAGATTTTTTTTTTACGTAAAACTGTTTTGTTCAGTGTTTTTGTTGGTTTTAATCACTGGGGCCATTTAAGACCTCTGCGGATATTTCGTCTCCTGCTAAAAACCTCCTGAACATCTGGATCTTAAGTTATATGAAGAAAAAACTGAGCATACATTAGCACGTTTCAGCTAGTTGCAATCTATAATTCTCACCACTAGATGGCACTAAATCCCCCTAAATCTTAAACACTGCTCTTTTATTATGTTAGGACAGCAGTGACAAAAGAAACATTTTATTGGTATACAATGAACATTATATTTATTTTTACCCATGTTGATACCTTTATTCCCATCAGAGCACTCTTGTTTCTTTATACAACGGTACAATGGTCCGTAAGATATCTCACTAGTTAGCACTCCTACCGGTTTGGTTACCTTAGGTTTAGGAAAAGATTTGTCATTGGGCATCATCACGTTAGGTACACTTGAAGTAACAAGAAACGTGCTCCTCCTTTGCTCCTATCCAATGGACAGCCTGCAGCACGTGGGTCACGTGATCACAGCATCCTGGTTACTATTATGTGGGCTATATGCAAATTACAGTGCATTATTTGTCTTAGGTATAAGTAAACAGTAAATGAGAACAGTCTGCTTTATATCAGCCACCTTAGCTTATTGCAGTTAAGGCACAGGTGGAACTAATATCATTAATAAAGGCTTTGGCCCAGCAATTACTGCGGTGCAATGCAGCGATTAATCATGTTATTAGTTACACCTGTTGGACAAGGCAACAAGTCTCTTGTGAAAATTCGACACAGGCAGATGTAAAAGGAGAGCTGCCTTAAACAGTCCAGCACAATGACACATTTTTAACTCAACCCTAGCATCCTAATTTTCTCAAATTCTAGGATTTGAAAAACAAGTGTCAGATCTCATTTTGACTGGACCACAACATGAGAGAAGCCCTACCTCTCTTTCCCTGATCACAGCCTTGCTTTTTTTTCTCCTTCCTTGTCTTTTCCCTCTCCTCTCTTCCCGTCTTTAACTGTCAGTATGGCCTGTGAGTCCATTATGCAAATTATAGTCATCAGTGCCAGGGAGAAGCCATTTACTTACACACAAACACACACACACAGAGCCATTCATAAAACCCAACACCTGTCGCAGAGATTCCTACTGAATCAAAGATACGGATAATGGAGCCTGACAGTCATTTTCTGCAGGAGCTCTTTTCAGCTCATTCTGGTCAATGTCACCACCGCACTCATCTCCTCTAGATGCATCTCACCGTCACAATATCCACATCCACCTTTCCTCCCCTCTTGCCCTTATTAGCTTCTGTGATCTTCTCGCCACTCCAATCTGATCTCCTTGCACCTTTTTCTCCTTTACGCCTGCATATTAACGAGTTATTTCCTATCACCTTGCTTCCCCCAACCTCCAATATAAACATCTCTTCTCCATTTTCTACCTTTCTTTTCATGAGTTGTCCCCGCTCCACCACTCTCTCTTTCCCTCTTGACCTTGCCAACATGCATTTCCTGTAGCCGAGGAGGCGGATTAATGCACATGGAGATTTCTTCAGCCCCCAAACAGCGTCATAACATTTCTTTAGACTCATTCTACAGCTTTTAAGATCAGAACGCACTTGAATTAATATGTTTTTTCTTCATTTTGGAAGAAAGAAAAGTTGCAAAACAATGGTTGCTATGTTTTAGTATAGGAGAAATACACACAAGTAAAACACAGGAAGTGACAGGAGTTAAATGAGGCCTTTCTGACTGGTTTACCACTGCACAGAATGTGGTTACAAACAGCTACAGGTGGACGAACCGGGGGAGAGGCAACCACATTCACCCTATATATAACGTCTTCTGTTGAAGCACCCTCTGGCTAGAAGCACATTCCTCTAATCAATGTGACCTCCACAAAATCGTTAGCCCCTGGCAACTACTATTGCTCAAACTGCTGAGGGTATTTAATTACATGCTTTACAAGGACAGGATTTACAATTGTGGTTTTCAATCTACAAGCATGGGCAGATTATAAAACAATGGGCCCCTGGGTACAGATATGCAGCGGCCCCACCACCTCTCTTACACAAGTGCAAGACACACAGTCTCTGTGGTGGTTTTACCTCTTATTTTGTTGTCTTCTGCCTCTTTGAGCTAATTTCGTCTTCTTATTTGGTAGTTTTTCCCTTTTGGTAGTTGGTTTTTGTCTCTTTGCAGTTCTTTTGCCTCTCTTTGTGGCCTTTTCGAGCTCCTCCCTGTATTAGTACGTGTTACTTTGAGTTACATTTCGCAGGTGAAGGCCAGGCAGCCCCCGACACTTCAGGCCCCTGGGTCTGTGCTTGGTAGCCCTGTTCAGTAAATCATCCATGTCTACAAGACAACATTCAGCTCACATTACAATAATGTAGAAACTAGAGATTTTAAAGCTTCCAGTAATTCATTCAAATGATCCAAAACAGAGTAAGAAACAAACCTGCTGGGTGCTTATAAAAACACCCAGGAACGTGATATGTACACTACTGTACTCAGAGACTGTCCCTCACTTAAATCTTAACATTGACCAATAATCCAAGAAAGAAAACCGTAGTGTAAAAACCTTTGCCTTATTATCTCACCAGCATTTTGATCATAACCACTGTGAAAAAAAAACACAGAGAACCCACACCCAGGTTTGTCCGCGGGATATGTAAACGCACATGTTGACTTCGCTTGATGGTGTGAATTTACATATAGCACAAATGTCACCGTGGCGGCTGGCTAGCAGCGGTGGAGAAAACCCACATTTGTAAGGGTTTCCTGCTTTCAGCTAACACTGCAAGAAACAACTTGCTGCTCTGTAAGTTTAGTGAACACCTAATACGATAAATATAAATTCAACTGAAGTTTATTTTCTGGTGCTGTTTGCACATTTATCTGGCACTGCCACACATCCATCTTGACAGAAACCACCAGATTATAAAAGGGTTTCCTGTTTTGCTGTCCAGCAGCAGTTTTGTGTAACATCCAACTTTTACATGTAAAGGTATTCAGGCTGTATTGTGCAACACGAGTCCTGGTAAAAAAAAATCAACCAGGGACAAACATTACACAAACAGCACACAGATGGTTAAATTATTGATCTGATCACAGCTCAAAGCTTTTGCACTTCTCTAAATCATCTCACAAAGCTTATTCTAACAGGTAAGAAACCGGTAACCACCTCTGCAGCAGTGAACTGCTCTTTACAGGTGACAGCTATTATAAAGACATTTTCTAGATTTATTTGCTTCAGGGCTTTCATTGTACCTTAATTAATTTAAGCTGCACAAGGGTCCTCAACAAGAAAAAGCAAGGTAACAGTAGAAGTCAACTTTTCCTGGATTAATGGACTATCTGAGCAGAATAAAATAATATCTAGGCTTCACACACAGTTTTTTAAACATATTATTTACCATTATTGCAATGTAGTCGGACAGAAACTACAGTAATTTCAAATGAGAAAGCTTAACTGCACACACAGATTGAAAATGTGAGAGATGTGGGCCAGTGTTATTTCATTTATATAACAAGAGAGGCCCTCTTCTCTCGAGTAATACAGACACACGCACACACACATAGCTACACACACAGAAAAACAGAAAGAAGAGAAACAGAGATGCAGGTTTGATTAAAGCAGCACATTCCCCTGATTTTTTCCCTTTCCTGCTGACGCTGGCACCTTTAAATGTTAGCAGGGGTCGTGTTCTGAGCACGCTGCAAATTTCCACCCGCATCCACCTCAACCCTGCACATTCCTGCCCCACCAGCAGGGAGGCCAGGTGTTCTGCACCAAGCACACCCCCCCTGCTGCGAGGCAGTCATGCTGCTATGGGTTAAGGTAGTGGCATAACATAACTCAGGACTACAGCCGCATTTGCTCGCACCTGACAGAAAAAAAATAATGTTTGTATTTCAATATTATCAAGTGAATTATTGCCACTATTTCTAGTAACAGGTATTTAGACCTTGGACCATTTCTGGGGAAGTAGTTGAGGTGAGGTAAGAATAATCAATAAGTATCAAACACTGACATTTGTCCTCTTTCACCACTCAGAAACACAGCTGTGATTCAGTCAGTGCTTCTGCTTTAACCCTCTCTTTGTACCTGTAGTACATGGAGTTTTTCTTCTGATAAAGGATAAAGATGTTTGCCATTAGTTGACTAGTTGATTAAGCATTTTAGCCAAGCGGCAACCTCCAGAGCTGGAAAATTAAGCCAACACGAAAGAGCCAATAACTGTAGTTCCTCTAATGGCCACTTGAGGCTGGCTCCAGAGGCCAGTCAATCCCCATAGACCCTCATGTTAAAATACCCAACTTTACAGCAGAAATAAACACGTTTACAGCCTGGTACAAAAATGGTTTTGGTCTATATAGCAAATTTTAACATTCATGGCAACTGTATGGGGGGTGAATTTAAATATTGCCAACCCGTTTGCATTTTATTAAGGCTTGAAGTTACGCATAATTAAAGGCGGACTGCTTTAAATGTCAGGCTGTCTGCCGATAGTGTCCTCGGCTTCTCAGTTACATCCATCCCTCGCTCCTCCACAGCTCCATCCTCTCGCCCAAATATGGTCACTTCCAGCACCAAAAATCCAAGATGGTGATGGCCAAAATGCCAAACTCCTGGCTTCAAAACAATGGGTGATGTCACAGTAGCTACATCCATTATTTTCACAATCTATGGTTATCTTCACTAGTCGGCACCAGAAATACTAGTTGGTTAAACATATTACTAAAATTACTATTATTTTATTGAATTTTGTTTACCCAATGAAAATGCTGTTGTAATAATTAGGCGTGTTTTGTGAAGATTTTTTTTCATAAAGAATATTGTTTTCAATAAATGTTAATCGTTAACTTCTATTTAGTGAGTTGTTGTCAGTTACTTTTTTGTATAATGCTTAACCTTTTATTTTAAACTAAGGGAAATAAGATTAGACTTTACTTTGAACGTGAAAATAAGTCGTAATCTGCAAATTCTTAAACCACCGCTCTCAGGAAGCGGTTGACTGTGTGTTTAACAGTGTGTAGGATCAATAAGCAGTAAGTTAATCAGCCTCTCATCATCGCTGCAGTGTAAATGCTCCCTTGTGACCACACACCGTAAAGAACAATGCACACTTACGCACAAGCATACACATACATATTCATGTGTGTGGGAGCACTGATCTCGGCTCTTTTACATCTTAATTGTTTGAGCTTATTAAAAGTGTGTGTGTGCATGTGTGAATACAGTAACCAAGGTGATCCGGCAACCACACATACACTTATTAATACATAGATTCTTCCATATTAATAAAAAGGATTAGAATTCTGCACAAAAAAATTCCATGTTTGGTTTAAAATTGTGACATTTTAACA
The DNA here is from genome assembly GCF_006386435.1 of Epinephelus moara. Classification (NCBI taxonomy): domain Eukaryota; kingdom Metazoa; phylum Chordata; class Actinopteri; order Perciformes; family Serranidae; genus Epinephelus; species Epinephelus moara. The sequence goes on from NC_065512.1 coordinate 31,271,371, forward strand.
CATTTTTGTAGGTGTAGTTTTGTAGGTTGATGTGCTTTAACTTCAGGGATTTTCACCTGACAAGACTTGTTCGCTGGTCTTTTTAAAAACAGGTCAAAGTGTAAAGGGCTTTGTGATTTTCTTGAGCAGTTGCTGGTTCGAGGGTCAACACTCCGACCATTAAAAATAAGACTGGAATTACGCAGCTTTAAGAACTTTGATGCTGATCATGTGAAAGCAGCTGAAGTGGAGAGAATTGTTCTAGATTCTCTGGAAAATGGCAAATAACTGCTAATATGGTCAAACAACTCAAAGTGTTACTCTACACAGTGGTTTTTCAGTGTGGAGAAATATACACAAGAAGAAAGTCTGTCCGTCTCTTAGAAAAAGACGAAGACAGGGCAGCATGTGACACAGTCATGATGACTACATGATTTCCTTAATCCCCTGCACCCTCAGGATAACCCTGTATTCCTATTCTTAGAAGCTATAGCTGTTCAGGCTGCGATACTCAAACACTAAACCAATCAGTAGTCATCTCATCAAATTTCAACCCATCACGTTTATTACCTGTCTCCCCTCACACACTGCTCCAGCCTTTTTTCTAAGAAGCCTCAGATATTCTATTCTTGCTCTTTGCTGAGAAACAGAATTAAACCGAGGTTGACATTTAAAATGAGAGATCGGCAGCAGGTAGTTGAGGAAAGAGTACTGGGAAAAGGCTTTTATCATCGGCCTAATCTTTTAGAGGCAATACAACAAGGATTTTCCTGGAAACTCTGCACCTCCTGCCGCTGATCGGAGTTTTGCTAAAATATGTGCATATATCAATGCCGCATCACCTCCGAAAGGTCACCAGCTCAGGCACTGTAAAGACATTTCCTGATTAGCCTGATTCATTTTTCACATTTTAACAATGAGTTTTCAAGGTCTCTGCGGGAAAAATCACAATACAGCGTAATCTGTAGGCCTATTGATGTTATAGACATTTAACAAACATGATGAAGTCATTGAATCACACAATATGATGCACAAAAGAAACTAAAATATAAGCAAACCAGTGGGAAACGAGAGATAGCAGTTTAATTCCCCGCCTGGATGCATCTAGAGGGTTCCTACCTCTGGACAGAAATGTATAGTGGGTTATGGTAATGCAATATACACACATTTGCAATGACTTAACCCTACCCTTCACACAGATGTCAACTGAACACTGAGTCCTAAACCCACAATATCTAACAACGCTGTGAGGATGGACAAATCGCTTCTCATATATGATCAAAAATACAAACGTGTATACATTAGATCTATACACAGTACAGCATATCACACACTGTTTCATTCACACTTGCACCCACATGCTCACAGAGCCACACAAACTCATGCACAACATTCGCTGCTTCAAAACATCTAAAAATTAATTGTCTCAATGCCTTCAGCGCAAATGTTCACTTCAGAGAGAAACAGTTTTTGCCTTCAGCGTGTTTTACAGAGCCGCACCTGCTGTGGCCAGTGTGTGTGTGTGTGTGTGTGTGTGTGTGTGTGTATTTGAGTGTGTCTGCCCATGGATGGGACATACTGTAGGCTTACAGAGTCTGCTCTATTTTGCTGATGAAAGGGATTCTGCTTGATGCATAATTCAGGAAACCTGAAGCAAGTTTTACACCACGCCACACCTCTCTCTCCCTCCATGTCGGTTTGTGTCGATGGCCATCTTTTTAAGTCAGAATCATATCAACGGTGATCTCTTCGAAACAAACGATAGTCTGCTTGTGACTTCTATCAGAAAACCCACAGTTTGATGTACATGTGTTTGGTCTACCGCGTTGCTTTTCATGTCACATTTTACTTGTCAGACGGCAGCGCGGTTTTGACCTGCTGCAGTTCAAGCCTAGAAGTGACAGTTTTTAGGTTGTGAGAAACAGCGTGTGGCTAGCAGTACTGTGAATGCTCAAGATAGAAGACCTGTAAACTATCCGAATAAAAAATCTATAAACTTAATAGGCGATTCAAGAGTGGAGTTGAGGATTAAACAGTTTGATCTAATGTATCATATAGCTCATGTAACAAGAAGCATGTGTGTGGGAGAGGTGTTAAGGGATGTCTCTGCACCACTGGTTGTATGAAGAGGTGAAGATGAAGAGATGGAAGTGGGTGGAACACACTGTGGTTGGTAAACAGGGCCAAAACAGGAAAGCGTGGGCCCACCTGACAATCACCTCACACAGCCTGTACAATGTTTCTACGCTGTAGAAAATAAAGTTAGCTCCTGGTGAAAAAATACAGAGACAGCACTTAGTCGCCTTTTTTTTTTTTTTTTTTTTTTTTTTTGCATTGTCCTGAAGAATGAGGGCAGAAATGTGTGTCTAGATTAATCCCTTTCAAGGCCTCAGTTGGCTTCAAAATACCAAGGTGCGTGTGTTAAACTCAAACAGCTGATACACATCTCCCAGCATCAGGCCTTTTAAGTTCATTTCTGCTAGCATCACTCGGCACAGTGCACTGTTAGAGTCCTGACACAGTTCCCACTGCCTTTTTCTCACAGAAGTGGTGCATTTATGATACATTATACAGTGTGACAATAACATGCTGCAGCATATCCGAATGATGACTCCAACCTGCCTGACTTCGGCCAGAGCATTGTGCTGCACGTCTCATCCTAATAAGCATGAGGTTAAATATTGCCATAAGTACAGATGATAATGTTGTGGTTTATATAACTTATACTAACAGTAACAATGGCTTTGCTGTACACATGATCAAAACATTCCAAAATTCAACACCCTGCCTCTCCAAATGAGAATATTTTCCTGTACAAAAATACTATCAAAACTAGAAATTAGAAAACTTTAAGCAATTGCTGTTGGGTTGATTCCATATTCTGCAGCTTTACATCTGTAATAAGCATAAACTCCATGTTCTTTGTGGCTCTATATGCTTACATATGTAGGTCAGTACAGGTTATGTATTCGTGATAGTGTTACAAAGCAGTTGGCATTTCCTCTGCAGCACTGACCTGATACAGCCTCAAACCGGGTTTCACAAACAAGGGTTAAACGGTGCTTGATTTAGCCTGTTCTGTATTAATCTGATCTTACAAAAGTAGATTAGTGCAACCCCAGACCTAAATGAGGGCTTAAATGAACCAGTGAAACAGATTCAGCTTCAGAATAATGCTGTTACATCGCAGTACGCAGTATATCAGTAATGTTGTAGAGTATAGAAATCTGAATATGACACTGAGAGCCACAGAGCACAAGACAGAAACAGATGCACACTTACTGTGCATGGGCTCATACAGTTTTTATGTTGTAATTGTTGGCTGTAGAGCAACATTTATTAGTGCAGTATGTTTATATGTACTGTCCAATAGCTATGCTATGTTCACCTTTTTCACTTTCAACTAGTTCCATGAAACATCTAAACTGTACACATTTTTAAGGTTATTTAAGGTTCTGACCGGCACTGAAAAATAATAGGAAAATATGCCATATGCAATATGGGATAGCATTGCTGAATATCGCAATAACAATATTGCCTGCAATAATGAACTCAGGGCATTGCTGTAAATGAGCTTAATGCTCAGTCAATTTTCCCTGAATAAACAATGGTTGATGATGATGATGAAATAAACAGATATATAGGCCTGTCACCATAACCAGTTTTGTTGGGTGATATATTGACCAAAATTAATTGCGATAAGCGATATTATCATCATTTTGAGACCATTTTATGAAACTGATAGAATGATAATGTCGTAACATAACGATGCAAAGAGCCACAAACTTTTAAGTCTTAGGAATATTTAGCCATTGGAATTTTAATATGGAAAAATATTTCAAATATTTTGAAAAAAGTATATTAACACCTGTTAATATATACAATAAAGTATATATATAAATGATAGTACATTTATAGAAGTAGCCCAAAATTACTTGCTTTGAGACTTAATAGAAAATTCGGCCAACCAAAACTACATCAAGTGATGCCTCTTGTGACTAAAGCCCTGTTTCCACAGAGCAGTATGGTACGGTACGGTTCAGTTCGGTACACTTTTTTCTGTTTCCACTGCGAAAAGTTGTGGATGGTACCGATGGAAGCGTTCCTAACCATTACCATTACTACGAACGATGGACTTTTTAGCTCATTGCTGGTGGTTGGCAAGCTAACAACTATCCTAAAGTGCAGCTAAACTACACTGTGCCGTCTTTTAAGTGTTATTTTATTTTTCTTTTCGGACTTGTGGGCAGGGGTGGAGCGAAAAAAAAAAAGGTAGCATTGCTGGGCCCAAGTCTTACAATGGTCAGGAAAACCCTGCTGTTTATTCTGCCATCATGTTGGCTAAAATGTTGGCAACATTCTTATGTAAACAAATATGCACGTAAATACAACGGGCAATATCGAGGTTAGCAAAATAATTAAGGTCATGTCCATAAATCTTACGATAAGCTGATAACGTAATTATTGTGACAGGCCTGGTACTCAGTTCTGCAGCTTTCAATATACCGCTAAAATACAACAAATTGCTAACTGATTTAGAAAATAAATGGCAAATCACTTCCAACATTGTTTTATGTAACAGAAGTAACACTGATCTCAACCTAGAAACCACCAAAAACAAAGTTACGATCTATTCTACTGACACTCTTCCAACTGACTCAAAAAGCCCCCGAGTCCAAAATCGAACTCGTCTTTCAAGATGTGTTTATCACTCAAGTTGACATGACGATGACAATTAATAGAAACAATACATTATGCAGCCCTAGTTCTGACCATACCAAACACACCCTGATGTTTCCACGTCTTGATTATCTAGACTCCAGTGTCCAGAAGTCAGTGAACCAGTTTAGCGCTTTACATACTTAATCAGATGAACACATGCTCACATCATAATCCAAACTCTTTCTGTGAAATCACTCTAAATGCTTTGGTTTAGTCACCTTGCTCCTATTAAACATCGGCACAAAGGCATGCCATTCACTTCCAACCAGCATACACAGCTAAGTTTTTATAGAATTTTATTGCTGTTTTATTGTTGTTGTTGGCAATTTATCAACCCCTTTAAAAATTCAATACACTGTGATTGCACTGAAACACAACCAGGTTATTTAATATCTAAATAAGGGCCAGTCTTAAACTGCAGCATGTGAAATTGGCCCTTACATGGCCTGGGGAACAAACCTAACAAACTATAAAGTAAAATGATTGCCACTGCTCACAGTCGTAGCTTAGCCAGTGTTAATCAGTTGCTAGGTTAATGCATGAGCAGGAGGCGCTAAAACATGCACAGATTCATAGTCCTGTAATTAATGTGTCATACATTAAAGTGTCCAAGAAATGTCACGCATTGTCTTCTTGCTGGTAGCTTCCATGCTGGCATAGAGGCTGAGGCAGGGAGAGGGAGAGGGAACAGAGCGGCCGTGAGTCAGCCAGAGCCAGCCCCCTGCCTCACGCTGAAATCAGAGAAACCACAAGAATGTAACAGCTTCTGTTATTATCCCTCCCTGCTGCCTCGCTGCCTGATAGCCTGCCCCAGAAAATAGCAGCAAGGCTGTCTGTTTCTCCCTCTCTTTCCCTCTCTCTCTCTCTCTCTCTCTCACACACATACACACTCACACAATCTTGTTCTCATGTTCTCATCTCTGACACACGCACACACACACATACACACAAACACAGATTCTCTCAGGGTACGGCTGTCCATTTTGCGCGCTTTTCTTCCTGCACACACAGTATATAAGCTCACACACACACACACACACACACACAGGACCTGACAGTGCAAAATCACATAGACTGCAATTTGTTTTTCCAACTGAGAACTGCTGCAAACCTGGGGCTGTCAGACACGTAGAAACATCTAGACCAATGCCCACAGAAAAACCACGCTGATGCAGTACATAACTAGCCGGCAAACTGGCACGTTGATTGACAGTCTAACATATTGAGATTCAGCAACTTGTTATGTTTACTGATCAATGCTTTGAACAGACACTTAAAAACAAAAATTAAAAAGTAATAACAGAATAAAATAACGAGAAATAAATCATATACTGACATGGGCAAAACAAACAGCTATAATAAATATATAACTTGAGATTTTAACAGAAGAAAATAAATCCACAGTAAAAGAGGTATGGTACCGTACATTCATTATACTCTGTCCGAAAGCAACGTACAATAAATGCATTATTCACAGCTTGTTGGGTCAAAATAAAGCTGCAGAAAGTCACATGTGTGGTGTTCACTGTTGTACATGTATGTGTTACAGGGGGCTGACTCAGCAGCTCCTCAGAAAACTTTTTGGCGACAGCTGTCCCGTGGCCTTGTTCTTCCTTTTTTGTGCATTTCCGTCTTCGCCACTGTGAACAGACAGGCATCCGCTGGTCTGACTGTCACGGCAAGGACAGACAGGGACAGACTGATGTAGAAATAACTACAATGATTACATTTCAACAAGCTAACATGTTACCTAGTAAGCCAATCACTTTTTAATCTAAATAATGTTACATTTAGGCTGTCAATATAGCTTTCTATAGCTACAAGATCAATCTATCTTAAACAATACCAATACACAGTAAACTCACATGGGTCCCTTTTTAAAGGGGAACTACGCCTATTTTCTGAGTATGGGCCCAACCACAGTGACGTCACGCTTACAACAGCTATAACTTGTGAGGCTAAGTCTACAACTAGCAATAGATTTCAACTGCAGACATATGTGAAATTGGCAAATTTGTTTATATCCGTTGTCATTTTCAGTTGTAACGTTTAAAGATAAAGCGTGAAACACGTTGCTACAACCTATCTGACATTTCTGCTGTGCCTGTTTCATGTACTGTGTTGCTCAGCTATCGTCTTTGATAAGCAACATCAACCTGCACGGAAGCTAACCAATGTACTGCTGTGGACGGGGTGCAGCATAACATATTTTAACTTCACTTAAACTGATATTGATCTTTGTGGTTGGCCTTTTTCAGGTGGCTAAAAACGAACTAACTGAGGCAGCGTTTGCTCAACACTGTTTGATTTTTCTACCCAGCAGTTATTGTAAATCAGTGGTGGGGAACCATTTGAACTGGCCTGCAACGCAATAAAATTGTTACATTTTATACTAGTATGAATAAAAAAAAAATAACAGGGAAACAATGGCCGACAGCCATTAGTTTTCAGAAATAAAACAGACTGTTATAAATGTCCGTCAGGGTCAGTGAACACAGCATGTGATTTACTGACTTTGTGTGTTGACACTAGAGCGCGCAATGTTGACTAGTGATGAATCATGGCGACTGTCAAGAAAAGGAAGGTAGATGCAGAATGCCGTGTATTCCAGGAAAAATGGACAAACGATTTTATCTTTGTTGAAGTGAAAGGCAAGCCAGAGTGCCTAGTTTGTGGCGTGGCGCTGGCAGTGATGAAAAAGGCAAATCTCGAGCGCCATTACAGCTCGAAACATGCTAAACTCGGCGAGTTGAAAGGACAAATGTGTGTGGATAAAATCAACGCTCTTCGTCAGAGTTTGGGTGCCCAGCAAGCAGCTTTCACAAGACCACAGGCTGACGGAGAGAATGTTACGCGTGCAAGTTTTGTGGTGAGTGAATTAATAGCCAAGAAGCTGAAACCTCATGCTGAAGGAGAGTTTGTGAAGGAGTGTCTCGTCGCCGCCGTGGAGCTGCTCACGCCCGACAAAGTGAAATTATTTCAAAGCGTCAGTTTGTCTCGAAGAACCGTTGCAGACAGGATTACAGATATGGCACAAGACATTGAAGAAACACTGAAGGGCACTGCAAGAGACTTTAAGTATTTTTCTCTGGCCTGTGATGAGACAACAGACATCATGAACACAGCGCAGCTTGCCATTTTTGTGCGTGGGATTACGGCCGAGTTTGAGACGAAGGAGGAGTTGCTGTCTTTGCAAGCCATGCATGGCACTACCAAAGGTGAGGATTTGTTCAGTCAAGTTGTTGTGGCCATGAACAATTTTGAACTGCCATTTGAGAAGTTGAGCGGCATCACTACTGATGGAGCACCCGCGATGGTTGGCGCGCAAAAAGGATTAACTGCATTAGTCAAAAAAGAAATGAGCCGTCTGAGTCTGGATCCAAGTGATTTAGTTGTATGTCACTGTATCATACATCAAGAGAATCTGTGTGCACATTCCCTGAGCTCGAGTCAGAGTACGGTGATCTGGTTTATCATTGTGAAGTGCGATGGCTGAGTCGTGCAAATATGCTCGCACGGTTTTATACACTGCGGGAAGAAGTCAAACAGTTCATGGAGATGAAGGGGAAACCTGTCCTGGAGCTCAGTGATGGCAAGTGGCTCAGTGATTTGGCCTTCATGGTGGACATCACCAAGCACCTGTCAGAGTTAGACATCAAACTGCAAGGTCCCAACCAGCTGATCAGCTCCCTGCTTTCAAATGTGAAATCATTTGAAGTGAAGTTAAGGCTGTGGCAAGGACAACTGGAAAGGGGAAACACTGTGCACTTTCCCACTCTGCAAGAACAAAAGCCTGATGTTATGACTGAATACGCTGGTGAGTGTGCAAAACTCATTCAGGCATTTGATGAGAGGTTTCATGATGTGAAATATATACAAAAAGAACTGGACATGTTTGCTACGCCGTTTAATGTGCAACCAGCTGATGTGCCAGACAACGTCCAAATGGAAATAATTGAGCTGCAAAGCAACAACGAGCTCAAAGCTAAGTACAACAACCTCCCTCTGCTGGACTTCTACAAACTGTACCTTCGTGCTGAGGATTTTCCCATCCTGAGGAGACACGCCCTGAAGTTTGCATCTCTGTTTGGGACAACGTACCGCTGTGAACAGTTCTTTTCAAAACTGACTCTTGCAAAGACTCGCTACCGCTCAAGACTGACTGACCCAAACTTGGAGAACCAGCTTCGAGTAGCATCATCATCACTGCCAGCTGACATCAGACGCCTCGCCAAAGAGAAACAGTTCCAGCCATCGCATTAGGTGAGTATGACGTGTAGAAATACAGCAATCTTGAGGCTCAGTAACACAGTGGTTATAGACATTTTTTTTTTTTTGCATCTCTGGTCACGTGTTCATAATAGTAATATGGCCCTTGGAGGACTTTATAAAAATTGATATGGCCCTTGATATGAAAAAGGTTCCCCACCCCTGTTGTAAATGAACATTATGACTCGGTCTATATGGTTACATTTTCTTTTTCAGAACTGAGAACACTGGGTATAAAAAAAGAAAACATTATGTGGATCCACAAGTTCAAGAAGTTTAAGCCTTACTTCTCTGGTTTCTGGCTTTGAGAGAGAGTAGCAAATGTTCATAAATATTGATTAAACTTTCCTAGGCCATAGAAATAATATATTGAAATTCTTAATTGATGTGGTGTGCCTCTTTAACTCCCCACACAACTTAGCTACAGTTGTGTTAAGCAGCTATACAGCAAAGATGGACGACTAATGTAGCTTGCTAAGGTCAACTTTTCATGCTTTCATGTTTATTGCAGCAGGGCCAGTTTTAACAAAGCCTTATAGCGGCGGTTGTCTTGCTTTTTGCAGTCAAACCTCCACTGAAGCCCTTTCATTTTACCTGTGTGCCAGTCAGACACACTAACAAATGAATCCCTTTTTGAACAAGCAATCTGTAACGATGCTGGCTTCATCTATTTGTTAAAGTGATAGCGTTTTGGCATTCAAAGACAGGTCTCTGTCACATGAATGTCCTGTAATGGTTCTGTTCAAACATAATTTGCCATATGAGGTGTTAATCAAAATTTGGAAACATCCTTTTAAATGTTAATTAAGAAACATAATAATTTAAATAATTGCCAAGCCCACACACACAGCTAACACAAACGCATTGTCTCTATACGTGGTTGCTATATGCAAATCAAGTGTCCTTGTAAAAAAAAGTTAGCTTGAGGATAGGCTCAGGATCATCCCTGCCCTCAGGCTGTGAGTTAAAGTTCAGAAAGGTTAGGCCCACGTGTCAAGAAAAGAGCATGGGGGGTACATGCGATTTGTGCGTATGTGTGTGTGTTGTTCAGATCCAAGCTCACATGGGTGGACACACCCTCTGAAAAAGCATGCCCATCGGCCTGTGTAACCAGATACCTCTATGCATGTTGTTGATCCTTTCGCTCTTACTTTCTTTACTGCATCATCTCACATGCACAGTGACGACACTCACAGGCCCCATCTACATTCGGCACACGTCTGTTGACTAAAATAATTGTAGGAAGTTATGGAGAGACAGAAACTACAAACACCTATATCTTGAACAAGCTAGTCATGTAGAATAGGATTCAAGACCGGAGAGGCTAAAAGGAAAGGAGAGAAGGAGGAAGGGATAGAGAACAAGCCGGACTATGAAGAAATTAGTTGCAGCATGAAATAAAAACAGCAGCACTAATGTCCTGTATTTCTTGACTGCCCTTTATGTTCTTGTTTCAGTTGGCGATGGAATCCCTTCGCGCTTCCTCCACTACATCTCCAAGCAAAACAAGCAGCGGATAAAACAAGGTTTTACCATGTAAACTGTTGATGTTCCAGAAATAACCCTGTCAAGTGTCACACAAAAACACACTGCAGGTCTGAAAAAGAGGGCAGGAAACTCAAGGTTTAGAAACACGGTAACCCGTGTATGAGTCTCTCACTAGTGCTGCTCATTTGCCACTGCCTGACTGGAAGAGTTGAATTATTACAGGTTCTGTAACTCCTAATGTTGCCACTTTCTAGCTGCACAATTGGAAGTAATTTAATCTATGGAAACTCTGAGAAAAAAATACTAAACCTGGGTCTTTCTTTAACCTCTGCTGGTCACACCTCAACCTGCGATCAAAGACAATGAACGCTTGCTAATTCTCATGAGGGGGGCACAGCAGAATAAGAAGTGAAATCCATTTTTGGCTCTGACCCACTGTTCTTAAGCAACTGTGTCCTTTGACCTCCTGAGGTATTCAAGGCTCTTTAAGCAGCTGTTTCAAAGGCAGACCTGAGACACACTCACACACACGCACTAAGCTCAGGTTGCACAAGCGGCAGGTTATAAAGAGCGCATGGCAATGGATCTACAACTCTTTGCTGGGCAAACTGTAATACACCTTTAGGGAAATGGTGGTTATACGTGTAAATGTGCCTAGAAAGGTATATGTTGCTGTGTGTGTGCATTTTTGGGGATAGTGGGAAGGGTGATAGTGAAGGAAAGGACAAGCCAAAACACGCACTGGAGCGTAATTCTTGAGTAAAGAGTGAGGAGCCAGCTGTACTCACATACCTGAGGAGTGTAAAGGTGGGGGTGGGGCTGCAGTGGAGAGGAGTCCTCTCTTTAGGTATAATCATAACATCCAGGGGGTTATTCTGTAATAATACGACAAGGAGCAGTGGTGGTCAGGAAGGACTGATCTCATCATCTTAGCCCCATTTTGACTCCAGCGTCAGTCTATGAGCAGTTTGTGTCTGAAAGACGTCTGACCAAGATTGATGCAATAATTCCCAACACTCGTACTTTTGTCACCACATCTGAGCTAAGTCCTAATTACCTTTCTAATATGTATGCAGACTTCAATAAGGGAGTAAAACCCTGTGTCAAAATTCAACAGATGACTTCCATGAAAAGTCAAATATGATTATATCACTATCCCTCCAACGTAACTGAGCCAGGGGAAGTGGTCACATAACGCCGACAGTGGAGCAGCAGCCATTTTGCTACACAATGTATGGCATATTGTCTAATTTGGTTGCAAGGGCCGTGACTGTGACAACAAACAAGCACACTTAGAAGTGTAATATGAAAGAGTTTCTTAAAAAACAATGTGTAACTCATACAAAAGTAATCCCCTCTCATTCATCACTGATGAGTCATTAGAAGTGTGTGGCAGTGTATTCATCTGCAGAAACCCTTCCCTCTGCTTGCATTTTATAATTTTCTTCTTATTCAGGTGTGTTTTGGACGTCTCCAGCCAGTAACAGTGCGCAGGTGAGGTCTGGACTATAGCGAACAGGCAGAAGGGACACACATCCAAGAGGGAGCTATGAAAATCATGGACACAGCTCCAAATAGAATGCAAATATATCGAGGCGAAACGCCAAGTGGACAAAGCTCATTCTGAAACAGGAGTAAAAGTGGGGTTGGCTTTCACTTTCGCTTGCGAGCACTGACGGAGAGGATGGACAACAACAAACGTAATGTTCCTACATTACTACAGTAGCTTGCAGTGTTCATATAAGCAATGTAGGGAGGAGAGGCCAAGTCTGAACCTTGTGTTTATAAATGGTAACTGACAATTCCTGTATGATATTTGCTTTGCTTAAGTGTGCACACAAGCCAATATTAAAGTCAATATTAACTTATAGCTAAAGCAAGAAATGTATACAACTGCGAGCAAACAACATGTATCTACAGTTCAATGAATGAATGATGTCTGATGAGTAGCACCTATTGCCCAGGAGTACATCATTAGTTTGGTTCTGGCTGATCAGTTAGCAGCAATAATTTAAAATTGGTTCTTGGTACGAATCCCAAAAGACAACAGAGCTCTGGATGGATAAGCTTAGTAGAGAGTCAGACAGAAGGAACTCCACATGTTATGGAAAAGAAAGGAGCGGCAGGGATTATGTTTTATTTGCTTTGTAAGCACAGCTAGAGTAGAGCAGAGCTACACATGTGCCTTTATGATAAAAATATTTCATATTTGAACTTTTGAATATACTATGAGAATAGGATTAAGTGTTCGTAAATGGTGCTCTGTTATACAGAAAATGCCTGTTCCTTTTAAACTTGGATTAAGTACATCTATTATTTCAGGCCAAACATCTACTGCTTCACATATTCAATCCACCCTTTGATGCCGATCAGTTGCACCCCGTCCCCTGCTGTTTGCCCACCTGTCCAGCAGCCCTCGTCTCCCATTCCCCCGTTTATCTGAAGCCCATCTCTGCGTCTATCTGTGTCATATCCAGTGATCATCAATGATCATGTTAATCCTTTAATGTCTTTATGTTGCACTGTCTTAATCCAACCTCTGCAAGGCTAGCTAAGTCTCTCTCACATCACCCTAAACTATAATCTAGCTAGCTTTATCTCCTGGCTCTGTCTGCAAAATCAAGCCCTGCATTTTTCAGGAACTGGGTTAGAACACACAAGTGACTCATAATGGGGCAAATACCGATGATGAATTACAACAGATATCTGGAGCCACTACTTATGTTGCCAAGGCCTAAAGGCTTGTGGGCCAGTGGAGTAAAAGAAGTCAAACTCTCTTGCTAAATCATAAAGTTTTGAGTCAATTTGTAGATGTAGGTACGAGAGAAAAAATGATCCAGTGGTCTTCAGGAAGTCAAACTACCACACTGGGGTATAAGCAGATCAAAAGATGGAGGATCTCCAAGAGTCTGTGGAATAAATTTGAATGTGATATGCTCTACAAATTTTACACCTGCATCAAATTAAGAGACAATAAGTAAATATAATTAGTTTAAATATCATTGATAAAAATGCGTGCTTAATAAAAACTGTTACGGCCATTATAGGATCACAAGCGCTGATTTCTAGTACTTTATAATTATGGTGTCAACAATATTTACACATAAGAATCAGATATTGCGCACACATGCGGAGTGACAGTTCTCGCTGGTGTAGTCTGATTTCTGTATACCTCAACATAAGTGGTGGTTTCATAGCATTTACTCAGTCTGTGTGTGTGTGTGTGTGTGTGTGTGTGTGTGTGTGTGAGACAGCGAGAGTAAGAAGTAGGGGGTCGGTCTCGAGCTCGTCTCTCTGGCTGGATAACATGCTGTTTCAGCTAATCAAACCATTATGACTGCCCACTAACTGAGAACACCATTACCATAATATGCAGTTTCATCTGATTAGTTATGCATGATCCAGATACACCAACGCCGGGCACAGGGAGAGATAGAGACGGAGAGAGAAAGAGAGACAGAGTGTGCGTGAGGAGGATGGGGATGGGATGGAGGAGGTGACCCTGATCTGACAAAAATATGTCTAAAAAAAAAATCTTAAAATGGAACAGAAGGAGAGCTACAACCACTACGAACTCACGTTCCATGAAAAAGGTCCTACTGAGTGATATAATGACTCATAGGACTCATTAGAATAATCTTATATAAGCATGAAGAATCACTGGGATCTATATGACAATACTGCCACTGTCCAACTATGAATGCATTCTGTTCATCCCTAGACAAAATGAAGCCGTCATTTTTCATATGAACTCCGGACAATGTCTAGAGAATCAGGTCCAGAGTTGCCCTTTCACACATATGGCACGACAGGAGATCGTCCATGTCGATACGTTCTCACATACTGGAGACACTTGGTTTGATTTAGGTGAGGAGCACAGGAGGCAGGACATGACTTAAGAAATACGCTGCAGAAATCGCAGTGTTTTGTTTGTTTAATCTGGCCATGAACAGCCGAGTCTCATGCCATTCCTTGAATTTATCTGACGCTTTTGGCGATGGCCCTTACTGACAGAAGTTCCTTAGTCTTGTCATCCCTCCAATTAGACATATTTGTTGGTGTCTTTGTTTAAACGACCCTTCTTCTTCTTCACCCTGCGATGTCTATCTTCTTGCATGACAGAAATGTCATCAGCAGGCCCCCTCGCTTGCTGTGAATTCTCTGGACAATGACCTGCTCTATTCACATGTGGGCTTAATCGGACATTACACGGACTTTGTACTATAGGGAGCTGGCACAGTTAAGTCCGTTTATTGTCCTGTCCAACTAATTCCGACATTTGCATTCTCACATACAGTTCCTCTGGGTAATATAAGTTCAGGGTCGCTGTGCATGTGTGAAAGGAACTTAAGTCTTCCCCCCTACTAGAACTGAACCCATCTACACCCAATTCACAAGGCCACTGTTATTTTTGTCCCTGTGTTCACAGGCAGGAAATAATTATTTTTAGTCTGGGCTTAAAAATTTAAAATGTATGCACACGTGTCTTCTCCTCTATTTTCTGAATGATAGTGTGACTAAAATGCTAAAAGCCTGTCAGATGCATCCACATGATACTATTATTCTTTTCTACCGATCCAAACTCACATGTCACCATTAATATGGCACTCCTCGCTTCTCATTTTGGGGAGTCTAGATCTGTCAAGGCACCTTCGTCCTGGCATTCTGTAGCTGTGGTATCTTGCACAGAATAAACACAGCTGTGTTTGGGGCTTCGGAGATGATATTCGCCAAAGACTTGTGCCATATCCGCCCCAGCAACAGACCACTAACTAGCTGCCTTTCTGAGAGCTATCTGGCTGGATATTTATGTGAAGGCATGGCTGTTTGGCTGGTTCACTTAAGGACTGCCAGTCAGACTGAAAGGACTATAGCTCACGACAACGATGGTGATCTGAGAGTGCTATCAGCGCGTGCCATGTTAGGCAAAATTGTTTTCATGCCCTCCTGTGGGCATATTTGTAAATCTATGGTGACTATTTTGCCTCCCGTTTCAGAGTGACTTATTGGCAGTAATTTCCCCTCATGTGATTACAGATGCAAGATGCACAACATTCAAGAAATAAGCTGGCACAAAATCGCTAGTAACTTGGCAACGGTCGGGTCGGTGTGCAGTCACTGTTAACTGAAATGGCCGAACTCTTGTCTATCAATGTGCTCTGCTTACTGCGCTTCCCAACTGCAAATAGGACTGTGAGCTTTCCAAAGGGTTATATTAGAATGAGCAGGCAGCTGGTCCTCTTGGTTAAACATGAACAGGCTGCTCTTTGACAGGGCTGTCACCAACAGTCAGCGTAAGTCCCAGTGAGCCTGGTCTCACTCAAACAAACAAGAGGATCATATCAGGGATCTTTAAAGGTAAGTACTACTCAATTTGAAACATGCACAAGTGTGAATCTTATTAACCAAGTTGTTAATTTGTGTAAGGAGTGAAAAAATGCAACTTGGTAGCACGGAATTGACAAAGAATAAAAAAATTACATTGTGGTGACACAAGTGAAAGTGAATTGATACTAAAAAAAATTTCACAGCTCTTCTGGCAACGAATCCAAGCTTACTGATGTAAGATACGCAGATGCTAGCATCTCTGAAGTCTGATAATGTATCTTGCCTGCAGCACCCAGCCAGCAGTCTTCTTACCAACGCTGTCAGTTAGTTACCGAGCTGTCAGCACAACTGAGCACCACGCTGCAAGGTAGGGTGTGTCTTTTTCCAACGTTGAGACTAACCAGACATAAGGTGTCAGGCAAAGATAGAGAGAAAAAGGAAGAACAGAAAACTCAAAGCAAAGAGGAAACGCTATTTCCCTACTAAACACTGACTTCTTGTGTGAAACAGTGGACATTTAAGCACTTAATGTCCTGCACATTCTCTAGTGTTCTGTGCTCCTAGCCCATCCCACTGTGTATACACATCTCAGCCTTTCAAACCGGCAAGAACAATGGCTGACCTTTGACTACTTTGCTATGTGGGCTGGTTTATGATGTTTAACCAGGAGGCTGTCATGTTTATGCATCTTCTCTGCAGGGCATCAGCCAAACCTGTGGAGACACATCTGTAAAAGTGGCATGATGATAAAGTGGTGGTGAGAAGGATGTCCAAGTGGTCATGAATTTGCTGTACCTTACTGCTTACCACATTTACACTAATAAAACAGCCTAATGCTTGCACCAATAAACTCAAGTATTGAATTTAAGTGATGGATGAAATTCCTCCAAAAATTCTGAAGCTAATTTTGCCCCTGTTGTAAAGCTGCAGGCAATGTTGACCAACAGTTTCTCAAACTGTTGTGCATATAGTACAGGAGTGCAGGCTACGCCCCAAGACTGAGAATAATTTCAACTAAAGTGAGGCCTTTGGCAGAAATGATTAGTCATCGTCTGACTTTTATTGTGTTGGTTAAATATCGCCAAAAATAACTACTAATTGTTGGAAATAAAGGTAAGAGTACATTACAGCTTGCCCCGCACCATACCCACAGTTGAATTTAAGCCAGCCGCTTTGGGATCTGATGATACTCCCTAACTCCCAATTTGCTCCCATGGGATCCCCCTGCCCTTTACAAGCAGGTGCAGATTATCCCTATTACCCCGGCCACACCTGTGCCTCCTCTGTCTCCCACTATCCATATCCTCACCTCACATCTTCCCCTCACTTTTTGCTATCTGTTCTCTCTCTATCTCACAGACGTTTCTGCTGTATGCCATGGGGATGGCAGGTTCAGGTGCGCTGCTCAAGTAAACCAGGGCCATTGCCACAGGCAATTTAATCCTCACCAGCTGAGTCCATCCACTCCTAAAACTCAAGACTTCTTCTTGCAAAGAAATGTTCAGTTCAATGAAGCATTCTCCTCAGCACATCATTTATGAAGGCTGCAACTAACAATTGTTTTCGTTGTCGACTGATCTGTTGATTACTTTCTCAATTAATCATTTAGTTATTTTGTCCATAAAATGTAAGTAAATGGTGAACAATGTTGATTAGTATTTCCCAAAGCCCTAGATGATGTCTTCAGATGTCTTGTTTGGTCCACAACCCAAAGATATTCAGTTTATGGTCATAAGAAACCTGAAAATATTCACATTTAAGAAGCTGGTATCAGACAAGTTTTACCTTTTTCCCTAAAAAAGTACTCAGATTAACAGGTTATCAAATTAATTGCCAATTTTTTTATGGTTAAAAACAAATACATCGATTGTTGCGACTCTACCATTTATGAATTTGCAATATATAAATAAAAATGGCTAAACTGCATGTAACAAAACCAATGAACACACACTTTGCTCAGCATTATTTAGTCATGTTTATGTGACAACGGCACCACAGCACAGCCTCCAATCCTACGGTATGTTTCAGCAATCAGAGATTGTGCCATTAAAGAATCCTGGATGCCTGACTCTCCTATCTTTACCCTGAGCTGAGCTAAAAATCCAGTGTTGCAAAATAATCCGTACTACCACCGCTTTAATATATAATATGGTGTCCCAAATAAAAATGTGCAACACGGCAGGCCTAATTCCCAAGATAAGTAGTTCAGCTTCTGCAGCCATCAGCCTCTGACAAGGATTCCCAATCGCATTCAGGTCAATATCAACATTAGGTCAAAGACACCCATTTTTAAGGGGGGAGGCATCTGCTTAGGTTATTGCTTATGTGGATTCCTTCGTTGATACTGTAGAGAAGCTATTGTCACTGTCTAATCTTACATATTAAAATATAAATATGTACAATACGCACAGTGTGATGAGGGTTGGGGGCCCCCTTCACAAATCCCTGGGAACCCCCATCCATGTTTTTGGGGCTACTGACACTTGGAAACCCGAACCCAGCAACTGGACTCCATTCACAATCCCTTCCTTTGCTGCCCCTGACTGAGATCCCATTCAGAACCATTTGTGACTCTTAAGCTCCGGGGCCCTTAAGTCATTTTGCAGTTCAGATAAAGAAAAAAGACAAGAAAAGAAAGCCAGGAGGGAGAGATAGAGGCTAGACAAACAGGACAGAGCAGGGTCCATATGATCTCAGCAGCGGCAGCAGACTGGCAAGCAGCAGGCAGCAGAGGAACCGACTGCGACCCAAAAGATGTGGCACGGATGGTGGAGGATTACGTCATCGAAAAAAAAGGAGGACGCCTCATCACAGCAAACCCTCGCATCTATTACTTAACAACACATAGTTAACAGCTTCTCGGTCAGCAGACATAGCTGCTTTCCTATCAATTACTTTGCAGAAAAAATGAATTATTGATGCACGGCCGACTGAAGCCGGGTCGCAATAAGCAGCTTATCCATATATAGGCCCTCTCGTGTGACATTTCTGGGATGTGACACGTACATGAGAGCAGTTGTAAGCAAACGGTGCCTCAGCAATCATTACCAATGAATGACAAAACCCTACATCGATTTCACTTGAAGGGTCTGTATTCGCTATGGGCTATCTATTTACCACGGATGCTATATAGTGAGACACACAGTAACACGGCAAAGCGACTCCCTCAGTAACCACTGATTAATGCCTGTTACATATGATAAAGGAATGTCATTTTTGAAGCCACATCCGTCACATCACTGACGCCGCACTGGCTCCATTGAACGCCAACTGGACGCTGTCATTAAAGGGCTTATTGTGCACTGTATAATGAATGAGCTATTAACGGCCTTTTAAACTCAATTATAAACGTCGACTCGAGGTAAGGCCGAGCAAAGTTTAAATAATTCAATAAAGCTTTAAATGCAAAAGCAATACTGCGCACACTGGGTTTGCGAGTGTTTCGCAGCTACGGTAAGTAAGCTGCAAAATATTGAATGGGCTGAGAGGGAGCTAGCTAACAAGCGAGCTACACAACCACTGGCTATTAAGGTTATGGTTTAAAATGTGTCTTCTGTTTCTTTTTGTGGTACCAACCTCAAGCACGCACAGTTGTATTGATAATATGGAGCATTTAAAAAGGCGCTATCACAGTGTTATGTCGCAATGTTAGCCTTTTTAGCTGCGCGAGGAGCAACTTGTATAAAAGTGACAGCGCTAAGCTAGCTAGCTAGCTAACGTCAGCTGGCTGTAAAAACTGGTGGCCTGTGAATGAGCGTCTTTCTTACCGTCATAAACTGCTCCAGCGGCGTCCAGTTTTTAAGGAATATATTTTTTGCCGTGTGAGGAAATGTTTTGTGTAGGGGCGATATAGCCCGAACATCCAAGATCAGTTCACCCGCTGCCGATGAAACCCGAGCATCATCATTATCACCGTCTTCATCAGTACTGGGAGTCCGGCGCTGCCTCACACACATCCATCCAGCAGAGCGGGGCCTCCTCCGGGCTCGACCATGCGACTGGCTCGGCGACGACGGATAATCCACAAGACAGGAGCCCCCGCAGTAACCATTGGCTAGACGAGGCGACTAGCAGTCATTTCAGGTCGAGAGAATGAAAAATATATTCCCACGCATGCGTCAAAATGAAGAAAATGTTATCGGGGAGAAGGTTACGAGTGATAACCTATGGGTATCTGATCACAAAACAGGCAAATGTTGCGTTTCTGACTTTCCTAACATGAGCCTCTCAGTTGTTGTCAGCGTTCCCTGGTCTCTCTGCAGCTGCTTTGCCTGCCTGCCTGCCTTGCAGCACAGCAGCGATCAGCATAGCGACGTAATGGCGCAAAGCGAGCGCACAGGGGCGGGGCCACGGAGCGGGAGGCGCGCGGTTTGGTTTTTGAGCGCACACAGGTACAGCTACTCCAAAATATAATCTTAATATTTCCACCATTAGCTGCATTGTAGCTCATATGAAGAACATAATGGCAGTTTTGTGTGTTTGTTTGGGTCAATCAAATTATGCTGTCAAAGCATGTGCATCATGTGACCACTGATATATAACCTGAGGTGAAGTCAGGTAACATGTGACTTGAGGTCAAAATGGACCATTGAATGAATCATTTTGATTAGTCTGAGATACTTAGGTGGGGCAGAACAGAGAGTCCAAAACTCACTGGACCCAGATTTTGCCAGGAAAGCCATGAGGCATGTTGATTTTCTCATTTTGGTTATAAAAGAACTGCAGCTAAAATAACGAGGGTATAACAGATATGGTTGTAGGATGCTGCATTTTATTAAATGATTGTCTTATAATCAAAATATTTTCACAATACTTTTACTTTTTATAGGAAAAGCTTTTGAGTGTGTACTGAATGCATTCAGGTAAAATGGGACAAAAACAAACAAACATAGGAACCATTTAAATCATGACTTATGCTAGTGTGTGTCACCCTGTAAAAATGAAGCAGTGAATCGATGTCAGCCACAACTGTCCAGGGTTAGTCATCATCATTACACACACACACACACACACACATGTCCATTGTAGAGAATACAGCACCAAGAAAACAGGGAGCAAAATAACAGAATAGATGGATGGTATTTTTTTATTGAATTGTTGGGTTACAATAATGATTCAGTGAATTAATGGCTGAACTGATAAACTGACTGAACCATTTAAAAACAAACATGACAGTTGCATTTTATCTGAACATGTCACTGGAGTGAGGCAGGGGCTCTTTGTGTGTTTGGCAACATTAATCTTCATAGAAATATAGCAGGGATCCATAACAAGACTTTTAGATGGTTTTCTTGGCAGTTTACTAAAAAGTGTTCAAATGTACCTGACTTCACCCCATATATTTTACATTATCTTAATCTGTACTGGATAATGTAACACGAGGAATATGTGCATACTGCAGGTTGTACAAATTATTTCATTTTTTGCATACTGTTAAAAAATATTTAGTTTAGTTATTTTGCTAGCGCACACACAGTAGTCTACCTACTGTCTGATTCAGATAGAAAACGAGATGCTGTGTCAACAATACAATTTGCACATATTTCTTATGTGTTGAGAAATCCTTCTGTATACCTTGAATGTATTTGAATGCACTGTTTTGTGAGTAGTTGTGAATAGGTAGGTGATATAATGCACTCGTGCAAATAAATTAACTTAACATTTAACTAGATTTTATTTTATGTTTAAAAATGCCACCAGAATTAAATAGAAATAGAAATAAACCATGCCATAAACTCAACACACATACACACTTGGATTTGATGTTAATAGAATATATTTTTTTACTTGAATTTCATTTTAAAAAGAGCCACATCCCTGCAAGAGTCTTAACTCCAGAGTGAATATCATTGTGTGACTTTCAAAATAAATGCCATTATGAAAATTATTCTTTTCTAGTTTGTTCTCATTCACTTCAAGTCCAAGCCTGTCCATTCACACCAAATGAACCTGTAGCCCTGTCATTCATAAGGCACCATGAAAGAAAAGTAGTAGCAAGCTATGAGAGCGGTGATGTGGGCTGTACTGACCTCAAGTGGCTTGACAAAGAAACAGCCTACAATGCCACTAACAATGGCCCATTGTACAGTAACTCTGCTTGGCATACAATGGAGTAAGCAGATGAAGCAGAGTGGTGAGAACAAGACAATAAGCCTAGTGTTGTTGATATGCATATCCCAAAAGACACTTTGTAGTCGGCAAAATGATGAAGTAGACCTAAATATCCACTCAAAGATTTTTTTTTTTCTTCTTTTTCTTTTTCACAGGAACATTCCTAATCAGATATGTATTTATTGATTTTTTTTTCCAACTGTGTTTTCAATATAATATGACCTGACGATATGAGGATTATTACAGTACAACAAAAAATATTTGGTTCGTATATTGGTGAAAGCATTTCCTGAGTGCAGGGTGCAGCGTGTCGAAGCCTACAATCTGCTGTATAATCATGAATCTGGAACATATTCGGCATCTTGCTCAAGGGCGCTAATGCAGAGAGGACACTTGCTGTCAGAAAACACTGAACCCAAGCTGTTCTGGTTAAAAACACTGCCTTTATTCTACCAAATCTGCCGTCTACTTTTATGTCCAAATTTTATTACACCATGTGCCTTCTAGTTTCAGCTCTATTGACCCATTAAAGAAGAACACAGTGGGATGTAGCTGCCACTTCACTCTACGGACAATGATATAAAAAGTCAGTGTATGTCTATCTACAACACTATTAATTATGTGCTTCTATATTTAGTTCAGTCCACAGGGTACAAGATTGTAATTGTAATTAAAACACCATATCTGAACCTTGTTAATATGCAGACGGACGACCTGGGGGAACTTGGGTCCTATATGATGAGTTCTGAGCCACAATAAGCTGCATATTAAGATTATTATCGCTAAACAAATTAGTTAGGGTCATGCAAATGATGCGTGGGAACATCGTGTTACTCTTCCTGAAAGGTTATTCAAGATCTGACCTGAGATGAATGGAAGAATGCTGCTGTTCATTATAGTGAACACAGCTTGATGTCATATTTATAAGGACAAATACATGGTTAAAGAGCTTTTTTAAATAGATGCACTGGGAAAATACTGCATTAACTAGTTCTATTTCATCTTCTCAGAGTATGCACATATGGATGATGCATACAGCTGCATTGTGGGGGGTTCATTGCTTCCATATTTACACATTAAAACACAAATAGTTCGGATATTATGATGGATTGACCTGGCTTTCATTGAGTGGTAACACATCTGAAGATACTGTGCATGAGGGTGCTTCAGATTCTCTAACACAGCTAACAATGAACTGCTATTTCTCTATAAAGAAGCATTCAGCTGAGCAGCTAAAAGCTCAAACATCAAGGGCAAACTCTTGAGTTTGTTTAAATATTTGTACCCATGCTGAACATCTGTGATATGAAACCACTGAATCTTGTGTTGCGTTGTCATTAGCCTATATTTTGTCGCTTCACTTTCCATTTCTGAGAACGGATCAACTGATTCTACACGGAGAAGAAATCAGAAGTTTCAGCTTCTGGGATGTGAAAAAATTCCACTGGCTGTAAACAATGAGCTTGCCACTCAGGATAATCCACCGAGGTCAAAGGTTTATGGATAATCCAGAGTTTCTAGAACACTGTTTATTGGACGACATGTTGCTGTTTACTTGTTTTGTATTTTGGTTTTCAGTTAAATGATCAAAAACAAACTAAATTCCATTCACCTTGATTGTAATGGGATTGCAGCAGCTATTGGGTAGATGGATATCTCAAAACCTGGGCAAATAAACAGAACTATACATGAATAGATACCAATATATCTATGTAAGGATATATGTTTGTTTGTTTGTTTGTTTGTTTTTGTAATATGGACAAACTGGCCTGGTAAACAGCAGGGGTGGGGGAATTAATTGATACAGCATAGTATTGCGAGTATCGTGTGGTAATATCGTATCGTCCCACAGTGCCAAGTATCAAATTTTTATTAAATAAATTATTAATACCACAAATTCAAATTACACTTTAGTTAGCCTACTAAAATAATCAATGGCTTTTTCAGTCTACTAGATACACTTTGCTGCTGCTGCAAAAAATGGCTTACGTGAGATGAACACACTGAAATCTAGATAAAACATCTGATGACAAAGTTTTTCTTTGGAAACATAAGTTACAGTTGAAAAAAGGTAATAAATCGCAATATATTTTATCGCAATATTATTGCATCGTGACTTAAGTATCGTGATAATAACGTATCGTGGATCCTCTGGTGATTCCCAGCCTGTAGTAAACAGAGTGTTTTGCAACACTGATCATTTCTAATAGCTTCTAATTCTAAAATCTAGAGAGAAAGAACAACACCGTATTCTGCATGACAAAGGCTGTTCACCCAGGTCTACTCAGCAACATTTATTTTATTTTATGCTCTGAACAGGCTTCAAAAATATCTATTTGAACATTGGGTAACCACTGGAATCTTGTCTTCTGTTGGATAAATAACCCACCAGTCAAACTGTCCATTAAATACTGGACACCAAAGCACTTTACAAGGCTGTCCTGTCATTTGTGTTGTTCCGCACTTCAGAATTCACAAGACGTTAAACAAAATAACATTCATCTTTCGTGGGATGACATACTTCTTTGGAAAAAAAATGTTATTAATGATTTTGGCTTGGGTTTTTTTGCTTCAAAAACAAACTCAGGAACCATCTTATCCTGCTTTTATTCAACAGTCTATTCATGATTAGCACAACGTATAGATCGACAGGTTCAGCTTACATCCCCCCTGCCGCCCCACAGTCTCTCAAGATTTTTCCTCTCTCAGCAGAGTGAGGATCCCGTCCCTTCTGGATGTGTACGGTGTGTGTTTCAGCTGAAGCAGGTGAGCAGGAAACAAGTTCCCACTCGGGGCGTACATCTCCTCTCCCTTTCTCCCCATCAGGGAGCGCAGTGTTTTGTTTCTGGCAAGAATCTTATCGTAAAACTCTACCCCTCCTTTGGCGTAATCACGAGAAATTCCTGCAGCCTGCCGGTCAGAGCTATAGTCAATCCACTGGCCAACAGCATCCGAGGTGAGGAAGTAGGACACGGCACCGAGCCCCAGTGCCAGAATGTTCACGCCCCCGCGGAGTAGCACAGGCCCGGTGTGGAGCCCAAACACCTGCTTCATGAGCACGCTGTAAACCCAAACCCCACCCAGGCAGAGCGGGGCAACAGCAGCACTCACAACGGGTCCTCCGGACTGCAGGCGGGCCACTTCTCGTGCTAAGGCGAACTTCTGTGCCTCAGGGGAAAAGACCAGTGCCTCTTGTAGAGCGGCGCCAGTTTCGCTGCTCCAGTCCACCGTTTTGCCATTGATAAAGATTGTGCGATTGGTGATGCCACTAGAGTCATCGCCAGTGCTGTTAAAGTTTGCTGGGATGCCGATTTGAGCCCCTGCAAAAAGCCAAGGGACACCAGCACCAACCGGATGGAAGCCGAAGGAGGCGAAGGCAGAGAAGTTCTTGGTTGATGTGATACCGTAGTCCTTCAACACCTAAAATGACAACATTGGAATTTGGATTTTGTCACTTTCTTTTTACTGCACTTTATTAAAAACCGATGTTACTGCACTTCCATAAACTATAAAGCAACACTTTGTGAGTGCTGTTGTTTAATTGAGTTAAACAAGGTTAGTATCTTCTTTTAACTGTTCTTATTTCAACTACTGTAAAAATGATGTGCAATAATGCAGATAACCCTGCCACAACTGTGTATTAAATATAACCTGATTGGACAGCACTACCTGCTGGAAAACGTCCTCGAGCTTTTCAGACAGTGTGGCTGGTTCTCCTTTGGACCAGGCCTGATAGAGCTGACGGTAGGTGTGGTCAGGGAACACATGGTAGAATATTTTGGCGGCAAACACCCCACCACAGCTCGCAATAAGCAGTGGAGTCCTGTACTTCTGGAGAAGCACCGTGTACTTGAGGAAGCGGGACGCCATGTCACGTCTCGACTGCTTTTGTGTCAGTTAGCTGCTGCAGACTTCAGTAGGTGGCATCTGTGAAGGAGGCAGACAAAACGTTTATGAGTATACCAACGGGCCTGCAAGTCACAGATATGCAGAAGGCGGATTCAATTCAACAGAAGCATGACACTGTCGGAAAAATTCCCTCCCTTTCGAAGAGGTAATGTAGAGTTTAAGTGTCTCTCAAGGACACTTCAGGCAGGGATGTGAACCTTTGTTGTCCTGTTGATGGAATACTTTCTTTAACCAAGAGGCCTCCGTAACATCACCTTCATCACTATGAGTTAGCTTTAGTTAAAAGCTCTATATCACAATCCCTGGCCATTATGTTTTCAAGGTTAACCAGGGAGCCATTAACACCAGATGGGAACATAATAGCTGACACAACTAATGCATTGTGTTACTTTATGTTCCAGTCCACAGATAAAGCCTCCTCCAGGAACTCGGCCTCATATCGACACTGAAAATGTGGGAACATAACATCATGTCCTTGCCTGGTCTTGAAAGGCACAGTGAAGGGACTGTTCTTAACATATCAGAAGAAGGGGAGGCTGAGGTGTCAATTTTTTATCTTTTAATTTTTTTTTTTAATCCTCACCCTCCCAAGTGAGGGGAAGGGTGAGGAGTATTTTTCCTTGAGCTTCCCTGAGTGACTGGGGGAAAATACATGACCCTTCCTCCACCATGAATAGGCCCTAATCTTTTTTTTTTTCTTTTTTTTTTTAAACATTTACACCAAATGTTGATATTTGAGCCAATGTAATCACCAAATCAAACAGCTGATTCCTGAAGCAAAATGCAAACCCTTCTTACAAATTGCATCATCCTCACACAAGCTGTGTGTGCAATTCTGCAGAATATGGGTGCATGACAGCCAACCTTACCACACAAAACCAACAAAATTTTATAAAGCCTTCACATCACACACTCCCCACGCATGCACCCAGTATCAGCAGCATGTACATGATGAGTGTTTTCCAAAATAAACTGTACACAACAGTGATAGGAGTGGCCAGCCAGAAAAATACCAGTTACTCTGTACAGCGGATGTTATGATTTTAAAAACTTCTTTGACGTTTGAAAGTTAAAAATATAAAATGGAATCCTGGAGCTAGAAAAAGCATTGTTTTTTTGGGTTTTGTTTTTTTTACTATTATCATGCATGCAGGAGTGCAGCATTTAATGTTTTTTACAGGATCTGGCTAATGGAAATATTTTGTTAATGTCAAATTTTAGGTGAGAAAGGACGGCAGAGGAGATACTAGCACACCAATGAAACTGGGCTGGACAGCGACAAAAAGGTCCACAGGCTGAAATCATGAGTGTACTTTGAGCATTCTTCTTTTAGTGCACAGATGTCCTTAATAAACTGACAAATTGTTGCACTGATCTCAGCCTGTGACCTTTTGTGACTGTCCTGCCCAGTTGTATTAGTGTGCAGGTACATCCTCTACCTTCCTTTCTTGTCTATTGTACAAACACACCCAGGACAAACTTTTTTGTTGCCCTAAGTAATTTCACAGCTCACAGCGGCCCTAAAATTTTAAGTGAGACATGTAAAACAAAGTGATTTTTGTGAAATATCACTATCTTAAGCTTAGATTTGGGTATGTTTCCTGAGGGAACATAAGTCCCTCTTCAATGTTTAAAAATTTGACATAGCTCCCCTATTTTGTACCCCCAATAAATAACGAACAGTCCCTAACGACAGTTTCCTGAACTTATTTGACACTACAGGCTGAGTGAAATTACCAGTGAATGTCCTGCTCACGCTTAAACTACATGAAGGGCCGTGCAAATAGTCATACACAAAATGTTAGCAACCTTATCAGTATCAGGCTTTGGGTAGCTTTATTTCATTTTCTAGACAGTGCCGAACTGAAGTTAGCCTAGCAGTGCATGCTAATAATTATAGTCTAGTAATATCTAGTTATTTAACGTCGCTAAAACAGTACACAGCAGCACTAAAATGCAACAACTACCGTTAACCGCCTCCACTGCTGCAACCTAACACAATGTAACATTAGTTTTTTTGTTTGAGGCACATTGTCCACAATGTAACGTTACAGCAACATTAGCTAAACAACCGCTTTCCGTTTTAGTTCATAACGTCACTAAAAACAATGGCAATTTACTGTCTAAATATCAAACACACATCTTGTTTCACTCACATGCTCTCCACATCTTTACAAGGACAGCCGACATAGTTATGTGACAGAACTGTTCCGTCCGTAAAGCGATTTAGCTGTCGTCATGGTGTTGCGCGACAGTTTTACGACAGTGGATGTAACAGTCTGCCTGAATGTTAGTACCTTATACAGTGATGTATTTTCCCATTTGTATAGTAGGAAATCGTTTATTCTAAACCACATGTCAGTTAGTGTGATTGATAAACAAAGCTAATAAATTATTGTTCAACGATTAATGAAAATAACAATAATAAAAATGCACACACTCTTATTCAGACACAAAGTGTTTTATTATTCTTGTTAATCAACTGTTTCACTGTTTTACACACTTAGATAAGTGTAACCATTTAAAGTGAACATTTAACAGTAGTCTTAACGCACTCCAACAGTGAGGCAGAGAAATGCAAATAAAAGATACAATCAAGTTAACTGTTCAGTGTTCAGTGTATGTAACAGTATATGACCACAGAGGTACCACCACCCTGATGGCACCTTAACAAAGTAATAATAAAGTATCTTATTGCTTTGGTCTATACATTTTTTTTCCATTTACACACTTTATTTTATTTTTTATACACAAAAGTGGATTATTCAAAGTTGTATAAAGGCAATTTAATAACAAATAAGGAACCCCACACTGTGGTAGAAAAATGCAAAATAATAAAAATAAAAATACAGTCAAGCTTAACTTTCAACTATTCAGTGTAATGGTATCAACAACACCCTAACAGTACTTCAAAAAAAGTGTAAAAGAAAGAAAATTACAAACACAAATGAAGTAACAAAGTGACCATCTACATGAAAAATCCCTGAGACTCCCAAAACTGCAGAAGAGAAACGCAGACTATATGCATATGCATACATATACACTCAATCAAAATATTTAACTATTTAATGCAATTGCACTAACCCTACCTTGATTGAACCCCAACAGGAAGAAAAATACAAACACAAAAGAATTAACAAAGTGACCATCTATATGAAAAATTCACATTTCTGTAATTGTGCATATATTCAGTTACTACGGCTGCATATTGGTAGTTTTTACTATATTTTACATTGCACACGTCTCTAAATACACAATTTTAATTATTCCCAATTCTGCTCCAATCTGAGTCTACATTTATTTACAGTTTCCACGTGTACATTCTGTTGTGTTCTCTCAGCATGTACAGTACTTGCCTATACTGTACCATCATTTATTTTATTTTCATCCAATGCAGCGATTGCCCATTACTTTTGTTGCCACAATGATGACCCCCAGAGATAAAACAGGTTCTCTGGCTTGATAAAAAAAAATATGGCAAATAATAATGGCGCATCACCAAATCAGTTTCACACAATAGCGTTAATGTTAAAGAGGTTTCTTGGCATTATCTTCAGTGGGTGGTCACTCCAGGTGTTGAAGTATGGAAACAGGCGGCTGGTGAATGCGTGTGTGAAGGTATGTATGGCTTTGTTAGTGTCTAGATCAATGAAGGACAGCCTCCCTTTGTCACAGTCCAGATGCACTCTGACCCTCCACAGCCTGTGCCTCAGAGGGAGGACAGACCCTGAGCATGATGGGGAGAATGCTGTGAATTTATCATTACAACACCTCAGCATCCATAACCCAGACAGTATGTCTCCCATCCTCTGGGCATCCTGTGCTATCACACCCAGTGCCCACACATGATTGTCTCTCACCTGCACGTCCCAGCTGTGACACCCTGATGTGAAGCCCTTATCGCCCAGGACACTGCGGTGCTGCTTCATCCTCTCTGGGGTTGCAGCAAAAGTCTCTTTGGGTCCACATCTTACATTTGTCAGATCGTTGGACATGTGGAGCTCTGGATGGGCAGTGTTGGGGTTCAGGATCACAGGGGTGTATGACACCACGCTCTTCATCTTCAACCACACATTCACCCGCATATTTCCCAAGTGTTTGGCAACATTGATCCGGGCATCTGTGAGCTGCTCTGGGTCATCCGGCAGGGGGCGCTCAGCTGCACTCATTAAAGCTTTGACTTTAAAGAGCAATGCCGTGTCATTATCCCGCAGGCCTCCCTCGATGGTGTTTATGGTACTTTCCATGGCCTTTATCTGTGCTGTCAAACCTGCAATCTTGTCCTTCATCATCCCTCTTTTTTGCTCCTCTTCATCCTTCAGTCCTGCGATCCTGATTGCTTCCTCCAATTCCAAAAACTCGCGAAGCTCACTGAACTCCTGTTTTATCTTGGTCTCTGTCTCCCGAGCTTGAGTCTTAATTTCTTCATCTATTTTGTCCCAATTTCGTTTCACTTTGTTGAAGAGTTTCACTTTCTCTTGCAGAGGACTCAGGTAATCCCCCAGGTCCTTTCGGAGACTCTCTGCTGCCTCGTTAACGGGAGAAAACCTGTGATTTGTGTGCAGTCTTGAGTCTCTACAGACGAGGCAGACAGGTGTCTGGTCATCCTGGCAGAAGAGTCTGAGCCTCTCGCTGTGGAGGCGACAGAAAACCTCTGGGTCCATCTCCAGCAGATAAGTTTCGCACAGGGTTTTCAACACCAGGTTGCGAGGTGGTAATTTACGTATCGACACTGCCTTGCAAAGAGGACACTCACGCGATTTTTTCGTTTTCCACCATGTCTTCACACAGTCATTACAGAAACTGTGGCTACAAGGGAGAAGCACGGGGTCCTTGAAGATGTCCTGGCACACCGGACAGGACAGCGCCTCACTTTGAGCTGACCAGGGGGAGGTGGAGGCCATGTCTTCCGCTGCTTCTTCTTATCTGTCCGGGTTTACAACTTTTGCCGACTGTCACAACTTTCTCTTTACACATAAAGTCTCTGTCCCATCGAGCTTGTCCACCGTCTCACATCTGCACAGTTGGTTTCGAAGTTGAGGGAAAAAACATGCTATCTCTCCTCCCATTGGCTATCGTGAAATTAGCTTATGACGCATGGTGTTGCTCGCGCTGAGTCATATAATAACCTTGGGAAATGTAGTGGTTTCCCCAAGTCAGTGAAGTACTATAGGAGAATGCTAGGGGCGCCGTCATCCATAGGGGGCTTCACTACTATTACTTTGAAATATCACATAAGGCCACAACAACATAACTACATAGCAAAGCCTACTAAATAACCCTGTCTGGGTTCCTGCTGCCTCATGGAGATTGTATTGATTTACATTGTGATGCGTTCAAGTTCTGTTCAGTGAACATGAGTATCATGACATGTTCAGTGTAATCTCATAAAATATAGCTTTTGGCGAGAAACTTGAATAAATACAGTTTGAAGGAAAAATGTGTTGATGTTTTCACAATAATCTAAAAAAGATATTAGAGAGGGAATTATGACGTATCAAATATAATATAAAGGCTTTGGGAGTGGAACTAGCGGTGGGGGCTAAAGCCATCAGCTGGCACCTCTCCACCCCAAGAGTAGTATCATGCCCACAGCCATTCATAGTATGAATCCACAAAGAAGAGACAGTTAAGCCTTGCACTACCCATAGGGCATATAAGGGCTGTGATTATAGCCTATATTCTAGCTCAAGTATGGTCGTAATTTTTAGTTTTGGTTCAATTTCTTGTTAGTATTATTATTTTTTCTGTTTTTTCTGTTACTTGTGACACGGCTGCTGTTACACTGCAGTTTCCTCTGTACTCTGTTTATCTGTCCTCTTCTGTTTCCTCCCATATGTTACTTGGAAAATGTAATTTAAGTAAAAAACTATGTGTCCTTATATTGTTTCCAGTTTCCCTCCACCCTGCAAAGCATAAAAAGGTATGAAAAATAGACAGATGTATTAATGTTAAACTGATGATTCTCTTTTTAGTGCATTGGATGAAAATCTGCCCAGTTGGCAGAAGAAAATGTTGGCATTGTATGTTTCTGCAAACCGCTGACATGTTGCCTTTGTACCTTTGTTCTATTTATGTTTCTAAATTGATGTAGCTCTGATAACATGTATATGAGCTAACTTTGATGTGGCTCAAAAACGTCAGTACTGGAGGCTGGCTCTGAGGTAAGTTTCACTTTCAGTTCAGGTTTGAATAATAAGGTTTCAGTGAAAGAGCATAGGACTGGATAAATAATGTATGCTGTTTTCAATGGAGGCATGTGAGAAAAACAACGATTCTTGACGAATTTTAGGTAGCACGGTATGACTAATTCATATACAAAGGGTCATTTTATGGATGAGGTATTTCCTTTAAGTCGATTCCCCCCACATCTCTCTTTTTTTCCAAGCCAGTGCACTGTGGGTGTGAGATGGGAACGGCTCATTAAAGCCCTATTGGTGTTTTCCATCCTTCCAAGAGACCTCGGTGACTGCAATTAGTGTGTTGCATTATGTTCTATGGTCACATTTCTCTAAATGAATGAATAAATAAATAATATATATTGCAAGGCTTCTGTCAGTGTTTATTGTAATGTTATTACTTTATTCCTTATCTTGTTGACAATTTTAATCTCCTGTTATTTTAAAAAGGAAGCGGTGTGTGTGTGTGTGTGTGTGTGTGTGTGTGTGTGTGTGTGTGTGTGTGTGTGTGTGTGTGTGTGTGTGTGTGTGTGTGTATGGGGTGCCGTTTGTAAAGAGTCTCACGCTGAAAATAACATCAACATTTTGCCACATTTAGCTCCAAACAATGTTTAAAAAAGTATTGTGAATTTTTTAACGTCACCTTTTACCACATTTACAGCAATATTTGTTAACTTAGAAATATATTAAATAGTTAAATCTAAATAT
>NC_065512.1:31305412-31316827 GCF_006386435.1 Epinephelus moara
AATTTAATATATTCTAAGTTAACAAATATTGCTGTAAATGTGGTAAAAGGTGACGTTAAAAAATTCACAATACTTTTTTAAACATTGTTTGGAGCTAAATGTGGCAAAATGTTGATGTTATTTTCAGCGTGAGACTCTTTACAAACGGCACCCCATATGTGTGTGTGTGTGTGTGTGTGTGTGTGTGTGTGTGCGTGTGTGTGTGTATGCATCTGTGTTCATTTTCTATCAAATTTGCTCCAGTTTTTAAACCAGCTCCATTCAGTAATTTTGGAGCCTTGATGCTATCTAGCAAACCTGCCCGCGTTTCCACCTGTTATGTACAGAACCATTGTAGTTGAGGATGTGTCATCAACAGTGGGCATTGCACAATGCACAACAGACGTAAACAGTTGCAGCAAAATCACAGACTATATGGATTACCTGCAAATTTTTGTTCTGTTATTAAAGATATTTGTCTTTACCCAAAAAAACAAGCATGAGCCAACTATTAATGACAAAACTCCATTCTCTTTTTTTGTCTGTTTTGTATCCTCTCTTTCCAACCTGTAGAATATGACATGCTAACTGATGTCATCAGGGTTCACATTTCAGGTCAAGGAAAACCCACTATTTTTTGTTCTACTGTTCCCAGCTCTCTTATAGCATGAAGCCAAAAAAAACGTAACTGCAACGCACTGTGTGGCCCATAGCTCAGACGCATTAGAGACTGGCCAGGCTGGTTACTTCCAATTCAGCATTCAGCAAACTTGAATGGGGATAAAATGATTTAATCATGTAGCTCTTCTAGACTTTCGAAATGTTATTGGACAAAAACTGGATTAAACTCTGATAGTGAAACAAGTCAGGTTGTGGGGGATGTGGCCCCCAAAAAAGGAATTTGTTGATTTACAGACGTCTCTTTTGCCATGTAAGTCTATAAGAAAAGTCTTTTGATAACCATTCCATGTGTTCTAGAGCAGAGATGTCCAAATCTTTTAAAATGGGGACCAGACCAGATAATGTGGCCGGATTAGATGATGACCATGTGTTTGCAACCTAACAACCTAACCTGTCTGTTAATAAGTAGCCATTCGTTTGCTTGTCTGTTTATGAAAAAACATTAGTTCACATTGGTGCATGTCTACAAACTGCATGATAGTCCTGCCATTGTGACGTGTACAGAAAACAGCAAAATGAACTTGTTTGATTAACCAATATTGTGTGATGGGGTACACGTAGTATATTTTGAAAGACAAGCCGCAATTGGCCCCTAGGCCAGACTTTGGACATGCCTTACGTCACCATTACATCATTCAGCAGAATTCAACCTCGATCCTGTGGGCATCATAGAAGATGTCGTTTGCATATTTACCTATTGAGTTAGAGGTATGAATAGGGGTGCAGTTGGGTGAAGAGTGCGAAGAGCATAGGGCTCAGCACACAGCCCTGTGGGGTCCCTGTGTGAAGGATCAGAGTGGAGGATGTGTGATTACTAACCCTAACTTGCTGTGGTCAGTCTGTGACAAAGTCAATGTCCCATGAGCACAGTGAAGAATCAAGGCCCAGGTTGTCCAGTTCGCTTACCAGTTAAGATTACGGCGTTAAATGTGGAGATTAAGACCACAAATAGTATCCTCATATAACTGTTTGGTTCCTCTAAGTGTGTCAGAGCAATGTGGAGAGCTGCTGATGTCATCGTCTGTGGAGCTGTTTCCTCACATTGCTGTTTAGTCACAGCTTTTGGTTAGGAAACACCTTTATTGTCCTTTGTGTTAACACATTTTCTGTGCAAAGGGTTATGCATCCTAGGACTGATCCAGCATATTCCTTAAGATCTGTTCCTCCTGCAAACTAATCCCAGTCTATGTTATCAAAGCAGTCTTGCAGAATTGAGGTGGCCTCTGCAGATCTGTTACCTGTCACCTGGGGTCAGAGTTAGGGAAATATGGTCTTAGATTTTGCTTGTGGGGGAATGTATGCTGCCTTGTTTGATGTTTGAGGTGTCATTTCAACAGTTTTATAGACATCCTTTTACAAGGGTGGGTAAAACATTTTCAGGGGGTCGCCGGGGATGTTTTATGCAGCAGTATTGCAAGTAGCCACTGGGAAAGTAAAGCCCACTGGTGTTCCTGAGGGCCTGGTCTGCACACACCACCATCCTGGAAGCTGTTGATTGAGTCAAAAATGTATGCAATCCCATGCAGATTCAAAAAGGGGAAGGGGGAGAAACACATGTGTGGTTACTGCTGATCTGTAATGATGGGTGTTTCCTTTGAGGAGCTGTGGGACGTGGCTACATGCCCGTGAGCTGTTATAAAATTTTAATGGTGTTGCTGAGCTTATGCGCAGGATGCAAATGAAAGCTGGAAGTGGGTACACAACAGCTGATTTTCATGCAATCACTGGTTGCACATGGCAGTGGTGGTGTCGCGGTAGAGGAAGTGAAAGTTGTGCAGTTGCTTAAAACATTCAGTATTTTAGTCTGCGTGATCCTGAGATGACGTCTAATTAGAATATTTAAGATCACAATGCGCAACTGCCAAAACAGTAAAATCTTTTATATTCAGAGGGTTTACCTCAAAATGGGACCTTGGATGAAAATTGGTTTTCTGAAGCCAAGTGCGTATTGTGATAGAGTTGAGGTGGAAGTGCACTAGGGTGGGGCAGCCTAACACCCTGTTAGAAGAATGTGTGTACTTGTAAATAACAGCCCAGCAACACATTGAGTAGGTAGCGTTTGTAGACCAAAAGGCTAAAGCAGGCCAGAATAGGCATACTTTTTATTCAATCACCACAGTGATCTAGTGAGCACTCAGACCCAACCAGTGCTTTTGCCCAGGTTAGCCAATTCTTTTTCATTATTCCATATTTTACCTTCTCAAACCTCATTATCCTCTGTTCATTGAGCTCATTTACTCCTATCCTTGCAGTATATCTTTTCATTAAAATACAAATATGATAACTGATACTTTCCTAACATTAAAAAAAACAAAACAAAAAAACCAATCTGCACTATCTGGAAACTATGCAAATTAGAGACTTACGCAGAGTGGAACAGATTAATATAGTCATCAACATAAGACCTGTAGAGTCATGATGCTGATGTTGATAAGCCCTATGTAGGACACACAGTCATTGTAGAACACAGTAATCAAAACTGAAAAATTCATCACTTTGAGGTGTGTGTGTGTGTGTGTGTGTGTGTGTGTGTGTGTGTGCACCCATGTGTGTGTGCATATGTATTGTGATCAAGTCAGACGGTCTGATTCTAGTGAGGAAACAGCTCACTACTGTCTCCATGGAAACAGGCAAGAGGCGATGAAAGCGTGTGTCTGTGTGTGTGCGTGTGTCTGTGTAATATGTGTGTCTGAAGGGAAAGAAAAAGAGAGAATCCCCTATTCTATTCTATTCTGAGCCATAAACCTCAAATAAATAACTGCACAAATATAAGGGATTATTGATGCTGATATTGGTATCAGTGACCTCTTGCACTGGCACTCTTTGGTCCTTGGCATTTTAAACCAGACTGAAGGGACTATAATAAACTCAGGTTGGAGTTGTCAGCATGACCACCATGAACCATGATTTTTGTAGGATCAAAAATGTCGTAATGTGTTGAGTCAAGTAGTGAAGCAGTTGAGTGTTTCCAAGGGCAGCGTCCTGTAGAGGTCAAGGAGGCTATTTGCTGGACATTGATGTGCATTGGGTTGTGTGTGTATTTCTACACATATACACATTCTGTGTGTCAGTGCATCAATACTGACACACACACAGACGTCACTGGTGCTTAATGATCCATGACACTGAATGCTGATTTATGGGCATGCCAGACACTGTGGCCTTTTGATGTCCCTTAGGAGAAAATCAACACTTTACACTTACAAATGCAACAAATATTCCTGTGCCAATAAAAATTTTGAACCCATTGTTTGGTCTGGTGAACTTGTGTCCATGGACTTTGGTCCTCCTGTGACTGAAGCCCATCCAACACCAGCCCATGTGAGTAGTAAATGAGCTGAACAATGGGCCCTGTGTGGGATTGTCCAAGGGTTCCATAATAGCACCATGCCAATTGCCCACATGGGTGGTTTTACTCAAGTGGGCCCAAGACAAGATGCCCATTTTGGGCTAATACCAACTTGGTGCCCAGGGAGCCATAGCATAACCCATGTGGGGCCCACTTCAGTAAACCCACCCATGAGGGCAATTGGCATGGGGCCATTATGAAACCCTTAGACAATCCCATAAAGGGCCTATTTTAAGCTCATTTACGAACCACATGGGGCCCACATACAAATGTTGACTGAGAGGTGCAGGTCTGCCATCAGAAAGGTTCTCTCTACCTGACCCCGCCCTCCAAACACCAGCAGCTTCAGAAGAAAAATGAGGATTACGCAGGAGACACAAAGCAATCAATTCTCAAATTAAGATACCATCAACTTGTCGTCCAATCCAGTGGAGTGACCTCTCAATGAATGAATAAATCAGTAACCCAGTCAATCAATTCACCACCTCTTGATTGCTTCCTACAAGTCTTCCAAAGCCTAAATCAATATGTCCTTACGTCAAACAGAGCAAGCTGTTGACCCCCCGATTGGCATGCTGGAATAACCAACATGTGTCATTGCTGAACAGTTACTGTACACATCCTGTTTACCTTTGATTCACTACA
Source organism: Epinephelus moara (assembly GCF_006386435.1). Taxonomy (NCBI): domain Eukaryota; kingdom Metazoa; phylum Chordata; class Actinopteri; order Perciformes; family Serranidae; genus Epinephelus; species Epinephelus moara. Next base: position 31,310,067 of record NC_065512.1, read on the forward strand.
AAATAAAAAAAAAAAAGTCTAATTAAGTTAATTTAATATAATGCAGTGCCGTATCACCGAATAGATCATTTTTGCAATTGTAGAAGACAAACTTTTCTTGACATGTGGATATACAGTGAAAACTCTGTTTCTATGACAGCCCCACCATTTTGTACCTCACTTTCATTATTAATATTATTAGCTGCTATTTACCTCCAGCGAATAGCTGAACCCAGAGCACATAAGTCGTGTGCATACTCACACTTCCAGATCCCTGATACATCCACACAGTGACCCTGGCACCCTGACCAACCAGTAATAATATGAATGATGATTTTATTTGGGTGGCAATTGAAATTCGTATTTAATGGTACAACCGCAGTGGCACACATTATAGTATGTTGGCAGAGTACAATAAAAAGTGTGACCTGTAACTCTTTACATGGTAGGTTTTTAGCCATGCCAGTAGAATGGCTCTAGGTATGGTAATGTCAGTAATTCAGGCAACCGCATTGGTCTAGAAATCACATTGGGCCCCCCTGCACAGCTTCTGTCACCACATCTCTAGGACCTAACTGATCCTAGTAGATCTTAGTACTAGGTAGCATGATGATGACTGTAGTGTTAGCACAACTGCTGACTGCTACTCGGCACTGTCACGTCAGTGCCCTGAGGCAGGACCAAACCATTTCATGCAGATACAGGGGGGTGGTCTGTCAATATGGATGGTTACTTTTTGGTCAGCGGGGATATTTAACTTTTACTGCCAAAACAAGTAAAAACAAAGAGATCATTAGTTTTATTACTATATTTGAAAAAAAAATATTCTTAATGATGATGGTTTAATAATTTTATATAAATTTTTACCTATTTCGAGGCCCCTGTCAGTCAGGGGCCCTTGGAATTGTCCTGGAGCTCTCAGGCCATCGAAAACAAAATCAATTTCTAATCAACTTTATAACATTTACAACGTATGACATATGACATACTAATATTCTAAACTGTAGACAGTAGACACTGATGACACGTAAGAAAGTGAGAGACAAACAAGCATTTTCAAACCAATTCAAGCCAAATTTACTGATATAGAGCCAAATCAAAAAAAAAAAAAGTGATCTCAGTACACTTTCATACAGAGCAGGGCGGATGTCTCTGCACGGGGAAGTGAAATAAGTTTCTCTGTTAGAAAATGTTGGGGGATGGAATTGTCCTCCCAGCCCTTAATCAGCTCCTGGAAGTCTGTTAAGTCCAACAGGGCCTGCAGAAAAGCACAAAGAGTTTGCACGTTACACATTATTTTTAGATATTTAATTACACAGATATAGCATCCCTGTTTCCACTTGAAAACTTCTAAAAGTTTAATAACTTCTAACATGCATTCAAAAATCAGGTTAACTGGGAATTCATGGTTTAGCACTAAGACACTACCAAATATCCCACAGTGTTATGCACCAGCCTGATCCACAGGACCATGAGCTCAAACCAGTGGGCAGAAGAAAAGCTCTTTCTGGTGGATGAAGTTCAGCATCTTGGCACGTCAGATTTCTGTTGAAGGCTGGGTGCTCTTTCACACAACATTTGGAAATACCTGTTCGAGGAAGAAGATGATGTAAACTGAATGTGCAGGCTTCAATATAAATAGGTGAGCATTCACACCAAATCAGGTGTTCGCCATCTCTCCTAATGAGCCACTCCCCAGATCCCAGGCAACCAAACAAAAAGTAGGTGAGAGGCCAAGGAGCCCTCACAAACAGAAAGGTGGCTTTAATTTATCAGCCCAGGTATGCTATTATTACACAGCTATGATTGTCTATCTTACCTGAAAGGTTATATTTATGAGTGTATCTCTGAAATTGGTCCCTGGTGCATCTCTGGTCCCTGGTCAGCTGAGGTCTTTACATGGCAAACGGGCAGGATTCAGCGGTGTAGATTTCTGGATGATGTTGTAAATGAATTCTGGCCACATTTCTCTGCAAGAATCTGCAGGTGGAGGTGGCAGTGGTAGAAGTCTCTGGCAGAGGGTGTAGATGGAGTTTTGGCTAAGCTGTCTGCAAGAATATGCAGGTGGAGGCCATGGGTGCATGCTGCTGGCAGAGGCTCAGTTTGAGGTTTTGTCAACCTGTCAAAATCTGCAGGTAGATGGGGTGGCTGCAGGTTTCCTGACAGAGGGTGTAGATGCAGGCTGCAGAGGCTGTAGATGAAGGAACTGAGCTTTCAGACATAATCTGCAGGTGGGGCGGTGGCTGCAGGTTGATGGCAGAGGCTTGAGTTGTATGTTTGACCAAGCTTTTGCCATGATTTGCAGGTGGAGGCTGCAGCTGCATCCTGCTGACAGAGACTTAATTTGATGTATGGCTAAGCTGTCTGCCAGAATCTGCCAGTGTGGAAATACCTGTTAGAAGAAGAAGATGATGTAAACTGAATGTAACATAAAGGTGGCTTTAATGTATCAGCCCAGGTATGCTATTATTACACAGTTATGATTGTCTGTCTTACCTGAAAGGTTATATTTATGAGTGCATCTGTGCTCTTTGGTCCCTGGTGCATCTCTGGTCCCTGGTAAGCTGAGGTCTTCACATGGCAAAAACGCAGGATTCAGCAGCGTAGATTTCTGGATGATCTTGTAAATGAATAATTGGCCAAACCTGCAACAACAGCAGCCTGCCGACAATGGCTCTAGTTGGAGGTTTGGCCAAGCTGTTTGTCAGAATCTGCAGGTGGAGGCAGGGACTGCAGGTTGCTGACAGAGACTATTGTTCCAGGTCTGGCCACAGCTGTCTGCAAGAACCTGCAGGTGGAGGTGTCATTCCTGCAGGCTGCTGACAGTGGCTGTAGATGGAGGAGCTGAGCTGTCTGCCAGGATCTGCCAGTGTGGAAATACCTGTTAGAGGAAGAAGATGATGTAAACTGAATGTAACATAAAGGTGGCTTTAATGTATCAGCCCAGGTATGCTATTATTACACAGTTATGATTGTCTATCAATCAATCAATCAATCAATCAATTTTATTTATAAAGCCCAATATCACAAATCACAGCGGATAAGGAAAAACTCCCCCCAAAAAAACCCTTTAACGGGGGAAAAAACCCCCCCAAAAAACCTTCTATCTTACCTGAAACGCTATATTTATGAATGCATCTCTGCTCTTTGGTCCCTGGTGCATCTCTGGTCCCTGGTCAGCTGAGGTCTTCACATGGCAAAAGGACAGGATTCAGCAGAGGCTGTAGATGGAGGCTTGGCTAAGCTCTCTGCCAGAATATGCAGGCGGAGGCCGCAGCTCCATGTTGTTGGCCAAGGTTTAGTTGTAGGTTTTGCCAAGCTGTTCTTTTAGAATTTGTCAGGTGGAGGTGGTGGCTGCAGGTTCCTGACAGAGGCTGTGGATGGAGGAGCTGAGCTGTCTGCCAGAATCTGCAGGTGGAGGTGGCAGCTGCAGGTTGCTGAAAGAGGCTGTTGTTGGAGGTTTGCAAGAACCTGCAGGTGACACCTGCAGATTTAGTCAGACAGGCCAATTCTTCATTTACAACATCATCCAGAAGGCTACGCCGCTGAATCCTGCGTTTTTGCCATGTGAAGACCTCAGCTGACCAGGGACCAGAGATGCACCAGGGACCAGAGATGCACCAGGGACCAGAGATGCACCAGGGAACAAAGAGCAGAGATGCATTCATAAATATAGCGTTTCAGGTAAGATAGACAATCATAACTGTGTAATAATAGCATACCTGGGCTGATAAATTAAACCCACCTGTCTTTTACATCATCTTCTTCCTCTAACAGGTATTTCCACACTGGCAGATTCTGTCAGACAGCTCAGCTCCTCCATCTACAGCCACCGTCAAGAACCTGCAGCCGCCACCTCCACCTGCAGATTCTGACAGACAGCTTGGCAAAACCTCAAACTAAGCCTCTGCCAGCAACATGCAGCCACAGCCTCCACCTGCAGATTCTTGAAGACAGCTCACTTCCTCCATCTACAGCCTCTGCAGCCTCCATCTACAGCCACTGCCATCAACCTGCAGCCGCTGCCTCCACCTGCAGATTCTGCCAGTGTGGAAATACCTGTTAGAGGAAGAAGATGATGTAAACTGAATGTAACATAAAGGTGGCTTTAATTTATCAGCCCAGGTATGCTATTATTACACAGTTATGATTGTCTATCCTACCTGAAAGGTTATATTTATGAGAGTATCTTTGATCTTTGGTCCCTGGTCAGCTGAGGTCCTCACATGGCATAAACATAGGATGAGGCGGTGTAGATATCCAGTATATCCGGTAGATCCAGACATCATACAGGACAGGATTCAGGGGCTCTAGTTGGAGGTTTGTCAAGCCGTCCATCAGAACCTGCAGGTGGAGGCAGCGGCTGCAGGTTGATGGCAGAGGCTCTAGTAGGAGGTTTGGCAAAGCTGTCTGTCAGAATCTTTAGGTGGAGGTGGTGGCTGCAGGTTCCTGACAGAGGCTTTAAATGGAGGAGCTAAGCTGTCTGCCAGAACATGCAGGTGGAGGCGGCAGCTGAATGTTGCTAGCAGAGGCTTAGTTTGAGGTTTGGAGACAGCTATCTGCCAGAAACTGCAGGTGGAGGCGGCAGCTGCAGGGTTCAGGCAGAGGCTGTAGTTGGAGGTTTTGCCAAGCTGTCTGACAGAATCTGCAGGTGGAGGCGGCATCTGCAGGTTGCTGACAGAGGTTTAGATGGAGGTTGACAGAAGTGGTGGACCTGATGGAAATTGCTGGTGGAGGTTGTAGTGTGAACATTTAAGACGGCTGCTGTAGTTTTAATGCAGTATAAAACGTAAAATTCTTGTGAGAAGTTATTGGTGTACGGTGGAGCAGGACACCTTAGAGGCGGTAGTTGGAGGCATGGCTGCAGCTGTCTACCAGAATCTGCAGGTGGAGGCGACACTTGCAGTTTGCTGGCAGAGGCTGTAGATGGAAGTTTGGCCAGGCTTTCTGCCAGAATATGCAGGTGGAGGCGACAGCTACATGTTACTGGCAGAAGCTGAAGTTGGAGGTTGATTGAGGTGCAGATGGAACATTGGTCTTCAGGACTCTGAGATGGTGGAGCTGATGGAATTTGGCGGTGGAGGTCATAGTTTGAGCATTTCTTTATAGCTGTTTGCTGCCTGCAGGTGGAGGGTCAGGCAGCAGACGGCTGCTGCAGTTGGAACGCAGAGTTTAAAACTGAAAGTGGATCTAAGTAGCTAGTGGTGTATGGTGGAGCAGGATACTTTCGAGGCAGTAGATGGAGGTTGCTGGTAGACGGTGTCAATGGAGGTTTCAATAAAAAGCATGCAATTCAAATAAATCTAACTAAATCTAAATAAATGTGATTAACAAAAATAATCTCAGTTCACTTGAATGAGGAAAAACCTGAAGTCAAAATCAAGTTGTTGGACGGAAGCGCTTACCTGAAGACTCACCTTCAGGTTCGGCTGTCCTTTTCCGCCAGTGGCTGCCAGTCTGTTTCCTCATTCTGAAAAGATTTTGTACCCACCTTGGCTTGGGGCCCTTCAGCAATGACTTAGGCTTACCTGGTGCTGGAGGTGGGTCAGAGGGACTCACCTCAGGGTCACGGCCACGTGGGGGGACTGGTTCCCGCAGCGGGCTGATGGGCCTCGGTAATGGAGCAAGGAGGCTGGCCCACGGGATGTCCTCAATCTGAAGGTAACAACAAATACAGCCATCAGACTACAGCTCCACATCATGTAACAACTTCAGTTTGGCTCCATTGTTTCAGTTTCTAACACTATGTGTTATGACTGTGCACTGACAAACCATTTTCTTTTTATCTGCATGTTAGACAATAGACTAGATTAGGTCAGAATAAAGTGTCTTACAGTGTCTCCCAGGAGACTGGATGTGTCTGAGTCACCGGTCGGGGAGCCAGATGGTGAGCCACTCGGGGAGGTTGGTGCCGGGACCCTCCGGAGGATGAGCCGCGGGCTGTCAGGCCGGTCCGGGTTTGCAACGAGGAGGCTGGTCCACGTGTAGCCCTTGTCCATCTAAGGGTAACAACAAATACAGCCGTCAGACTACAGCTCCACATCATGTTAACAACTTCAATTAAGCTCCATTGTTTCAGTTTCTAACACTATGTGTTATGACTGTGCACTGACTACACATTTTCTTTTTATATGTGTTATGACTGTGCACTGACTACACATTTTCTTTTTATCTGCATGTTAGACAATAGACTAGATTAGGTCAGAATATTGTGTCTTACAGTGTCTCCAAGGAGACTGGACGTATCCGAGCCAGATGATGAGTAACTGGAGGAGCTCCAAGAGATTGGAATGACGCTGTCCCAATTGTAGCCCTGGGCCATCTGACGGAAAAACAAGAATCCAACCGTGAGACCACAAATTTATTACATCACATATTGAATTAGCCCATTAGCACATAGTCAACACTGCTGAAAATTGAGTGTACAGAGTACAATTAAATGTAACATTTCTGATTGTAAGTTAATGCCAGACTCATAAAATTCAGTCACAATCTACTTTTGAAAACTAATTCAAACTGAAGCCTTTCTTTTAATCACAATAACTGTGTTATTTCTAAACTCAGTTTGTCCTTCTCAGAGTCTGGAAGCTTTCTGACAGCATACTTATAGTCATGGATGGATTACTAAATGGACCCACGGGGCACAGGCCCAGGGACCCAGAGTGTCAGGGGCCCCTCTGGCCTTCACCTGCAAAATGTCACTCAAATTAACACGTACTGACCAGGAAGAGACTCAAAATGAACACAAAAAGATGCTAAGGAACTGCAAAAGACAAAAACAC
>NC_065512.1:31317962-31353144 GCF_006386435.1 Epinephelus moara
AAAACGACCTCAAAGACACACAAGATGACCTCAGAGAGACGCAACATGACTTAAAAAGACACAGCATGACCTCAAAGAGACATGAATGTCCTTAACGGACACAAAACAGCCAACAGACATAAAACAACCAAAAATGACACAAACTGATCTCAAAGAGACACAAGATGGCCTCAAAAAAGACAAAATGGCGGAAAAAAAATCACAAAATGATCCTAAAGAGAAAAGTACCTCAGAGAGACGCAACATGACTTAAAAAGACACAACATGACCTCAAAGAGACACAAATGACCTTAACGGCCAACAGAGACATAAAACAACCAAAAACAACACAAAACTACCTCAAAGACACACAAGATGACCTCAAAGACACACAAGATGACCTCAAAGAGACACAACATGACTTAAAAAGACACAACATGACCTCAAAGAGACACAAAATGTCCTTTAAGGGACACACAACGGCCAAAAAAGATGCAAAACAACCTCAAAGACACACAAGAAGATGTCAGAGAGACGCAACATGACTTAAAAAGACACAACATGACCTCAAAGAGACACAAATGACCTTAACGGCCAACAGAGACATAAAACAACCAAAAACAACACAAAACTACCTCAAAGACACACAAGATGACCTCAAAGACACACAAGATGACCTCAAAGACACACAAGATGACCTCAGAGAGACACAAACAACAAAACAGAGGCAAAACCAGCACAACCTCTGTGTGTCCTGACCCTGTGTAGGAGAGCTGGTGGGGCCTTTTGCATAGCTGTGCCCAGGGGCCCATTGTCTCGTAATCTGCCCATGCATACAGTAGACATAGCTGTCTTTTACAGAGGGACATTTTTGCCACATATTCAACAACATGCCAATTTTACGCTCTCTTGCTGAATGAGAAAAAGCCAGCACCATATCAGCATTTTGTTTCTAGAATCTATCTCCATGATACACACCTCTCTGTTGCTCTCACAGTATGATGACATAATATTTAAATGATGTTTTGTGTAAAATACTTATAAATGAAAAACATCCTAAATATTGAGTTAAAGCCTGAATTATAAGCATAATAATAAGGCTTCAATGCTTGTGTCACTGCTTGCAGCACTGATGGCCTATATCACCAAGAAGTTAAAAATATATAAGCTATATTTTTATTAGCATGTTTATGCTGGGCTGTTTGTTGGACAGATAAAACAGACAGTTGGTAAACCAAAGACAGTAGCTTTGGATTTAAACTTGGTAACAGTCAAACGTCAGTCCAACTTGATCCATTTACACTAAAATAGTACTGATGTAGGCAAAATATTGCGATATTGGTCATACTTTGCCTACATCAGGACAGTTCTGTAAAGTCTCAACGGTAAAACACACAGAAAACAACATGGGCTTTAACAAAATGTCAGAATCTCTCGTCTACCTTGAAAGAGTCCGTTTGTCACTGACAGCAGGTCTTAAGAAGAGGTCCAGAGGCAAAAGGTCACAGCTGTGGTAAGTTTTTCAGAAAAATTGTCGAGGACAAGTTGAGATGCTGCTTCTCTCTCCGATGCAAAGTTTGTTCTGATTGAAATGTTTAAATGTGTGAAAAGATGCACCTAGAGTCAACATAGCAACCATGGAACCATCAGGTCCATAACAACACATCTGACCTCAGAGCTGTCATTACGTCACCGGCCTGTCCTCTACTGCAGGAACAATAGCATCTTTTAGTGTGTGGCGATTTATTAAACCGGCCTACATGATATGGCTGCATTGCGATTTAAATTTTGTTTGCTTTTAATTTTTATATATCTATTTTGTGTGTGTTTTGTTTTCCTCTCTTCTCTGCATTCACGTGGACAGGTTTTTTTTTTCAATCAGCAGCCTTACTGAGACTCGGTTAACTCAGCCGGTTTTTGGTTCTTCTTGATGTGGATATCACCATGTGAATTAATTAAGGTGTATTCATTAAACGCTTTCTAGTCAGCTCGAGGCTGTCGTCGTCTGAAGCTCATATCACACTGGTTATGTGGTGTATAGACACCGTTAGAAAACATGGTACCAATGGGATAAATACAACTGAGTGAAAAAAGCATTTTTTCAAAAATCATTATAATATAAAATGATTAGTTTTGGGTTTCTCTGGGCGCTCCCTCCCTCTTTCAGCACTGTCCAGTAAAGGCGCACTGCGCTTTTACGCACGACTAGTGACACTGTGGAGGAGATCAGAGAGCCATGAGGACCGTCAGTGTGTGAGCGTTTTGCTGCCACCACCGCAACAAGATGATCCTGGTGCCTGGTCTGTTGTTGTCTCTCCCTGAGGAGAAGCGGGCCGGTGCCTGGAGGAGGGTGGTGGCTTTACTTTTAATGGAGACCTCCGCCACTTTGTCGCGGCCACCAACACGGTTGTCATCGCAACAGAGGAGAAGCTGTACCAGCTTAGCCACCACCTGACTCTGGTCCAGAGTCTGGCCCAGAGAGGAATCTTGATGGGTGGGCATCAGAGGTCTTACCCTGTTCCTGAGATAACTGAGTAAAACCATCTTTCAGCGTCAGCATATTATTGCCGACCAGCCGCGCTGTGATGCAGGGCCGGAATCACCTATTTAACATTGGGGGGACCATTGTAAATCACCACTTTTTATGATTTGTTTTTAATGACATACCAACACTTGACAACAACAACCACAACTCACAGTGATATACCGTATGAAACACTTATATTACATCTTTTCCATTTTTTAAAAACATTTTAAAGTATTGAAATGCATAGCATAATAGCAAACATGTGACCTCTGTTGGAGCCATTTCAATCAGCAGCCACTGAGTGGTGCTGTAACAATTTACCTGTTGTTATTTAAAGGCCACACTAATTGACACGTGTGGCACATTTTGGAGGTCTGTTGTTTTTGACCGTGGCGTGGCGTGGCGTGCGTGGACTGTGCGAGGAGGACAGTGCTCTTTTTGTTGATTTATGGTGAACTCCAGACGGTAAATAAATAGATTGGCATATCTGCTCAAAAGTTGTGAGTGTGGACAATTGTTGTTTGTGAATCCTGTCCTGACTGTAACCCTGTCTAACTTTGTCCAGGATACACAGGACCATGTTGGCTCTGGTGACCTGAACGAGCAAAGTAGACAGAGCAACGAAGACACGGTCCACAGCGGCTTTTGGGACTCCACCAGCCGTTTTGCTGAGCTGCTGGGAGGCCATGTTGAAGGAGGTGTATTTAGGAAGCAAACAGAAGCCCTGCAGGACATTTGGAACCACCTCCATCACCACCTCCTGTGGGCCAAGCAGTTTAAGGCTGGGCACCTCCTGGTGCTGCTCTGTCAGGCTCCTGGCGTACTGCTGAGCCTGGCTGATGATCTTGTCTGTAGGCAGGGGTGCCGCCAGGAATTTTGGGCCCCTGCACAGCTGTTGTCACCACATCTCCAGGACCTAATTGAACCATTAAATGTAACTTTGAAGGCTTGCAACTGTCTTGCCAGTACAATATTTACTGCTAGTGAGTTGTACATGCAACAGTCTGCATACAGTATGCAATTCACTATTTGATGCAAGATTACAAGCCGCCATAAAAATGTGCCTAAGGCCATCTTTTACAGTCTAAATGTCATTTTTATTATAAAATCCCAAAATGGAAAATTCTCTTAACATTAATGAAAGACTTAAAATAACTTTTCAATCAAAATAAATTAAGATCATCATCTCAAAATAATGAAAACAGCAGATTTTTGAATTTAGCTGCACATATATGCCAACAAGAAAATAAAGATGAAATGGAAATTCACTCTAAATGAAAGCATCTAACTGGATTATTTTAATATTGCCTGTAACTTTAATACAGGCTGAGTTAGGCTACTTAATGTTTCCAGCTGTCCAGCATCCAGTACAGACAGTTGTGGGCTGGTTTTGTTTCATAATAATCATTATGTGGAAAAATAATTTGTTTGAATTTCTGTCATTAAAAAATATTTTGTTTTCTTTTTTGTAATGGTAAAAAAGAGCAAGAGAGAGACTCCCTGCAATGATGCTAACTGGCATGTCATTCAACACAGTGTTGCTCACCTTCTTCATTGGGACGGGGAGGGGTAAAGTTATGGGGAGACAGGGCTGCTGCTTCTGACTCATTTGTTGTTGAGTCTGGTAAAAGGGGCAGGGACAACTGGTTTAATATGAATATCTTGCTACACATTTACCTGCACTGATTAAATGTAGGTTAAAAAGGAGTGAAATGTAGGCTAATGCTAGTCTGTAGCTAGCTTATTTCACTATGGACATTAAGCTAACAGGTTCATTTCTACCACTCACAGACTAAAGGCTACCCACCTTTCTTGGAGAAAAACTGGCTCACATATTGACACCCTTTCTTTTGCCTCTCCTCTCCTGTCTCTCTTTCCTTTCTTGAAAACCAGATTTTCTTTTAGTACTAGGTAGCATGATGATGACTGTAGCGTAATTTTGTATTATTTTTTTTGAGGCCCCTGTCAGTCAGGGGCCCTTGGAATTGTCCTGTTTTTTCCCCACTATATGGCGCCACTGCCTCTCAGATGGATTTTCATTAAATTTTTACCAGTCACAACAGTAAGGCTGTTCTATGTCCCACCTTGTTTGTGCGTGTGTCTGTGTCATTATGGCGAAACGTAGTCCTGGAGACACCTATTGTAGAGGGAACTACCAGAGAGGCGGTTTTGAGTACCGTAAAACTTCAAGTAGCGGCCTAGTCCCAATTAAAGACATAGTCCCTTTTACCAGCCTAATGTGGCTACATATTTTGACAAATAAATGCCTGTCTCTATTAGACACCTTGTCTGGTTGCCAAGCAGTTCATTTTTTTTATAGAGGTACTTTGGATGTATAAAATTGGGTTGTTGGCTACCCACTTAAACTAACATTAGTTAGTTTAGATCGCATTTACATACATAAATGCTTAAAGTTTTGTCAGTATGGATATGCTAGGCTACACATTGTTAGCTCAGGTAGATTCTCCACAATTCAATCATTCAGTTAATTTTATGTAAACCATGATCACCAAAAAATAATTCATTCAGATTTAGCAGCATGGTAAACCAGAGAGACAGAAAAAAAAAGTGGCGACTCACTACCTGTGACGTGGTCATAAAGTTAGAATATGTGTGGGTTCCTTGATTACCTAATAAGTCATTCATATCCTCATAGTCTGTAAGGTTTCACTGATCAAAAGAATCAAAACGGTTTTTCATAAAAATGAATCCAATTTGCAAATATTTAACAGGATAAAGTGGTGTTGTGTTAGAATGCTGGGTTCTGTAATCCCCAGATGCCTTAAAGCCAATGTCGTAACTCTCTCTGATGAACTGTCTGTCTGAGCTAAAACAAATGATTCATAATTGATATGTTATTTGAAGCCTAACTTTTGTACAAGTAATATTCACACTGGTTAAAATAAACAATTTGTATTTCCCATCTTTGTTGAGCAACAATTTTGTGTGAAAAGGAATGAAAGGCCTGTCCCATATAGACACCTGTCCCAAATATAAGCCTATTGAGTTCAGTGGTTTAAGCAAATAATAGCCTGGGCTACTAACTGAAGTTTTACAGTCCTTTGCTAGGTGTATATAGCCTTTGTCTGTCTGTCTGGGGATCGATTTTGTTGGTGTCACAACCATGCAAGATGTAGTCACAAAACTTTAAAGGTGTGTAGTTAAGATCACAATTAAGGCTGAGTTCGAAGATGGGTGAGGTTCAAAGGCAGGCACTGGAAGTGGTGGGGTGGGGTGGGAAGGAAGTAGCTGTTACCACTGTAAGATGATCTTTATTTTTCAGATATGTATGACTCCCAGACAATGTATTCTGCTATTCTGACTTAAATGTCTTGATAACTATTGGACGTATTGCCAAATATTCAGTTCTCACTTTAGTTCCCTTCAGGGTAAATTGTGACAACTTTGGTGATCTTACCTAAGACAGTGTATACATATCAGGCCAACCATGTTATCATCTTATTATTGACATTGTGGGTGTTAGCATCTTGACATTAGCATTTAGCTAAAAGCAAAGCAGCGCCTGTACAATCTCACTCGCCAGCAAGATAGTTTTGTTAGTTTTACAAACACCTGCGAACCTCCAATAATGCTGTTGAACTTTGGGAAAACAGTTATTAACTTTTCAGATTACCAAAAGAGTTAAATTGTCATAATAGTGAGACTACTACATGGGCTGCATGCTAGAGGGATGCTACTGTACTTTTAGGTCAACCTGAATTAGTACTAATGTGCACCTTTAACTCTTAAAAAGCTCACTAACCTTTATCATTACTGTGGATCAAACCGTCCATCTATTATACCTCTATTTTGAAAATACAGTATATTTGTATTCTTTGACTTTTTCTGTCTTTCTTGTCTGTGTATGCAAAGAATTACAGAGTATGGGTATGTCTGTATTTGCAACTGCTTTTAAATAGCCTACAGAAGATTTTCCAGTAAATATTGGACAAACATGCAGAAAGAGAGAGAGAAAGAGTGAGACCACTCCACTTCCTATCACTTAGTCACTGTAACATGAGTCCTACAACGCCTAATGTCTGGATTATTTACAGAGGTAAAACTCATAGCAAGCTCCCTCTTCCTCATTTCAATTGAATTATTCACATCATTCTCTCCCTCTCTCTTACATGCACTCACACTGGTAATGGACTGATACATCTTGCCAGTAATGTGGAAAGTGTGTGTGTGTGTGTGTGTGTGTGTGTGTGTGTGTGTGTGTGTGTGTGTGTGTGTGTGTGTACTGTTTCCCTGAGCATGTGTGCACTTATCAGCCACACTATGTCATATAAATAATACATCAGTAAAGACACATCTCATGAGATATCAGCATTCCTTAGTGTTTGCGTCCTGTCCTCTATGGCTTTGAGCTGATATCCAGAATATATTAATCACGCTTACAAACAGCCTCATAATTACCAAGGTTTATAGGAAGCATTTCTGTTTAAATTGCCTATCTACTAGCCAGTGTGACAAATGGTCAGAAAGCAGCCTTGGTAATGACAGACCTTGCTTTTCAGAGTTGCACCGCATGACCCCTGATATTTGTATTCAAATTATTTATCGACCTGTTACTGAGTGAGTTATGAAATAAGGAATGTGATTGCTCAGAAGTGATTTATAATTAGTTTTTAATCTGTAAAACAAACAATACTGACTTTTATTCCTTCTGCACAGATCTGTTGCAGTCCGGTACATGCAGATTTACTGCTCACCAAAATTAAATTGTAGCCTACAGCATCTGCTCTAATCTATTCTTAATATTGCTGAGGCTCTCAATCATTTTGTATCACACACACACACACACACACACACACACACACACACACACACACACACACACACACACACACACCTCCCTTTTTCTCTTGATTTATCAGATCCTTATCTGTCTCTTTGACCTCTAGCTTAAATGGACCAAGGGTGCAGCATCATATGCTTTCTTTCTTGTACAAGAAATGGTTGATGAATATAATTTTATTAGACAAAAAAACATATACAGTAATGTTTTACACGTGAAATGTCAGAAAAACACATGTGCCTGTGTCATGTTTTTTTTCTAATCTAAGGGTGCAGTGCATTCAGCAGAAAAGAAAAAATAGAGCCGTTCTCTTTTTCATGATTACGACTCAGCATCTCAGTTACAAGCTGTATCTCACACTTAAGAGAAAAAAATCCCATAATCACAAGGAAACTACCTAACAGTTATGAGATCTTGTAATTATGAGATCTTGTCTCATAATAATAAGTCACAATTAACAGATACACATTTTGCAATTATGAGATATGTACGAGATGATTGCATGAAAAAGTCTCCCTAGTTCTTTTCTTACTGGTGAACGAATGCTTCTCTGTAAAAACCACGTGCCTTTTTTGTGTACACACCCTAGAATACGTTTGCCTATTCTGTGCGTGCATTTCATAAACCACCTGTTAAATTATCACATGTAAAATCATGTTTCACTTGTGAGCTTGTATGTGGGGTTTTTGTTTTTACATACAGTGCCTTACATTTCATAAATAAACTTGTAATGTGCTTATATTATATGAATTTCATCATGTGAACGAGAAGAGAGAATAACAGCAGACCTATATATGTAATGAACATGTTACATTTTATTAACTGTGATAAATTCACACTATGTAGGCCTTTTATCTGTAGAGAGGATCACTAAAGAACCATCTGAATAAAATAAGCGTGAACCAGTTGCGGATTTTCCTACAGGCGACATCAGTGGCTGCCCACTGTGCCTTCCAGAGGGTGGGCACCACAATTACCGCCCTCCCCCCATTTTTTCTTTCTTTTTTTGACAGATCTAAAGATCTAATGCTAATGGCTGGCCTGTAGCGGGGGTACCATACCACCTCTAGTCCATCTAGTTTTACAGTGACTGATTATTACAGTAAGCACATGCTTGAGCATTGATGGATATGGTGGAGTGGAGTGTGTTTGGAGTGCATTAGAGTAAAAGAAAATGACAAGGCAAAAGCCATCTGGGGCACAGTAGGCAACAATAATAATAAAATAAAATAGAATAATAAAATAAAATAAAAAAAAGAAAGAAGACGAAGATGAAATTTGCAGATGTTATTGTTTTTGTTTGTCATAAATAAAATAATTATAAAAGATAATAAATGTGGCAAATAATTTATCAGCCTCAGCCTCATGTCTTTTCGTTTTATTACCAGTTTCACAGTTTGCCATAATATTAAAAATGCAAAAGGGGTAATGGGTCTCTGTGTCACAAGCCTTTGTAGCCTTCTAATGACACAGTTTTTAAGAGGTTTTATCCGATTTGCTCATAATAAGCTGTAGCAAACAGGACACAGAAAACATCTGAAAAGTATGTTAAATCATAACCTGATTTAAGCTATTACTGAAAATTAATTTGAACGAGTAGTTGTAGTGATTCAACTAACACAACCCCACACATTTTCTTTAATTAACCCGTTTTACTCCTCTTAAATTAAGTGCGACTAATTTGACAGGACTCTCCCTTTAAAGAAGTCCTATATATAAAGGAACAGTCCATTTCACCAAAAAGGGGAACTCTGTCACAGCGCCGTGAGATTTCAACATTTTAACACAAAAAATACATTATGAAGGAAAACGGACGCATTACTCTCAAACTGCTCTTAAACATGAATATCACATTACACTGAAAACCAACATTTAATGGTTTAATGTATTCCCCCAAAACGGCGCTCACCCCTATGGGGCTTTTCTATTTATAGCATCAGCTGTTGCAATACAAAGATTAGCTATTCAACGTATTGTTTCGCAGATGTGGGGAGCACACTCCCGTCTGTGGCGAAAGGGCGGCGGTGGTTTGAAGCCGAGAAGGAGCGAGATGAGGAGGAATATGTCGGTGTGAGGACATTTCTTTGTGTTCACGGCAGCGAAACTCACAACGGTAAGTAGCTTTCCTGCTGACAGAGAAGAGGTCGTGAATGCGGGCGTCTGTATTCACGGACAGTGCAGGCAACACCTACCGTCAGTGTAAAACCAACTACTCTCAGTGTATCAACAGATTTACTGTAGCCTAGCTAACTGTCACCAGCTTATTTTGACTAATGACAGCGCTGTGAACAGTCCGGGGAAGTTAGCTCGTTTTAATTAACAACGTGAACGACTGTGTTCAGTTTGCGGAAATTCCTTTTCGCTGCAAACTTCAAGAGAAAGATGAAGCAACCGAAATCCGTTATTCAGGGGCGGCTGCTGTCGGTTTTCCATACGGCGGCTCATACACACACACACACACACACACAGAGACAGAGAGAGAGAGAGAGAGCGAGAGAGACGGGCCTTGCCTCGGTGTCAAAAATGTTCCCGAGGGACGAAACAAAAACACAGTGCCTGTCTTTTATCATATGCCAAGAACGATCACGAAATCCACTGTGCACACACTATTTTAGCACGGTGTTTTTAAAACAGCTGTACTGTGTATCCTACACACAGTGGTGTCCAGCTCTGAAGCAGAAATGGTGTGCAGATTTAACCGCTGGACAGAGAGAACAGAGAGATTCTTCATGTATCAAATCATAGGATGAGATCATTCAGAAGCACCTCAGTCTGAACACACACACACACACACACACACACACACACACACACACACAGTCACACACAACTATTAATAGCAAAGTGAAATCACCAGATAATTTGGCTGTCTGGGGACAGAGCCCCCTTTATCCTTCCATCATAACTTCATGGAAATGTCAAACCCTGCTGCTGCTGCTGCTGCTGCTGCTGCTGCTGCTGATGATGATGATGATGATGACGACGTTGCTTGTGAGGTTGCTGGTAAGCTGACTTTTGCATGTTGCTGTTTCCCAATTTCCCTGAAGCTTAATTGTGACCTTTGACCAGGGGAAATTACCTTCTGGATAACTGGTAGATGCTGGGTTTCCCATCCAGATGTGTTGGTGTGTCATCTAGGCTATTACATGTGCTTGAGGCCTGGTATTGCTTGTTATTAAGTAATAATTCCTGGGAGCAGTACTGGGCAATCTATCGGTATTATGTCAATATCATGATATGAGACTAGATATTGTCTTAGATTTGGCATAATCATTGTCTCTTCCTGGTTTTAGAGGCTGCATTTCCTGAACTTACCAGGCTGTCCTAGCTGCTTTGTTACTTGCCTTTGCCCACTTAGTCATTATATCCACGTCACTGATGCAAAAATCTCATTACAGTTTGCATACCATATCGTTGCATTATTGATATCGAGGTATTTGGTCAAAAATATTGTGACTTTTGATTTTCTCCATGTCGCCCAGTCCTGCCTGTGAGATTCAAATTGTCACTTGCATGTATATGGAGTCTCACATAGGAGAGACCTCTTTTATTTCAAAGTGTGGCAAAAACTTGGCCTATAGTGTAGAAATAGAGGCTTGTGAGTGACTGTAAGGTATGCAATACATGAGTGTTAACAAGAGTGTGATCCTTACCTGGATGAATAAAAATAAAGGATGCATTATTCCGAATTAATCCAATCCTAATTGGGCCTAATCCTAATCCTTATTGATAGCCTACCCATTGAGATAGAGACTAGAGCAGCTAATCTGCATCTAAAATAGAATGTTTTGCATTTCAGATCGACTACACGATAGCATCTTACTCTACTTCAGTCTTTAATGTCAAATTTTGGAACTCCTTTAATACAAAACACTGGTTGGGTATTTCTTTGATTAGCAGTTGGTTAGGAAATGCAGTCCTAAGCTTTCCATCCAAAGAAATTCATCTGAATTAATATAATTTCATTCATTTTGTCATTCAGACAGTTAGGTTAGAGGTCAGAGTTTCTACTGCCAGGTGGAAGACTGAAGTCTTTGCCCCTTAAGTTTAGACTCAGGTGTCCCTCCGCTGTAAATTAGCATACTAGCCAAATGATGTAATATGGCTAATTTGGAACATCCCTAAAATCAAGTTGTCTCAATATCATGCTGATGATATTGTCACTTTTTTTCGACTTTTGAAGGGGCACATGACAGGACAAATTTGAGAACCACTGGTCTTAAAGGCATGCTCTTCTGGATTTGTCGTATACTGTTGGTACAATATTCAAACTTGGCCCCTCCTCCTTGGCTCAAGGAGACTGAGAGAGCAGTGGTGGTCAAGCGAGTAGGAGAGTAAATGAAGAGAAGGAGCAGTGTTACTGTGAGCAGTTACGTTCTATGGCACAAATAAACACAACCACACCTCCGCATGACACTGCAGGAAGGTGCTGTATTGCCGGATTTTGTGTGAATTCAGATGAAGTGCACGCTTCATCCTGTCCGCTTGGCTTCTCTGCTCTGTGTGTGTTTTTTCATTTTATTTTTTTTATTTAAAAGGGACAATGTACAGCTCAAACATAAATGTCACCATTTGATGCACCATACCAGATTATAGCTACAAGCTTATTCACTGTTTGTCTCAACCTCAAACAGACAGACCTGCAGCTTGCATCCACAGAGTAGAGGAGAGAGGCGAGGACAGCGATGTAACCTGGTCGCTATGTTTTATAGAGACCTTGCACTGCTATTGGCTGGGGATTCATATGAGAAACCTGCTTAAGAAAATATAAGCAGAGGGCAGATTCTCCGCAGATACAGACACTGCAACACACCACACCGCTAGTGGGTCATAGTGATGATTGAGAGAGCATTTTTGTGTGAGTCTATAAATTGTTTTTTTTAGTTTTTTTTTTTTTTTTTTTAAAGAAAATCCTGCATAGTATGCATTTTAAGCAATGAACTACATGTTATAGTACAGCCCTGTCTCCTAGATATTATGTTCATATACAGGTCATTTGAAAGAGCAAATGCGTTTTTGAGGCAAGCGTAATGCCAAGCCAAGTACATTTTCTCTTAACATAATGAGGAAATGTTGCAAATTTAAGTACCTGGCTGGCAAATCAAAAAAATGTTGATACTGAACGTATCGGCAAAATGTTCCCTGACAATGTATTTCATTATTTTTTTGCCCCAAAATGCAATCTTGCTTTACATTATCCACTTGTTGTGCCCACAGCATGTTTTTTTAATTTCACCTTTTTAATAAACATTTCACTGAAATCACAATTTTCCCCTAACCTTAAACTTACGGATTTGGCAAAATTGTAGGAGTGAGCACTGAGAGTAACACAGTAAGAGAAGTAATGTCACTGCAGCAAATATCATGGGACAATTTAGCAGCAAAATCAAAAACTATGGGTATAAACTTGACAGAAGAAACAGTATTTAGCTTTTCTAATGTGTTATTTTCACCCACCCTTTGTGTGTACCAAGCAGAGTGCGTTGTGAACCAGCCTATGTAGATGTATCTTACTGTCTGAATAAAGCAGCCTTAGGTCAGTTGTTTTCTGCTGCCTCAGAATAGCAATATGCCAACAGTATGCCTAATCACACCTAATTTGAAGACCTACATACCCAAGATAGAGCCCAAAGTAACCTTGTCTCTGAACATAATCCAGGCAGCAATTACATTGTCACCACAATGTAATTATAAATGCAATTTAGTAATATACAAATGCAATTTCTCGGAGACAGGGTGGCGTAGTTATGCATTAGGCCTACATAAGACTATTCTCTTCTTCTGAGTAAGAAATGGTGAATATACAGTAACAAGTAGGTTACTTGATCATACAGTCAGTGTCACTGATGCCTCGTAGTGGTTCACTCATGATGCTCTGTCTCCTGGTTAAAATTCCCAAATAGCCAGAACAAAAAAGTAAATTATTAGAATGAATGAATGGAAAGGTCAGAGAAGAAGATGCCCCCAGCAAGTCACAGAACATTAGTGAGATATTTTGGTGGTGTGTGTGAATGGCAGCCTTATCCACAGAGAATTTTTCAAAAAGGCGCACTGTTATGAAAAAAGACACCAGTGTAATTTATGGCTAAATGGGTTCTCAAACAATGCTGTGAGACTGGGGACTGTGGCAAGTTAGTCATTGGCAATGACCCATAATCATGTGATCAGCTATACAACCCTCTGTTAGGCTATTTGCACTTTGTTCTCTCAGCCAAATGTTCCAAAGAGTTGTAAAGATTTGGATTTGTCTGTTGTTTTTGGAGAAAATGTGATGAAGAGGCAGCTGACTTTGCTTACCTCATTATTTGAAATAGATGAACAAAACTATTACATTAATTCAGTACACAACAAATAACTTGATGAAATAAGTTTAAGACATCTGAAGTAAGACATCTGAATTCAATACACATCATCATTAGCATAGCCTACTGCTGCTCAAATAACCATCAGCATGAAACATAGTCTGGATAATGAACGTAGCCACTGTCATGCCGCCACCCCTTGGTTTGTGGACTCCCCTTTTGCTTTTAGTTTGGCAATTTGCCATTGCCATCTCGTTTTTTTTTCAGTCAGAAGTGACCATATTTGGGTGAGGGGTGGCGCTGTGGAGTAGTTCAGGGGTGGATCTGACTGAGAAGCTGAAGACACTATCGGCAGACAGCCTGTCATTCAAAGTGGCATTAGTTCAGGCCTTAATAAAATAAAAACGGGTAAGTTGTCATGAAGGGGAAAATTCGCCATAGAGACCAAAACCGTTTTTAGTTTAAGGCTGTAAACATGTTTATGCTGCTGTAAAGTTGGACATTTTAACATGGGGATCTGTATAGATTGACTGGCTGCTGGAGCCAGCCTCAAGTGGCCATTCAAAGAACTGCAGTTTTTGGCACTTCACTGTTGGCTTCATTTTTTTGGCCCTGAAGGTGACACTTGTCAAAGGAAGGAAACAACCCAGCACAATAAGACAGTGGCTCAGTTGGGCAGATTGCATCTTACTGCGCACTGAATTTGTACTTGTGTAGGAGATGCTAGAGATGTACAATTTAATTCAGAGAGTCATATTGTTTTGCCAAGGAAACATCATTTAAAGAGTCAGTGTGTAAGATTTAGGTGGATATATTGGTTAAAATGGAAAATAATGAAATGAGTATGTTTTTTTTAGTGTATAATCACCCGAAAATAAGAATTGCTGTGTTTTCTTTACCTTTGAATGAGTGATTAATATTTACCCAGGAAGTGGATCCTCATCTACGGAGATCGTCATGTTCACTGCCATGTTTCTGTGGTAGCCTAGAATGGACAAACCGAACAGTGGCTCTAAATGGGGCTATTCATGTTTTGCATTGGGCACCATAGTTAGAAGCCGTCGAGCAGTGTCAGAAAAATTCTTATTTTTAACGTGAAACTGCTTTACTTAGTATCTTTACCAGTTTAAATTAGAGGTCTAATTCTCTGCCCAAGTCCAGTTGGGCCAGACCCCCGCCTAGTTTGGGTGTGGCCAGTCTGTAATTCCTCACTATATCCCTGGGCTTGAATCAGGTTGGGTTCTCGCCAATTTACCTGTTTTTAAAATTGTTTTTGTCTAATGAAACTGGCAGTTCTCATGCTTGAATGTTAGGAGTTGTACTGGGCTGAATCAAGAGGGAAAGAGACAGAAAGAAGAGGAGGGATCACGACGACTGAGAGAGGTAAAGTGACGGAACAACGGAGTAATATTGTGGAGAAAGAGTGAAAGAGAAGGTGCAAGCAAGAGAGGAATGGAAAACGAGAGAAAGAGAGAGAGGTGGGGGCAGGGGCGGACTGGGACTAAAAAACAGCCCTGGACTTTGACTCGGCCCAGCCCACAACAACCGGTGCCCATACGGTATGCGCTTCCTTCTTCTTCAATTTGATTGGCGGCCGGCCGGCTCATAGATATCTATGGGCCGGCTGGCGTCCAATTTAAAGGCTGCCACCTAGCGGACTGGACGTGGAACAGTAGATTATCAGGGAGAAAAAAAAAACAAAAAAAAAAAACGGTGATGACTGCGTAGCGGCCGCCGGCCGTCCTGGAGTACCGGTCGTTCTGTGATTCTCCAGAACCTCCAGATGGCCAGTCCGCCCCTGGGTGGGGTGTGGATAATTCTGCTCCAGGTGAAAACCTCCTGAATGTCGGGATCTTAAGTTATCAGAGATAAAAGGTGAGCACAACTTAGCAGGTGGTGGGCAAGCCGCTCTGCCAAACAGTGTTGGAGAAACAGTGATTCATAATGTAACTAAAGTTTCATGCAGTGTTTTTACCTGTAATCACCTGGTCCACTTGTTTTGGAGAGGATGAAAACCTCCTGAACTACGAACAGTGAATTATTTTTTCTTTAAGATTATTTTTTGGGCATTTTTGCCTTTAACAATAGTATGGCTAAAGACTAACAAGAAAGGAGGGAGAGAGAGGGGAATGACATTTAGCAAAGACTGCAGGTCAGAACCAATCCCTGGACACTGCAAAGTACTTTGCCCAGATGGGGCGCACACTCTACCAGGTGAGCCAAAGGGCACCCAACAATGAGGGAATTATAGCCGGGAGAATTTTCAGGTGGTTGCAGTCTGCAGTCCTCACTGCTAGATACCGCTAAATTACCCTAAATCTTACACACTGAACCTTTTAAGTAAATAAATAGAGATGTTTAGATGTTTTAGAGATGTTACCATTTTTTTCTTCCTGAGATCGATTCAGATACCTAAACTTGCATATTGGGTCATATGAGTTTCGATCCAATGCCCTTGCTTAGGAAAAAAAAAATAGCTGTATACTACTAACCCATTTTCATGTCAAGAAGCTAAATAAACTTAAATGTTCAGCACAGATCTACTGAAACTAGGGTAGGGTGAATAATATTAATAATAAATTACGTGGTATCGGATAGGTGCATAGACTTGCATACTTGCCGATACCTGATCCAGCATTTTGGGCAGAATTGCAGGCATTTGGTACTGGTGTGGGAACATCTCTGTAAACAAGGCCATACTGGCATTTATGGTGGAAGAGTTCAGGGCTTTGACAACATTAATAACTGAAAAATACTGCCAATATTGACACTGGTAAAGAAATGTTAGGGTCCTTTTTTCTTCTCCCAGCCAGCTCACAGACAAAGATAGCCCTTAAGCACATTATTGCTTTCATTTCAGCTGTCTTGGTGACAAGAACCAGCAACCTGCTTCGTCTAGGTAGAAAACCCACTTCCTCCAAAAAGTCAGGATTTCAGTGTTTACAGAGAAATATATATTCTGGTCAACCATGGCACAATTTATAAAATGCTATCCATTTCTTAAATAGTTGTCATAATTCAAATGTAAAATAAAGATCAGCTCGGACACCAAGAAAAAAAAATAGTGTGGAGTTGGCCCAGAGTTTGTCACTTGACAGCAAAGCTTTCATACAATTTGAACCTGGTGAACTGTCTTAACACCTCCTTTGAATGATCGATGAGTGTTGATATCAACGCCACAGTACAGGCCAGGGTGTGCACCACTGTGTTCCTCCTTATTCCTGTTCTGTGAGATGTGGTGCTGCTTTGTTCCCATGTGAAGAGGGAAGTCCCTTTATCCTTTCCCAAGGCAGCAGCTAACCACTTCTCAAAGAGCCTAGAAAGGCTTGCTGGTGAAGACAATATATGAAGTCCAAAACACAGCAGCTGCTTCTGTTATTTTATATGTAAAACCACACATCTGTAGAGTAATGACTGTGAAGGGGAGGCAGTTTGGATTGCCAGAATATGTCACTGGTCCACAAACTGTCATACTGAATGAGGAGAAACTTATTATATTTCCTTTTTAGCCACAGCTGTAGAGATTGGCTCTTCAGTTGACGTGAATGAACATACAAAAAAGCTTTTAATAACATTTATACATGCTCCATGGTCCTGTCGTTATGCCACACTGGTGCACATCCAGTATGTGCAACAAGGCATACAGTAACCTAACGTATCTGCTGTGCTGCATTGATGTGATGTAAAGCATTTTTGCTGACACGAAAATGATGAAGGTTTCTCTGATTAATGAGCATTGGATTTGCAACAGGAAGACATAAAAAAAATATATGAATATGTCCTAATGTAGATATTTGCAATGTGTCAAAGTTGGTTCTCTCCAGCATTTTCAGATGGGTTTCCAAAAGTCTCTTTTGTGGAAAGGCCAGAACATTAGGACAAAAGTTAAGAATCGGGCTGAATCTCGGTTTGTTGCTCCCTACTCTGTCATTGCTTATTCCAACCCTGTCACCTAGAAATTCTGTATTACTAAATTAGTTACCATTGATGTTGATGTGCAAAACATAATCAGCATGTTTATGGATATTAAGTGCAGGACTTTGATACCAGAGTATGAGGTTCACATCCTGACTCTCATCTGTGGTTAGTTTTCGGCAACAAAAGCAAAGTTATGGTAAGGGAAAGATCAGGATTTCAGTTAAGTGCTAATAAACACATCGTAGCTCATCGTAGCTTCAAGTCTCTCTTGTCTTTCACTCAGTTTAAACCAATACATTGGGCTTCCCTTAACCTTAACCAGGTGCTGTTCATTCGAAACCCAGCCTATTTGTTGTGCAAATTAGTAGTTCATACATGTTATTTTTCTGAGACAGGGTTGCTTTATTGTTTCAGCACACAAAATACACAAATCATGTTTTCTGCTTCATTCTCATCTTATCTTTTATTAGATGAGTACACTAATAAAATAATTGAAATGTGTATTTAAGTACTGCGTAATTTCTGTACTGCTGCATTTAGGCCTTTAATCAAAGCACTACTTTATGCCTGAAGTCAAGTCAGTGACAACACTTGTGTTAAATCATGGCATTACATAATAAGTAATGGAAACATCCAATTATGTCTTACTAATGTTGCTATTTCATAGAGGTACTTGATCACGCTAGTGAGGGTTGAGGACTATACATAACTGTGTTGGCTGAGCTCCATTTCTCCTGTAATACACAAGACAGTTGTTTTCAGATTTATTCAGAGATATATGTCCTCTAAAGGGGTTTTTTAAAGCTCATTTTTAGGGCTGGAAAATGCCAGGTTAGTGTGGATGAAAGGCTAAATCTGAGAGGAAAGGATTCAGAGTCACTGACATTAGTGTGAACACTGCAAGTGTTGTGCACAATACTTTAAGTATGTCCCCATGCAGCCTCGGTTGGCCCTCTGAAACATCCTGGTTTGTAAATCTACATATAGCCAGCCACATTGGTCAGATGACTAACTTTGGTTGGGCTCATAATAAAATTTCCTCTGCCACGCTTCCATTCCCAAAGGAATTTGGTTTAAACTGGTGTCTGTGGATTATTTTAGTCTCACAGAACAGTGAGTGGTGGTTCAGAGAGCTGTACACTCCACCAAGTAGACTCACAGAGGGAAATGCTGACACACCATTCGAGGTTGTGACCTGACCTGGCTTTAGTTAGGCTACACCACGCATGGTGTGGAAACCACGACCAGTGGCAGGTGTGTTTCACGGTGCTTCTCAAGCTGTTGTGTTCTTGTTTTTCTGCACAGTACTGAAAATCTGTGTAACGTGATGTCTTGTGAGTAGTGGCATTTGTGGCTTTATGACAGCCAGCCAACAAACTGACTGATGAGACATTTAACATCAGGAATTTGGCTCGGAAATTCCTTGCCCAACCTGGCTGGTTGACTGTTGCAGACTGGCTGGCTATGGAAAGGAAGGAAACATCTTCCTTCCCTCCATTGTGCTGGGCAGGAAAGGATGGACTGAAGCCAGCTGACAGCTGTTTCCTGGTGGATGAAGGAGGAATGGGTGCGTGGGTGGGTGGGTGGTGGTGTTGGTGTTGTACTAGTAGTGAGTGAATGTTCTTTTTTGTCTGCTTTAGCTGCTGCTGCAGTTAAATAAGTACTAAAAATCTGAGGGTTTCACAGTAAGATGGAGTAGATTGGTTTAATTTCAAATTTATGTGAACACTGTGGATAGCTTGACTTAAATGGTTGTATGTTTTAACCCATTCACTACAAAGTGCATATACTCCCAAAATGTATTTAAAGCAAACCATACATTTATACTGCCCTACAAAGTCAAAAGACACTAACTCACAGTAGTGTAGAACTGAGATAAACAACCTTAAAAGAAGCTTTTTTTTTTTTATCTCTCTCAGAATGCAAAATGTACTCTGGGTACAGATGGAACAGCAGAAAGCCAGGTGCAGTAAAAGTGAAACTTAAATGTTCATTAGTTATAGAAATGCTCTGTTATTTAGAGCGGCGCTGTCATTTTAGTGTTGTCCATCGTTTTTCTAACCTACTTTCGATGAAACCGGCTGTGGTCTCACAGAAACCATGCAACCCACGGTCCAGAGCTGGGTCTAAAAATCTGCTTTCATGTGCCTCTGCAGCAGCTGCTCCTCTAATCCACTGAGGTGATCCGATCAGCTCTAATCGATCCGATCACAAACTGACTGACTAGTTAATTCTCCATACCGTGTCTCAAACAAACAAAAAACAAAACAACTGGAAAAGAGTTCTGCTAGTGCTGCGTTCACTGATCCCGGGAAACCTCCAAAATCAGAGAAGGAACACAGTGTTCACATAGGGACAGAAATATAAAAACACACAAAAAAGCTGATCTGTCCTCCCCTCTGTCGTCATCTACCACCACACATGTATTCTAATTCTTTGATTAGTGAAAAAGATGTTGTTGAGTACAGTAAGCAATGCACTGTATGATAATAATTACTGTATGACCTAGATAGAATCTAGTGAAATTCATGAATCTATTCACTTGATATAGTATGAATAAGACAGCAACATCAACTTTATTGTGGGTAAACAAAGAATTCTAAGCACAAAGAAACAAAGCCAGAGAATCGTACATGTAGTTACGGGATTTTGCCTTGGTTTTGCCACAACTTTTCGTAGTTAAAACAAACACAACCCACTATTTTCAATAGAAACAACAGAGGAGACACAGGATATTTGTTAACATGATAGAGCTGTAAAAAGTGACCAAAATGAAGTTAAGGTCACAGAAGTATTTCCCACCTTTCAGGCAGCAGCTCTTTTAATATTAAATCAGTATCATATAGAGATGCATTTGCAGAGACTTGCAAAAACTTTTTCAGTCTTTTCTTTATATTTGAATATCTAAAGGTATCTGTATTTTAAAGGTTCCTTTCTTGTTTTCTTGTAGGTCACATGTACATTCAGTGTTTTCCACCAAAACACACGATGCTTCCTCGAGGCCTTACAAAGTACATCAAACTAATCAATTCTTTTGATATCATGAATACATCCGTGTTTGCTAGATTAGCTTCTTAACCTTTGTTGCTGCATTGGTTACTTCTATGTGTGTTATCAACTGACGATCAGCAGAATAGTGTGAAACCGCCAGCATGAATGTGTAGTGTGTTGTCTGCATGCTCTCGTGCATGCACGTCCTCATGCATTAGTACACACATGCACAAAATGGGGACCCAGGATACCTCTAAGTTAGCTTAATTTGACTGACAATCTGACTTCAACCTAGATTTTGCATTGCAATTGCGAATTGAGCGATGCGACTTGTTTGAGCAAGAAAGTAAATATACAAAATCATGAAAAGTGCTTGGTGTTGAATGATTCTGATCATTTGCCTACACTTGAAATTATTATTTTAAACATTTGAATGTATAAGGAGAGATGAAAATTAAAAAAACTGTCCAAAAATGGGGCGCACACGGTAAAATACTGGTGTCTATTGTGTAGACTCAACACCATATTGTAATATTTCTATCAAATCTGTCCTCGTTTACCCTTGCTTCTTCTCCCTCATGCTTCTGTGTCTCTCACCCTCCTCTTCGCTCTGTTCTCTTGAGTCCCTCCCATGTCTCGTTCTTTCTGTAGCTCTCCCTCTTTGTGGTAAGCTTTGTGTGAGCTTTTGCTATAAGAGCATGAGATTGCATCCATACACACATATTAAAGCTCCCATATCATTGCCCATAGTAATTTGAACCATAGACCATTACTGTACTAATGTAAGACTCTCAAAAGGGCAGTCTGATTTAAAAAAGAAAAATAACAGGTTTGTTGAGTACTGTACAAGCTGTTCCCCTGAGGTGTAAGCACAGAATGCATGTGAATCATTTGCAAATGTTAAAATAGCTTTTCTTATATTGAGTCTCTACTGTACTGGTGTGGAAAATTGCTTTACTATTCTGTTAAACGTTTCATATTCTAGCAAGATGGATGTTTATTTTTGTTTTCAAAAAACCATAATTACAAACTACCATATTTCTCTGCTGGTTCTGTGGTTATACTGAGCTACAGAGAGTAGACATCATTAGCCTGGTCTCTGCTGCTAAGCCGGGCTCACCAAGGCCTTGTTTACCCGCTTGTCAACACAGTTTTGATTCAATGCTGTGAGTGGCTTTGATTAGACCCAGTGGTTTTATATAAAGCCTGTTGCCTACTATCAGTCATCCAACCTGTTTTATAGTGGCTGCTGCTTTATTTACAACTCTTCCTTATATTTGAAACATGTCAGCTTACAAAAAGCTGTCGATGCTGTCCACAATAGCAGTAAGGTGTTAATCTTGATAACAAATGTGGCTGCAGCGGCTTCACAATTAAAATCATTTGTGGCTTCTTATGAAGCAGCAGCTGCAGGACATGATGGCTTTGCATTAACAGTATCTGAAAGGAACCCTGTGGAAATTCAGTGTTACACATCAAACACATGGTATGTATCCTTGAGCTCTTTACCTCCTCACAAAACATATGCATAGCTGATTTTTTCATTTAAAAGCCAGCATGGTTTACACCCATGTAAACTTGCTGGCAGTCTTCTTCTTCCCTGTCTTTGAAGGTGCATTGCAGTATATCTTGACGAGTTACTGCCACCTGTAGATCAATGGTGATAAACCATTGGCATCATCCTTGTGTGTGAGCAAGTGAGGTCATGATATTGTAGGTCAGTGTGGTTATCAGTGCTTTGAGGCCCCAGTAAAAATACATATGTTCACAGCTCAGCTCACAGTGGCTGGGCTAAGGCTTGACTTACGCTCACTGATGAAATAAGTTCTGTGTTTACTGAAAAAGAAAACTATGGCCTCTGTCTCATGATAGGTTCTTTTCCCAATACCCTTCATATTGTGTAGGCCAACATCCACCACACAAATAAACATTTATGATGATATAAGTTAAACAAGTCATTTAAAGCTGGGATAGGCAGTTTTTATTTTGGCATCATTGGGCAAAAATCCCATAATGAACTTTGAGCATATTGTCATTCAAGTGATCTAAGAGAAAACTAAACTTCTTCACCTCCTCTTGGCTCTGTTTTCAGACTTTAGTGAATCTATGCCGTGATGGGAAACTTTAGCCAATTACAGGTCATTTCAAAAAAGAGCTCCTATTGGGTATTCTACAAATGTAAAAGCGCATGCACATCCCTTTGATGAAAGCCTGATTGAATGGTGGAGAGTCCAGCAGAGAACATTAGTATTCCAGCATTGGCAACAATTGCCTACACTGCAAAGCAACCCAAAAAAAGGAAACAGGACTTATGAATTGGAGAGTCTAAAAGAGAGTCTGACAATAAACGCAATAAAATGTTTATATCGGAAAGTGTTTCATAGATGGAAAGACACTGTTGCTAATAGATTAGCCTTCTGCTAACCAGAGCCGAAGGCTCACGGCTGCGGCTAATTTAAGTTCACATTTATGTAGCTAATGTTAGCTAGAGCCTATAAACAAAGTGAGTTCTCCGCCTCACTCCCCGCCGCTACAGACCACCTCACCAGGAAGAGAGTGGGCAACAGGTTACACACGGCACTGTTGCTGGCTACCAGCCTGCCCTGACTGTTGAATTTGAGCAGCTACAGCCGCTGACTTAAGGTCTGTCCCTGGAGCTGCTGCTCACCCTGCCCCTGGCGAAGCAATCTACAGTGGTGGGGAGAAAAGCTGGGTGTTGTAGCTACCTAATTCTTGTCTCTTTTTTGGTCTGATAAACAGAGAGAGAGAGAGAGAGAAAGCTCTACAATGAAATAAAAAAAATGAATCAATGCATGGGAACAGTGGGTTACTGCATGAGACGTGCATATTCCTGTGGTTGTCTGGTGGAATAGGCTCAGGACAGAGAAGGGAATGATGCAGGATGGTCTATGTTTCCGTTTTATGCCCTTTTCAGAAAACTGCATACCATGGCTTTAATTATAAAGTCAGGTACACTAATAGCACTCTTGGTGGGCTTTGTGTTGCAACATGTTGTGTCACAGAACTCCACATGGCTCTCTGGTTTGATTTCTGCCCATCTTGCATAAATGCTCAAGTTTCTCTGTTTTTATACTATTTTTCCATGTTTCTGCTTTGATCCACAACTCCTAGCTGTGGTCCGTGGTCTCCATGGTGATGGAAAAGCAGCTGCAACAAAAAACCTTTACACCTCTCCCCCTTGTTCTCTCTCTCTCTCTCCGTCTGTTGTTCCCTCCTCGCTCTTTTTCTGTCTCTGTCTCTCACGGTCCTCCGTTTCAGCCAGGTGTGTCTCCTCAGCTTACTTCTCACCTTTGCCACCTTTACCACCACTGTCGAGGTAGCCATGGCGACCAGCGCCTTGCCAAGTGACAACCTGCCAACGTACAAGCTGGTGGTGGTGGGGGATGGTGGTGTTGGGAAGAGTGCCCTCACCATCCAATTCTTCCAGAAGATCTTTGTGCCAGACTATGATCCCACGATAGAAGACTCATATCTCAAACACACAGAGATAGATGGACAGTGGGCAATACTGGATGGTGAGTAGAAATGCATGTGAACTTAACCTAGACAGCAGTTGAGAATGATCCTCTCTCTCCATGCTTTCTTCTGTCTTATGCATTTGTTTAATTTTCTTTTGGTTTCAAGTAAGCTTGTCCACCATCAAGTGATGAGTGGATGTTTGATCTTAAAAAACTGTGTTAGCTTTTAACTACATTCCAGTGGTAGCTGTTTCCTGCACTGAACAAATGAGCAATTCCCTGAAAGAATTAATGGCATTTAAAAAAGGTACTGCTGTGGTTTCTGTGTGTGAGAGAAATAATGTATCACTCCATGATTTTATCCCTTCCTCTAGAAAGTATTCAATTGTAGGTGCCAGTTGACACATATGTTTTGTAAGGGAAGGGTCATCAAAGTTTTTCAGATCAAGGACACCCTAGCCAAAAGAGAGACAGAGCAGGGTCTATTGGGATAAATTGAGTTGCATATTGAATTGGGTGAATGGGGGTTGTTGGGCAGAGAGTCCAATGATTTTTTGTCTTGCCTTGTGCCACGTTCAGCCCCAACAAAATGTAGCAAAACGTGTTCATTGGATGAAAATGATTGTAGTACAGTGAGGTTTCAATGAATTGGATTCGAAGGGGCTTTATTGGCCAGGGAAACATATTTACATTGCCAAAGTAATTGTGAAATTAAAACAGTGTGAAAACAGTTAGTAAAGATCTACTAGACATTTATTTATATACATGTCACTGCTAATGGGCTAACACCTCTGACACACCCGCCAACCTTTCAACCTATAGCAATACACTGCACAACATTTTGAGATTGGACATGACCCTGTGTATGTTTTCCAGGCAGGTTAGAGAGGAATCTTCAGTTTCACAAGGATAAGTTGTTTCAAAAGGCGAACTATGTTGGATCATGTTAATGTGTATTTTTAGGCATATTTTAATTTTTGAAAAGTTAAAAAAACTACAAGGGGTCACGGATCCCCTGTTGAAGAACCAGGATGTAAGGGGTAGCCAAACCTGAAGGTTGGGGGATATATGATTGTGTCACAGGGTCAGCAAAATCTACAAGTGTCTTTCTCTTAGAATTCTTAAAGTGCATGGGTGGAGGTGATCATACATTGTGGAGAAAACAAACTCTTATTCTGACCACGTACTTGCAATTCTGCTACTGTGACCTGTTTCAGTTTTCTGTATCTTTAATTACATCCATTAATAGATAAATGTAACAATGATTTTCGTAAGAAGGGATTCAATAATTAATATTTGTAACAACAGCTTAGCATGCTTGATAAGTATTCAGTTAATTGAGTTAAATCACACATGTAGGTAGTACAATAAGAAATCATCTGTGTGCATTTTGAATTAAAACATCAGTAAAACAGAGACCCTTCGATGTAATGTAATACATTGGTGTCCCTCCATCTTGGCAGTGCTGGACACAGCTGGCCAGGAGGAGTTCAGTGCGATGAGGGAGCAGTACATGAGGACGGGAGATGGCTTCCTGATCGTCTTCTCCGTGACAGACAAGGCCAGCTTTGAACACGTTGACCGGTTCCATCAACTCATACTACGGGTCAAAGACAGGTAGGTTACAACCGCTTAGCTGACCAATGCATAATAAAAAAAACTTATTTCTATGTAAGGACAACAAAGGAAAAATGACATATGAAGGGCATTCTTACTGTGTACTGTTTATTGACTCTTTAATAGTATTATGATTTAATGTGAGCAACCCATTTACACTGTTGCTGAGAATCAAATGACAGAAGGTTGTGTGTGGGATGGCACGCACAATAAACCCACAGCTGGTTATTTTTCTGTATGTGAGAAATATGACAATCAGCCTGACATTTTAATGTCTTTAAACAGTAAACAGACAAAGTGCTTATTTGATTACTACATTGTCAAATATGCAATGACATCTGCTTAGCATCCTCAATCTGTTTAAGGAACATGTTTTGTTTTGTTTTTTTCACTGGAGTAAGTCTGTCTGTGCAAGTAAATCATCAGACTGGTTCTAGCTCTCTCAGTTATGTTATTCAGATTATTTTGTGGTAAAAACAAGAGAGAATGCACCCAAAATGTCCAATACAATCAACCCCTGCACTGTAAATGTGTGTGTGGGTCAAAGCTAACGTAACCGGAAGCCAAAGTTACCAAAAGAGGAAGTAGCTGTCAGATGAAATAGACATTTACAATATGGTAAACTGGGGATTTGTTTTCTTCTGACCACTAATGTTGTTTGTCCTTTTGAATTCCATTTGTTTGAGTGTCATCTTCTGATGTGGTCTGATTTGACTGTCCACATAATACACTAACATTCAAAATATTGAATATGTTTGGTATTTTCACAAATATTTATCCTCATAAGGCCAAATTTTATCTGCTTTCAGTCAGGTCATTTTCAGAATTTTGCTGACTCAGCAGACATGGTTCAGTCTGTGCTAACAGGGAGTGTTGTCAAGATTACAGTTACCTAGGATCAGAATCTTGTCCTTGCTTTACTTTCCTCAAGCTGCAGACCAGTTAGGCTCCTAAGATTTGTTTCCAAAATTCTAATCAGTTTTGTTGTGGATGTCTGTTGTTAGAGAGGAGATGCATCTGTTGCCTGACAGTGACTGACAGTAGCCAATAAAACTGAGCTTGTGATGAAACAAAAATAGAAACTGGAACTGAGTAAGTTGCTCTGTGTCCATATTTAGTGGTGCTCTACTGTTGCTCATTTTTCTACAAGAAGGAAAAAAAGTGTTGCAGAAATCTGACACCTAGCAGACAGTTTGTGAAGCATGTGATCTTTCTGATCTGATTATAAACTGGGTAAATCAGGTGTTTAAAGTAGTCTTCAGATCGTGAGACACTTTTAAACACTCTTCAAAAACACTAAGTGGTTTGAAAATGAATTACACAGGGATACCTGAGATTGTGTGTGTGTGTGTGTGTGTGTCCTTTTCCTCTTAGGGAGGCCTTCCCCATGGTGTTGGTGGCAAACAAAGTGGACTTGGTCCATCTGAGAAAGGTCACCACTGACCAGGGCCAAGAGATGGCTGCAAAACATAACGTAAGTTGTCAGACTCATTGTAGGCTTTTTGCACTAAACTGATTTAATATATTTAGGCGAGAGTCTAAGGATAATAAAAGCATTTCTGAAGCAACAGTGAGAGGAAAGATAATTTCCTCACAGAAGTGTGTCCTTGTATCTGAAATAATTTAGTGCAATCCTCAGAATAAAACTCAAACTGAAATGAACATCAGAATGTTCATTTGTAGGCTATTCTCACCCCTGTAGCCAAAGAAAAAATATCTAGGTACTGGTAAGATGGAGGGAAGTATACCAAAGTTCATTTACACACACTACCTGTATTGTTTTGATACAAAGCTGGTTGAAAATCAGCAAAGTATCCCTTTAACTAGCAAAGGTGGAGTTGGACACATCCTTTGCCAAAGCTCTGTAAATCCCATACACACCAAAACACCAAGCTTTTTTGTATTCCTCACTGTTTTAAGATTAACACCCTCTGGGGGCCATTTGGGGAAAAACTGGTAGAAAAAATTGAGCATAGTGTTAGTTCAAGCAGGACACGATGTCAAGCTCAGCTCACATCCCAGCTACATCAGCTGATCTCAAACAGCCTGACTGATGGAGCAACTGACTGATGAAAGGGAGTCAGCTGATAGATCACATGATTCCTTTCTATGCAACCAACTGGCAAATCTCATTCAGGGCGCCCTATTTAAACTGCTCTGGCCTGCCTACTGTTGCTGCTTCCTCAGCAAGTGGCTTAGCAACCCGCCTCCACCCCAGCCCCTCCATTTTATGCTGACTGCTGGGGACTCTGACTTATTATGTCATTTTTGTTTGTCATTGATGCTGGCTCTGTTCTGTTTCTAGGGGATCTTTGTTGCTGCTCTCCCTGCCTTAGGCTTTCCATGTAGGCGCATGGAAGGGCAGACAGGTGTGCGCTCTCTGCCTTATACTGTAGCTTTCCATGCAGGCCCGTAGAAGAGGCTTTCTGCGTAGGCCCGAGGACAGGCAGAGAGGCCTCAGAACAGAGCCATACTGCCAAATATAATACTGCAAATGGAAATTAAGTTTTCTTTGACTGAAGTGGTCCTGACTGAACTGTGTTTGAGTCTGGTTGAAGGGCTGAAACAGAGAGAAAAAGATGCATTTACAGCTGGCTTAATGTGGACGTGCTGTTAGTGAACACAGCATAACCATTAAAACAGGCAGAAACAGGCAAACATAACTGTCAGATAAAGCCAGAAAGCTGTGCTCTCTGTAATCTGCAAAAAGGTTCAATTCGACATTGAATGCACCAATGTTCCTGATCGAAGAGATCTTTGAGTTTCTCCCTGTGGTGCTGAATGAGTTTGGCCCAGAGGGACTTGGGGAAAGTGACAGCTCCAAGGATGTGACGTTTTGGGACTAATTTGTCTTGCTTTTTTTGTATTTTGGATTCAAGGATCCACTGTTTTAATTTTCAGTGTTTTAAGAGACGATATGCAGCCTGGCGAATAAGTGCAGCCACTGTGTCTGACTAATATCAGTCACAGCTGATTCATCACTGTCATTTGCATGGGCAGTAGGCATGTGTGAGGAAACATCTGTCTCTATTTTTGTCTGTGCTGAGATTGAATTAATGATAGTCGGCAACTGTGGGTTTAATTGATACAGATTTTGCATTGTGTCACTTGGCACCAGCTCAACAGGCTCAGAGTCAACAGGCAGCTTAATTGTAACCCCTGTTGATTTTTAACCACATAACATTGGATTGTTTTATTCCCCTTATACGGTATATTCCTGTTTATACAATATATTTATGTTTTTATTCAACCTATTTGGTTATTTCATATTTCAATGAACAACTATTACAACTTTTGCTTAGGTTTGTAATATTTCTGCTTGTTTCTTCAGATAACGTATATTGAAACCAGTGCCAAGGATCCTCCAATGAATGTGGACAAAGCCTTCCACGAGCTGGTTCGTGTTATAAGGTAACTCTAGGTTCACTTCTGTTCATTCTCTTACTTCCATAAGATGACAACCTTGTCATCTTTGCATAAAAAATAATGTAAGACAGATTTCCTTGCAGTGACAGCAGTTAAACTGCTCTAGGACAGTAGTGATTGGCCTGAAGACAAACTGAAATACAGTCATTCCATCTAATAAAATTATCTCAACTCATAGCATGTCACACTTTTCCCTATTTCCAGTTGGTATTTTACTTTTTAAGAGGTTAGTGGCACACAGACAGTGTTATGCTGGTATGTGAGGGCAGTGAAAGTGGTTTTAGGAAGAGTGGAAAGCAAAGAAAAAAATCCCAGAGGTATTTCCTGTCTTGACACAAGTGTAATTTCAGAAGAATTTGGTTTGTGTCCATGTTTTGAATGTGGTCATGCCCCGTTTTAAGGCCCTCTCTTTCTGCATGGACCAATAAGAAACAAGTAGGCGTGTCACCATGTTTTACTTACACACCCAAATACACAGCTGTATTCATCTTTGTATTTGGATTACAGATTAAAGAGAGATCTCATTGTCCACATGTAAGACACTTGAGTGCTTTGGTACAAGATGATAAAAAGAGGAGCGTTGATTGATGAATCAACATTGCCCTCTTGTGGTCAGACTGTAGAACGCCAGTCGTACAGGGGGTGGATAAAGACATAATGGTTGGGCTTCTTTTTTTCTGACTGATGCATCAACAGTTCAGGTAGAAAATGTCCATCATCTTTGAACTTGTATAAGTTGCCATAGCCTATCTTGAAAACTCACCTATAAAATGTTTAATGTAAAATCTCAAAGAGGTGACACATAATACTGAATGTAGAGAAGTGCTCACAAAATCAAGGTGAAATGCTTTAAAAAAAAAAGTTGGATGAGAAAATCATTACTACTGTCATGTTTGGGTGGTAAATATAAATAACAAATATAATATATAATATAAATTAAGACTTCAGGAAGTCACTGCGCCCGGTCAAGAAATAATCCAGCACATAACCCACTGTAATTGTTTTTACACTTTAGTTTTTATACAGATTAAACAAATTACCTCAGGGTGTCTTCAGGTCCGTTAAAAAAAAAAAAAAATAATAATAAGATAAGAAAAAAAATATATATTTGTCTACATATATATACCTTTTAAAAATACAAGTCATCGGATAGTCTTAAATTTGAATTTGCGAGGCCACAATTATTTTACTTAATTTCATTTAATCCTCTTTTCTTTTCTGAGTCAAGCTCTGCTGTGTGAAAGTCCATATTTCTAATGTTACAAATCTTTCAACCTACCACTGGAACTAATACTGTCTTTTACTCTTTACTTGCCCCTTCCTGTTGGAAAAATATGACTCACTGTAATAACCACATTCCAAACTAAAACTTATTTCTGCATGGGATTACACATATACTAGTTACCTGCAATGCTTGAATAAGGAAAAAAAAAGGTTTTGTCCACAAATCAGTCTTGAATTTGGTTTAAAATAATCTTGAAAAAGTCTTAAAAAGCTCTAAATATAAGTGTCTGATGCCTGTAGACACCTTAACATGTTAGATAGTGTAAGTTAATCTTTAGTTAATCTTATTGAAAGCAAATAAGTGCATTTCTGAGAATGCTAAATCACTCTTTTTAGAAAATAACTGCAGAGTTGAATGAACTCCTGTGGGGCCTTGTCTACACATAGTGCATAGGCTAACATTACCTTTTATATACGACAACCGGAGATCTCATCACCACTGATTCCCCTTTGATGTAAGGACAGAGGAGCTTACTCAACGATACGAGTGATGCTCTGGAACGCAAAAACCTTTCTTTCTACTTTTCAGCAGTCCCACTCATAGAAGCGTCTCACTGTATGTTGGTTTGATGAATCCTGGCCTGATCTAAAACCGTCTTCTATGACAGACTTTTAATGACAGAAGTTGTGTTGGTACAAATAATACTGGGTGCAGCAGACAGCTCTGTTTGTCCGTAAAGTAGTGCAGCAATACTAAGTTTCAGAGTAAAGTAGTCATTAGACCAAGTAGTGATAACAAAAACCGGTAGTCCGCCATTGTTGTTGTTGTTGTTGTTGTTGTTATTGTTGTTGTTTCTGGAGCATGCTCATTATACACAGCAACAGTTGATATGAATAAAGGAGATACTGTCATTATTTACCAAATTCTCTGTTTTCCATGTTCACATGGATACACAGTTACCAAACCTTAGACGGCCTTTTTTTTTTAAAAAAAAAAATCTTTGTTTCAGTGACCCAAAAGTCAGCTTACTTGTGGACAAGACCTCCAAACATAGAGAAAAATATACGTTTTCAAAACTGTAGATTTGTGTATTTTTGTATACTTGTTAAAAGGACTACATGATAAATAACACATTGTGGGCCATGGTGCTAACTATGATGCTAACTATGGCAGGACCACTGTATTGTCAGGTGTTGGAAAAGGCTGGTTAGTCAAGTGAAGATTATTTTGTAAAACTGTCTTTCTTATATTTTTTTCTTTTCTCCACACCCACAGACAACAGGTGCCAGAGCGAAACCAGAAGAAGAAAAAGAAGATGAAATGGAGGGCAGAACGTTCAGCGGGTTCCCACAGGTTCCACTGCGCTATATTGTGACCTCCCTCGTCCTGTTTTATCATTCGAAACATACACACACCTACACGCGCACCCACATACCTTTGGATGTCAGGGAACTCCCCAGCAGTGGTTAACTACTGGAGCACAAAAGGGAAGGGGGGGTTGATGAATGGCTGGATGAATCCAGGAAATGTTGGACTGATGTCCCCTCACCCTTCACAATGTGTTGGAATGAGTGCTGTGCCCTCTCTCCTCAATTTATGGTCCCTGTCAAAGGTCTATAGATCCCTCCAATCTCTATTCAACACAGAACTCCAGTGAACTGTTTCTCAATCAAGTGTAATTTTTGAATTTAATTTCAAACGTAGCACTCGACGATTTTGGGGGGCCAGAATCACCTTGATGTGGAACTTTTTTCTTCTTGGGAAAGGGAGGAAAAGAGAGGACCCGGCTCA
Source organism: Epinephelus moara (assembly GCF_006386435.1). NCBI lineage: Eukaryota > Metazoa > Chordata > Actinopteri > Perciformes > Serranidae > Epinephelus > Epinephelus moara. The sequence goes on from NC_065512.1 coordinate 31,350,019, forward strand.
AAATGGCGCCTCGTTTTTCATGGAGTTACTCCTAAAAACCTGCTGGTCATCACCTTTCTATCCTCACACTCCTACAACTTTCTGGAAGAAAAGCACCTGTGTGACCTTTAGATATGTGTATCTGCGTTCTCTCTTTGTAGAGTGGACATCATAAGGGCATGATGGATGAATACGAGAGCGGTGAAAGTGATGTTGGTAGTGAAAATACAAGTTGTGTGGCGGTGTTGACGAGTGGACTGCGAGTTCTGTGAATGAAGCGTGGACTCTAGGCTTTGAAATGTCAGTTCAGAGAGGATGGAAGGACGTGTTGTAGCGAGCGAGAGGAACGTGATGCTGAGAAAATGTGTCGTATCGGTTGACAGGTGAGAGGGATGGTCATATCAGCTTGTTGAATAAGTGTTTAAATATTGTAATTGTAAAGGAGAGTTAAGAGTGGTCGTTGGTGTGTGTGGTTACACTTTAATGTAAACGTAACAGGGTTTATACCAACACTGATGTGTCAGCGGCCATGTTTACAGACATTCTTAGAAAATGATTATTTTCCCATCATACAGACACACAGTATATCAGAGCCTCTTTACATCAAGTGTTAAAATAATTATGGTTTATTTAGGTCGCCTCCGCAGTCGTTGTCAATGGCATGATGAGAGCAGGCTTCATCAGTACTGTATGGACAATAGCCCTCGTATTTTTTTTTTTGTCTTTGTAGTCTTAACAGATTGTCTTCAAAACAAGTTACTTTCCATGTTTTTGTATCAAAAAAACTATAGAAAATTACAATTATATTTGTGATTAACAAAATATCTTATTATAGGTGGCAATGTAAACAAATACAATGCTGTTTTACAAAAGATCTGTAGGAAGTTCTTCATGAAATAGAATAGATAAGGGATAATGAGCGCTACGTGTTTCAGATCTGAAGCAGGCTGGAGAAGCTGATTTGCACTGGCCACTAACCAAAATAATGTGATGTCACTTTATTTCAATCTAGGGGCTTTTCAGACCGCGCCGCTGAATTCAGGACAATGAATCATGCTCAGTAAAGGAGAACACTCCTTCAGTTTGGGGATACATTGTAGCCCTGGGACTACATCAGAGTTAGACAGCCTGTCTGAACCGGGCAGTGTGATGCTCCTGGGGCTTAAAGCCATGTTAACCTAGCTACAGGCGACGTTTAGTTGTAGGAAAACCACACATTCGGAGCAACAAGACATTCAGTATATTCATGTCTGTCGTGAGGTGGATAGGAATGTACAGTTTAATAACCTATGAAATGGCTTGTACTGTTAACGCACTAAAGTTTCGGTGGACAACTTTTTTTTGTCTAGATGAATACCGTCTCTTGAAGGAATACATTTTTGCACTTTTAATACAATTTCTGACTTTCCTATTGGCATGTTGTTTTCTGTTCAAACCTGTAAGTGAAGCGAAAGGCACGGTTAAAAACGATTTGAATGTAAAAATCGAATAACAAAAAGAGCAAATAGGCAATTAGTGTTGTAGCCCTGTGTGCCTGTGTGTGCCTGTTGCCTTGGTGATGGTTGTGACAGAGATTGGAATTTAATCATTGGAAAGGAAATGTTTTGTGCAACGAAGTTTTGAATTAAGAAGGTTGAGTATGAAAAAAAAAGAGTTATCGAATGGCATACAAATTCACCTCAGCATGAAAGTGAAATATCAACCTCAGCAAAAGAAGGAAAACGGTATTAACCTTCATCTACTGTTAAAGGGACTTCACAAAGAGGACAGAAAACATTGAAGTACTGATCACGGAGCAATGAAGCAACAGACTCTGGATTGTTGGGGAGGACGAAAAAAAGAAAAAAAAATTGAATGTGTTTGATGAAAATGTTGCATCATGTATGTTTGATACCATTTTGTATTATTGAAATGAATTATTGATATGATTCTTGCAAAGTGTTTTTTAAACAACTGAATAATTTATTACTGTCTATGTTACCTCAGCGTGTCCCAGACCTGGACAAAAAGCAAAACTCCTCCCCCTCTTTTTTTCCTTTTTCTTTTCTTTGGGATTCTCAACGGGTCAAAGGCCTTTTTGCCTCTGAGCCCCCATATGAAAAGACTTGTAATGTGTTGTGGACCAAGATGAAGAAACCATGCTTGGTCCTGAGCTGAAACAGCATAAGGTTCTCTTCTTTACTGGAGCTCATGTGGATGGCCTCACAGGTGGAAATGGAATCACACAAGGGTCAAAACAAGAAAAGTTTGTTGTCAAATTTTTGAGTTTAAATATGTTTGTTTAATGTGAAATTTCTTTAAGGAAATGTTTGACATTTTGTAAAACAGACCTACTGACATTTTTGCCAAGCATTACATTGGGTACATTAAATATTAAGCTACAGGCTGCAGTTTTATTTTGGCTCAGTGTAAAGACTGGAAACAGGGAAACAGCAAGCCTGGCTCATTCTGAAGGCACCAAAATCAGCCAACCGGCACCTCTAAAGCTTATTGAGTATGCTATAGTTAAGTTTGTTTAATCTATGCAGATTGTGGTTTTATCATAGGCTGTCAAAATAATGGGTGCAGCTACTATAATGCCACCCATTGGTTTGTGGACTCCTTATTTGAAGCCTTGTGTTCAGCATTTCAGCCATCGCCATCTTGGTTGTTTGGGGCCAGAAGTGTCCATATCTGGGCGAGAGTCTGGAGCTGTGGAGAGGCGAGGGCTAGATCTGAGAAGAAGCTAAGGACACTATCAGCAGGCAGCCTGTCACTCAAAGTTTCTGCTGTAAAGTTGGGCATCTTAACATGGGATTCTATGGGGATTGACTGGCTTCTGGAGCCACTCTCAAGTGGCCATTCAAAGAACTGCAGTTTTTGGCTCCTCTGTATTGGCTTCATTTTTTACCCCCGGAATCTGCTGCCTGGGTCTTACGTGCCGGATTATTTCTTACCTTTGGACAGGGCCAGGCTAGCTGTTTCCCTGTTTCCTGTCTTTATGCCTAGCTAAGCCAACTGCAGTGCTGACGAGCTTCATATTTAGTGTACAGATACAAGCATGGTATCGATCTTCTCATATGACTCTTGGCAAGAAATTCAATAGGGGTATTTCAAAAAATGTCAAACTTTTTTTTTTCAAGCAGGCTGAGCTCATGTACCTGGCGG
>NC_065512.1:31353644-31369225 GCF_006386435.1 Epinephelus moara
GGTACTCGGAGGTCCTCACAGAGGAGCGGACAGTGTGGCAGGGCACGCCCACCAGGTCCAGATCTCCGTTTGCTCAGGCAGCAGAGCCACACAGTGTGTGTCACTCCTCCTGTTGTCGTCCTGTTGTGTCCTCCTCGTGTAGTGTGTTTTGGTGGACAGGAACTGTTTTTCAAAGTGGCACAAATAATTTGTGTAAAATCACGTAGAAGAAAAACAAGCACTCTCAAAATAAATCCCCTAGAAAGGTGCACGGCCAAAAACAGTGTCAAACACAGACATTTCAACAGAAGAAGACTTTCTGTCGAAACGTCTGTGTTTCTGGTACTGCCACCCAAGTTGGTTTATTAAATTTACCAAAAGGACATTTGTGAGTGCTGGCATTTTTCCCTTTGACAAATAATTTGTGTGGCATCTGATTGTTTTGTAAATAGGCTAGTTGTTCAAAAACGCCTGAGGCATTGCTTGCATTTTAATGTAAATAGTTATATATATAACGTTGTTGTTTGCTAAATTAGGACATATGTTTTTGAAGTTTACAATTTAAATTTTTATTCTAAGTTACAAAAATGGTTCATTAGACATGTTTGTGGTTTTCACAGTAAAAAAGCAAACTTTTTCCTACTCGGATTTTATGTTTTTTGTGTGATTTTAGGTCCAGTGTGTTAATACAGTATGTCAAAATGAAAAAATAACTGTAAAGTCACACAGGTGAGATTGCGTGAAATTTAAAGGTAAAATGAAAAGTAGTCAAAAACGGCCAATTACCCCCTAGACCCCATAGGGTTAAGAGATGTTTTAGATCTCACCCCACCCTCGATCACTGATGACACTGACGTACAGCCTGGACCACCACGCAGGGTCTTACATCGTATCTCAGAAAATGGTCAAAATCACAGAGCTCATGAAGGTCCTTCACCAGTAATCTCCCCAAGAACATCAACACCAAAAAGAAACAGGGCTTCTGCATCCACGCTTAGAGCCAAACTCAAAAAAGAAAAAAAAAAAAAAATCCTTGGAAATGAAAGACAGAGAAATAGACAGGCTTAGAAAGCAAATAAAGCGAATGAAAATGAGAAAGGAAGAAACTAAAACAAGGAATAAGCCTACAACAGTCCATTCATCCATCAATAGGAGACAACTGATGGGAAGTGCCATAAGAACCTTCTTTCATCATGATGATGTATCCACGACTGTGAATGGGAAAGCAGGAGAGATCAGGCGAAGTGAGCAGGTGTTCCGGAGAGGGTCTCTCTGTGACACTATAGAGAACCTTCACAAACGTTTTCTGATGGAGGATCCAAGCAGGAAGATTTCTCGTGCTCAGCTTTTCAAGTGCCGCCCTTTCTGGATCTCTAGTCCAACACTATTGGACAGGGAAACGTGTGCATGTAAAATTCATGAGAATTTTTAGGGTAAAATAAAGAAGTTACACCAACTGGGATTTGCAGGTGTATCATCTTGTTCAGATGTGGTTGATTTTGTGGTGTGTGAGAGAGGGAACATGGATTGCATATACAGGCGATGCAAAGATTGCAAAAGCAAGTCATTCTCCCCAATGCTGGATCCAAATACAAAACACAACATAGTCCAGTGGAAGGAGTGGGTGAGCAGGTCCACACCCATCACTAAAAAAGGGGAAAATGGATCAACTGTTGAAATAGCGGTCAAGACAACCAGCCTTGAAAAATGCTCTGCCTCCATTGAGAAGCTTGTGAGTCTTACTGAAGAATCGCTTCCTTGCTTCTGTAAACATACATACAACATTAAACATTAATTTGAGCATATCCAGATCTTGAAGTCAAACCTGCAGGAGGATGAAGCTGTAGTTCATGTAGACTACAGTGACAATTACAACTGTAAATGGAACAAGGAGATCCAGGAGGTCCACTTTGGAGGATCACACAGACAGGTGACACTCCACACAGGGGTGCTCTATCTGAGTGGAGGAAGACTAGAATCATCTTCTTCGGTGGCAGACTGCCTCAGACATGATGCTGCTGCAACATGGGCACACCTAGACCCAGTTTTAGAGCACCTCCAAAGTCACTGCCCTGCTGTCACCAAGGTCCACTTCCTGTCTGATGGGCCTACCTCACAGTACAGGAACAAAACTGCCTTCTACCTGGCTTCAACTGTGCCATTCCTCAAAGGTTTCAGTAACATTACTTGGAACTTCACTGAGGCCTCACATGGAGGCACCTGATAGTGTTGGAGGTGCTCTGAAGAACCTTGCCGATCGGATTGTGGCACGTGGGACTGATATACCGGACATGAGAGCACTCATCACAAATCTGAAACAGCATTCTGGTGTGAGAATATTTGAAGTCACAGAGGAGGAGATTCTCAAAAGCTCTGAGTTGAAGTCACAGAGGAGGAGATTCTCAAAAGCTCTGAGTTGTTTCCTCCCTCACTCAAACCTGTGCCTGGCACAATGAGCGTGCACCAGGTAAGTTCTCACTATGCTTCATTGCTCGTCATTTTTGTGTCTTGCCTCAAATTTGGGCAAAGTGCTCAAAAAACATCTGAATTGCATGAAATGGCATTTCAATGAGTTTCAATGAGTTTTATCTTTTTCATGTTCAATTGTCAAAATGTTAATGTCATTTATGTCATGTCCTGTTGACCTTTTCCATTAGATGAAATGAAATCATTCACATTACCGCAACATGTGATCTCATCCTCCGCAATGGACATTTCATTACCGTTACGGATGAAAATGAACTGATATTTTCATATTTCTATTCTTCAGAGAAATTTATTTGTTCATTTATTATATTATGTTCCTTAACTGTGCTCCACATGTGTTTTCTGGAAACCATTTCTTGTTAACAAAGAAATAATTTGAAAAATTTGGCTCTAAAATACCTTTAGCATATCAGTAATGAGAGTTACTACTTTTTAAATGTGATTAAAAATATATAAAACAATACTACTGATGCACTGTGCTGTTCATTCAATGTGCTCATTTATGTAAATGTGAAAAATTCAGTAAAAATCTTTTTTTAATTAATGGTCTGCTTTCTCCATATCGGTAATGAGAATTATTCTAGATCATGCTGGTATGAAATTGGAATAAAATTGAATGAAATTGTTTTCCTGTATAACTTTTATCAAAAGATAAAAGTTCACATTCTACTTTAGTCACTAGAGTTAAAAAATCTGCCAAATTAGGTTAATTATATTTTGATGTTACTGTGATACAGTTCATGAGAATCACCCTTTAACGTTTTGTCATTTTAAATCTAATTGCAAATCTCAACATTTTCATACAGGGTTCTTGCACCATTTTAAAAGTAAAATTTAATGCTTTTTAAGACCTTTTTAAGACCTCAAACAACATAATTTAAGACCCAAAAATAATATATAAATATAAATTTATTGACTTTATGCAGATAGTAACAGTACTGGTTATGTGCTCTATTCAAGTCAGTCTATGGTCACTGTGGTCTTTCTGTGTGTGTGGCCTATAAATTTAATGGTAAATTTTGCAAATTATTAAACTAATGATTTTCTATAGGTTTACTAACTGGTAAAATCATATATTTTGTGCTAAAATACAACATATCTAATACAACAACAACATAGCTTGATTCTGCATCTCTATTTACAGCTCATTAACCCTTAAATGAATGTTTACTGTTGCTGTGGCAACAAGTGACAGACTAATTAGCAGCTAGATTTGCCCAACCGTCAACAACAACCCATAAAACCACAATTCGGCATATTTACACATAATAATAGATTATAAGAAAAATTATATATTATAAGATAGTTCGCCTATCAGCCCCGACTTGGAGTTGAGGACGCCATCATCTACCTGCTCAACCGTGTCTACGCCCATTTGGATAAGCCGGCGAGCACTGTGAGGGTCANGGATTGGGAGCACTGAGCACCAGGGGAGTGTTGGTGTTTACACCGCTAGTATAGGAGCTCTGGACCGCATTAACGTTGCTCAATTTTACACCATACTTAAGGGTCATTCTCACTGCCGCGATACGGAAATGCGGGACGTATTTGCGGAATATTTGCGTAGCGCTTTTCCGTGCTCAAACCATACACACAGGCACGGTACGGATGCGGTGCGAAATTTCGCATTGTTGTGTTCCAAGTCCGCGCTGCGTGAACGGGTGTGGGTGAACATGGACGAGAGTAGCAGCAGCAGCAGCAGCGAGCTAGTAAGCTAACGTTTAACAAGCGTCAACATCAACTTTCTTTAGCACTTACCACTCTCACCGCAGCCACCAAGCTGGACAATGGACTGCCAGACGTCCTTTAATTCATTGTTCATAAAATCTTTTATCAAAAAGGACGGGGTGCTGTGAAACAAGGTTTATCAACCTTTCTCCCATACTGTCCTGCCTGACTGGATTTCGGACTATAAACAAACAATGTCATTGGCCCAGTTGTGTAGTTCCGCCGGCGAATTCCATGGGGGGTCAAAGTCTGGGTGGAAACTTTTTTCACCGCATGAAAGTTCCACCCCGGTGTGCAAACTTCCATAAGAACCCATGAAATCAACTTTTATATTTTTCCGCGAGAATAATCCACACAGATATTCGCCCTCAGTGAGAATGGACTTTTAGTATGAATAATATATGTGATTTCAAACACAATCGTAACGTTACTTACACTGACATGACCCAAGATGTCCTCGGCTCTGGAGTGACCCATGAACTCCGACCCATAGTAACGGGAGATGACATGATGTGTGCCAGTCTCATCAGTAGTCCAGAACCGCAAATGAAGGTCCATTTGTTTGCTCTTTGTCGTTTCATTCATGCTTTCGTCAAACAGGACAACATATGGCTTCTAACTCACGCTGCGCGATAGCTCCTTTTTGATGAATGAAGCAATACCATATTTGGCGACATATGCAGTTTTATTTTCACCACAGGTGAATGACTTGGGAAGCTGGGAATCGGGGAACATGGCAGCAAAGATGTCTCGTATGTCCTCGTTAGATCTTAACAAATTGTGCCTCACCACAGAATGCAGAACCCACAGTACCTCTGCCTTTTGGGTGTCTGGCGGTGAAATGAATCTCGTCATAGCCGACTGAGAGGTGGTGTCTGAACTTGTAACGTCTTTCGGTCACGCTGCAAACAATGCAGGGATTAGCCTGGCCCCGCTATTGCTAACTGCTGCCATGTACCGCTGGTGGTTTACTCCTTTCATGTGAGACTTGACGGCTTTGAGCCCCATGGTCCCTAAAGAAAAAGTCTTCTTACAAATGTGCACATTGCCTCGTTGTTTGCCAGTGCCAACCACCTCCTAAATACGTCCTCCTCCATCCACTTCGCGTTAAATTTACATTTCCCCATCTCTGCATCTTCAACCGCTCACCTCGATATCCGCGAAATGGCAGGGCGCTGGCCGACGTCAGCGTCTGTAGCAGACGTACCACAAAACAGCTATTAATCGCGGAGACTCATTTACGACACCGTACCATATAGGCACCATACTAAATTAATCACAAAATACACACTATTATATGTTTTACGGTGGGCCACTGTGCTTTCCCATCGGCATTAAATGCACCGGCTGAAAATTTAATACCTACAACAAATTTACGGTAAATTTAAGACAATTTAAGACCTTAATTACCCGGATTTTAATTTAAGACATTTTAAGACTTTTTAAGGACCCGCGGGAACCCTGTCATAGTTAGAATAAATTGATGGCAAGCTCATACATTATTCATGACATTGCACAGACTTTAAGATTATAACAAAAAAAAAAACAAAAACAAAAAAACAACAGGATTTTGGTGCCAACCTGACCCAATTCTAGCCTCTCAAGCCTAAACTTGGCAGGTTGGGTTGGGCCCAATCAGGTTCAGGCAGAGAATCACAGCTCTAGTTGAGGTCACAATGAAAGCCGTGTTCGGCAAGGGGGGTAAGAGGGAGCTATTGGTCACTTTACACCCCTGGCCAGGACACTGTATAAATTTCAAACAATTCACACATTTCGCCAAACTTATTCATCCTATGTCATGTGTTTCATTGCACCTTACACACCTATTTGGCATCCCGGCTAGTGTGATGCCATTGCTAGGTGGTCTTCTGTAAAATGTGAGTTTATCTTATCTCCTGACTTCTACTTAAAATAAAGATTTATAGTGAATGGTAAAACCTTAGAACCATTGCCATCCTAACTTCATATGAACCTTATCAAATATGAACATCTTAATGATAAAATATATATATCTTTAGGTTTTATGCATCATATTCATTGCTCGCACAGTAGATTGCTGCACACTGGGGAAAAGAGAAAATCTCCTTCTAAACAGTGATTGGCTGTTGTGAATTCCCAGCTCATCTGTTGCTGTAGTCTGACAAGATATTAATAACAGTGAGATGAGGAATACTCCCTGTGTTAAGGATCCATCTGACTATGATGGATAATGTGTCTCTAATAACACTGTTTGCTCTTTCAGGTTTAAATGAGACAATGAACCACCGAGCTGTTCTCTTCTCCCTTACTTTACTGTGTTACCTTTTCATTTTGCTGGTAAATGTTACTCTTATTGTGATCATCATCTTGGATAAAAACCTGCATGAACCAATGTATATTCTATTGTGTATGTTTTGCATGAATGGGCTTTATGGGACAGCAGGTTTCTACCCCAAGTTCCTCTGGGATCTGCTTTCTCCTGTTCATGTTATCTCTTATGCTGGATGCCATGTTCAGGCTCTGGTAATGTATTCATTTGCCTGCAGTGATCTGTCTATTCTTGCAGTCATGGCGTATGACAGATATGCGGCTATATGTCGACCCCTGGAGTACCACTCTGTTATGTCAAAGCAAAGACTCTCAACGTTAGTGTGTTTCTCCTGGTTAGCACCTTTTTGCATCATAGGGACAAATATTATTCTGACATCTAGATTAAAGTTATGCAGCTCATTTATCGCCAGACTTTTCTGTGTGAACTGGATTATTGTTTCACTTGCCTGTTTCCCAGCTGACACTATTGTTAACAACATAGTTGCATACATTACAATAATCATTTATGTGTTTCATGGTGTTTTTATTGTTTGGTCCTATATGTATCTCATCAAAACATGTGTGAATTCAACAGAAAACAGGGCAAAGTTCATGCAAACATGTGTGCCACATTTAACCTCCTTGCTCATTTTTCTTGGGACTATTCTGTTGGATATAATGCATATACGATATGGTTCAAAAGACTTGCCTCAAACTCTTCAAAACTTCATTGCAGTAGAATTTCTTATCATACCTCCAATTATGAATCCTCTCATTTATGGTTTTAAATTGACCAAAATTCGAAACAGAGTTCTGAGCGTTATTACTTTTAAGATGAAATGATCTTTGTCTGAGATGATAAGGAAACTCCAAGGCCTCTAACATTTCACATATATTATGTTTTTGTATATGAATTCCTGTACCTTGAAGTGTGGACTGTGGATAGGGCTTCGTTTGTGCATATTTACTTCCTCTGCTTTTAGCTAATGGTCCAGACAAATGTTATTTTTGTAAAACTTATTCTAGTGTCTGAGATGATCCTTGTAAATCAAATTGTTAGCACTTAATATCTTTGCACTTTGCTTTTGAACACACTTTGAATAGTCACTTGCCTATTTGCCTCATTGCAGTTAGGAATAAAATTAATGTAAATATAAATCCAGAAACCCATTCTCATTATCCTTTTTTTAGCGCACTTTTCAGTGACTTTGCTTTTGAGAAGGTACATGTACAATTGAAAAGAAATGACAGACATGACACAAAAAGAAAGAATGACTGATTATAATGTAATATTCAGCCTGTAAGATACGAAACAGGTAAACATGCTATCTGTAACAAATGACAAATGTAGCCTCTATGATAGGAAGGTCAAAGGCAGAGAAATAACCTGTATCACTTTTTATCTAAATTTTTAGGTAAACTCCTGTAAGCTTCAGCTGTGATGGGCACTGTCTTTTCTCTCTCCCACTAGCAACACTAAGGAAAAACAAAAATATTTTTAAGGCATCATTGGCTCTTAAGTTATTGCATTACAAAGGCATTATTTCATGAGCCACTTTGAACTTTATAGAATAGATTACCTTTAAAATAATGGTCCCAGGTTGTGGCAGTGGCATTGCTGTTGGTTTTAACAATTAATTAAAGCAAAATTATGGGCAAGAATTTCTACACTTTTTAAGTCCTCAGTTTTTAAGATGTCAGGGTGAGACCCAATATTCTTTGTGTTGTTCATCATTACCTAAATCCAACATCCTCTTTTTACTGGTTTTCAAAGTTTTAATTTAATACCATTTTATCTTCTAGTATTAAATTATTAGTTTCACTGGGAAATTAATATTTTTAGCAGCTTTGATGGAGACTCTGACAGGTCAGATGAAAGACCTGAAGTGTTTTACATCATCAATCTAATATTTGTCCAAATTTGCCTGATACTCAGAGAAAATAGTGTTTGCTCTGTCAATTATTGCAGTGCTGGCTTACCTTCTACCTTGCAAATCTAAGATGCCCTTTTCAGCTTTGCTGACTCACTAAAAGTGTATTTTTCCATGTTGAAACTGCTGTTTCTATTTGACATTTGCATTACTGCATTTCAGCTCAAAGGAGAAAGTGATTTAATTGTTTACCTTGGAAAACACTTGAATAGAGTACGCGGTCGACCACGGAGAGCTATGCGCACACCGCTTGATGACGAAATTTGCATCAACGCGTTCTAGCGCACAAGTGTGCACACGCACACACGGAAAGTATAATTTCGGCTTTAGAGTGACACTACCATCTCCCAGCAGTCATCAGTTAAAGACAGCTGTTGGAGCCATAATATAGTTTTTGTTTATTTTATCCTTACAAACACAAAGTAGATATAAATATACACATGCAGTTATGAAACTAAACACAGGGTGGCGTAACAATGTGTGAAGTGCATATAGATAATCGCCAGGTCATGGAAATCAAGTGTGAAACGGGAAGCAAACATTTTTTGACCATGTCAGAAGGCATGTTGAAAAGCATGACGTATTGGCGTGTAAAACTGAATTTGCTGAATGGAATAATGATTGCATATGGACAATGCTATCGCCTTTCTGTGTTACAGTGACAATGTGTATATTGTATCGAGAATAAATGGATTGCCAAATCCAAAGAGATGAAGCGCACTGGATATTGGTTTACCATTAGCCCAGAACACGCGTCCAGAACAAATTCAACTGTTCGCCCCTCAGTGGCTTGTTTAGACATTTTGTTTTGTTAAATAGTCCCTACGACAATATTACTTTAATTTTTCTCTGTCATTTTTATTTCTTTCAAATAAAAATCTAAATCATTATTTGCAGCGGGGTGGAAGATAACATTCTCTTACATTGTGCCCTTGATTCTCTATCGTATAGAGATTATCTCCCCCCCCAGAAGTTATATCATAACTATGGGAATTATCCCCATCTGGGGTAACTGACGTGGAAAATTAATCTTAAGACAAACCACTTTACGTGGCTGGCATGCGCCAGGCTATAAAAGCCCCAACTTGCACATGCACCCACTGATTAACACTGACTGGAATGGGTACCGAGCAGCCTTGAGTCTGGGGAGATAATCTCCTCACTCAGAGAACCAAGGTTACAATGTAACCGAACATTCTCTATTATATCGAGATAATCTCCCCACCCAATAGTTATGGGATCCCTTTAAGACACACTGCGAGAGGCCCCTGGAGAAAAAGCAGATGCAGGTCCACAAGCGCCCCTCGTGTTGAGTGTGCCCACGCTCCCACCGGTACTGGCATGCCAGCCCCCTGTAAGCCTGCCGAATTGTCTCCACAACCCAAAGAGACAGCCTAGCCTTTGACATTGGCTGGCCCTTAAAGCAGACAAAGAGTTGGTCTGTCTTTCTAAACGCTGCAGTGCGCCGGATATACACCTTCAGGGTGTACACACCAGCGTCATCAGTAAACGACAACAGCTCTTATCCACTGACAGAGCATGCAGTTCCCCCACTCTTTTGGTTGATGTCACTGCCAAGAGAAAAACCACTTTAAGAGACAGCCACATAATTCTGACTGACTCCAAAGGCTCAAAAAGTTCCTGCTGCAGGGCAACCGCCTGACCCAGGTTCCACGGTGGAATGGCTGGCCTCCTGGTGCTTAGTACAAGCCTCTGCGCACCCTTCAGGAACTGAGAGATGAGGCTGCAGCCACCATCTGCAAACCTATAATCCCCTGTACGAGCAGTCTTGATAGCTGCCACCATGCCTCTAAGAGTTGAAGGTGATTTTCCTGCCTCAGACAGCCCCTGCAGGTACCAGAGCACCTCTTGGGCTGCACATGTCAGTGCATCGATCTGGTTAGTTGTGTACCATGATGTAAAGAGCTCCCAGCTCCCAGTGTCCAGGTCCACAGCCTGTGTGCTATTCTGCAGAGGTTTGGGGTGCCGAGTCCTCCTTGCCACATTTCATACGGCAGGCGTAAACTCAACGTGCTTAAAAGCAAGTAAAAATCATATAAAAAAAATATATAACATTACAAATGTAAAACAAATACGATAAAACATAAAATAAGATGTTTCGTATAAAACATAAAAATATATAAGACAGTATAAAAAATAAGACGGTGAGACCTCCGGTTGGGCGAGCGAGGCGATGGCGGCGTAGGAAAACGGGCTCCCGACATTTTGAGTTAAAAGTTACCCACTACAACTTGAATAGTTTTAAAACTTTCAGTACAGGTCGTCCTAGCATTGTGGGTCTCAAGGATGCCTAAATTAAAGCCAAAAAAGTCAACGCAGTCGGTGTTACTTGAGCGAGACGAAGTTAGCCAGGAGCCCCCGGCTAGCAGCATAATGGAGGACAACGACATGCAATCGGACAATGACGAGGAGCTGGTGGAAGAAGCGGGCCTGGGTCTTATATTGAAAGAACTGAGGGAGTTTAGGAGAGACAGCAGTCAGCAGCTGAAAGAGATTCGAGAGGAAATAAACAAAACTAACAAAAGAATTGAGGAGGCTGAAAAAAGGATCGACACCGCTGAAACTCACAGCTCCTCCCACAAGTTATCAACAACCCCTCCCATGGTGGAGGGCCGCTGAAACCAAAAAGGTTCCGCCAATATGTCTACCCTACGAGGCGGAAAATTGGGCACCTCGGATCAACTCGCCGATCCGGCTCTGTGTATCTAAACGCTCGCAGCTTGCCGGCAAAATGGCCCAACATTCGCCGAAAATCTGACAGTGTAAAAGGGGCTATTGTCCATTCACCCCCTACTGAAACTATATGGAGGCGGGGGAACACCCTGATGGGCCTCTGTCCCCCACCACTGGACCCGCCAACTTAGGGCACTTAGCTGGCTGCAGGCCCTGAGAAGGGGCTGGTGGACGTCTGCCAAATCAATGGCAATGGGCTTCCCTTTGCCTAGTAGACATGCAGAAGCAGTTCATGCATGAAGCCGGATTATCACGAGCAGCCACTGCATGCTCAATTCCCAAACATATCACACAGTAGTCATGGCCATCCTCTACTGGCATATTAACATTACAGCACACACAAGAAGGGCAGAGTTTTCTTAGAATCATATGAGAATGGCACATTTAAGAGTTTTTGTCTCTGGTGGAATTCACTTACATTTTAGTGTGCCATCAGCTTATTACTAGCATTTTAACCTAAACAAAGAAAAGCGTAAAATTTCCAGAAATGTAAGTGTTGCTTTAACCGCATGATACACCAGGGCTCGAAACTGCGACCATTTTGGAAGCATACGCGACCAAAATTTCATCTGTGTGACCTCAAAATATAATTGGGAGCACTGGTGCGACTGTAAATAATTCTTCTGGTGTGACTATTTTTGACACAAGAGCAAACGGCTGCACTGAAAGCTTTTATTGAGAAAAAAAAAAAAAAACAATGTGTTTGCTGTCCTTCCTACAGGGTTTGGTAAAAGTTTAATTTACCAACTGGCTCCGTTGATCGGGAAAAAGATGGGACTCAGTGAAAACCCAGTGGCTATTGTTGTTTCTCCGCTAGTTGCTCTCATGGCGGAGCAGGTCAGGGAAGCTACCAAGCTGGGAATCACAGCCATGCAACTCAAGTCCACAGTGAGGAGGAAATCCGCAAAGACGGCAACACTCTTTCCCAGACATCATCACAGCTAATCTCCGCTGCAGCATGCTGATCTGTTTACAGTGGCGTTGTGCTAGCCTATGTCACACGTTTCGTTTATTCTGATTGGTCTTCCGTCTTTCCAATTGCGTAAAGAGGCACTCGGGAATAGAGGAAATGTACAGTCCGTGCCCAGACCCAATCGCATTTTGCGAATTGGGTCTGATGATGACAGTCATCATCAGTATTATCATCATCTAAGGTTTCTCTTTCATTCACAGTGGTGTTGAGTGGTTCAGTGGTGTTTTTTCTAAAAATGTCTTCAACTGAAAAAGTTGTTAATGATAAGTGTACTATACACATACAATGTAATGTATACAGTATAATGTCAACTTTTTGTTGCAATAAAAAAAAAAATCGATTACACTGTTGGTGCTTCTTACATTATGGTGGGTGCTCCCAAAATTTTGCTGGTGCTCCTAACTTTTTGAAGTTAGGAGCACCAGTGCTACCATGTAAAAAAGTTAATTTCAAGCTCTGTACACACTTATCAGCCATGGAATAACATTAAACCACAAATACATAATGCAACAACATAATATTCATTAACACAAAACAAAACAAGTGGCCACCCTTTAACTTTCCTATGTCTCTTAAAACTAATAAAATAAAATAATACTCAGGGTTTAATAAACTCTGTTATGGTACCATGTCGTTGGCGAGCATGACGGAGCTCATTTAAATCCTCAAGAGAAGTATTTTCTCACTGAGTACTCACTGATCCTTGAGAAACTCAGAGACTGTTAGCAGCAGTTTTCTCAAAATCCTCTGTCCAGCAGTAAGGTGTGAGATGAGGTGGAAAAACGTCCTGGAGGCAGGTCCATGTTCCAACAGCAGGTTCCTGGCAGCAGCTGAAGTATTGAGCACCCTCTACAGCAACAGCAGCACGTGGCAGTAGCCTGCAGGCATGCATGCAGCATGTAGGCACCGAGGCACCCTATCCAGAAATTCACAACACTAATAAATTTCCAATCTTTTATCATAAATGTCCAAATCATTGACAATCCACATGTAATACTCACTAAAAAACGTGGCGCAAAATACAGTATGTCTCCCACACACACTCAGTCTTCTCTTCCCAGCTAGCCAGGGCAAAGCTAACTAGCAATAGCTCTCAGCAGACAATGGCTTGCCGAAGTTTAGTAAACTTACTGGCTGAAACAGCTCCAAACACGGCTCACGCTTCCTTTTTGTACCAAGTGCCACACAGATAAAACCTCCGTTTTTTTATGTTCATTAACAGCATAAACAGTTTAAACTAGCTCTTGACATCTCTCTGTTTTTCTTCCCGTTTCTTGCCACTAATCACTGAGCCCCGTTATTTTTTTATTTGTCCCACCCCCCTCTCAGAATCCTGGCTGGCACTGATTGGCTAATTAACAGATTGACACCTTTACCTTTAGAGGAAACGACATGAGACGTTCATAGACTATCAGAACAGAGGACATTTCAATATCCTTCCAAATAAAATACCAAATATAAATTTCTCCATAATAATGCAAACTTACTTCACACCAGCAGTAATTTAACATACACTATTTCAAGATATACTGCATATTTGTTAACGAAACACATATTTAAAGAATGAAACGTAAAAAAATGTAGCAGGGTCCTACATTTGGAAATCCATGATGAGCTCTTTGGTCTTCTTGATGTCAATGGTTGTTGTCAGACCATCACACTGCCAGGTGCTGGACCTTCTCCCTGTAGGCAGACTCGTTGTTGTTGATGAGGCCAACCACTAGTCCTTTTCAAACAGGAATTGTGCAAATTTGCAGGAACACCCGATCAGTCTTCATTCAGCATTGGCAGTATAAAAGCAAAATGGGGAGTGCAGCAAAATGCCGCCTACCTACTTTTGTTTATACAGAATGTGTCTTTTTCAGGGCAATGGGGGGCATGAGCTAGTAACAAAATGCGTAGCTCAGTGTGTGACGTAAACAGTGACGTGGGAGGGAAGCCGTGGCTGGTCAATTCCTTCCTTGTCTCCCCAGTTGCTCATCTTTACAGTGTCTGTCAGGTTTGCATTCTCCTCTTGCTACTAGCTGCTGGCTAATTCCTGCTTTCAGCTGTTTTCTGTTTATCCATCGCACGTGCGGCCTCATCAACAGCACAACCCCTACGAGGCGGCAAATTGGGCACCTCGGATCAACTCCCCAATCCGGCTCTGTGTGTCTAAACGCTCGCAGCTTGCCAGCAAAACGGCCCAACATTCGCAGAAAATCTGGCAGTGTAAAAGGGGCTACTGTTACGTTGTCAGGCATGCCATGTGCCATGTGTGGCTCCTTGCATTTTGAAAAGCTGATAGAGGGCAGCCTTAAAATCACAATGGCTGAGGGAAGTAAAGACTGTCCTTTACCTCAACAACTGCCTTGTTTGCATCCCCTCATTTTGGAAGGCAGAATAGAGAACATTCAGGGTTCTTGCTCATATCCAGGCATTAGATATGTCGGTGAATAGAGAAAAGGATTTGCTTCATCAAACATAATAGACCACCTTCATCAGCTTGTCTCTGGATTCAGTCTCAATGGGTCTGCGCATGACTGTGGCACAAAAAGAGAGAATTCAATGCCTACTACAGTCTTTACTTCTTGGGGCAAGTTTGACTGTCCAGATGTGGCTCGACTGCTAGAGATGCTAACAGCAGCCTCAGCAACCACTGAATATTTCTGTTATCAGTTTAGATGCGCCATGCCACACCAAGCTGCGCCAGAGATGCACCTTTTCTGGAGTAGGTCCAAAAACCAGGGCCGTCCGCTCTAAAGTGAATAGCGATGACATCTCACCATCCGCAGCCAACCCCCAACTACCCTGCTTCTGAAAAAAGCCTTGTGTGTTACAAGACTACACGACCAGAGGGGAGAGGCATGTGAGTTCAACTCTCAGTATTTTTGTAGCCTCTAACTGAATCTTTGTGATTTGGAGTTTAGTTTCTCTCCTGCGTCCAGTAGCGGATCCTGATATGGGCCGAATGGGCGTTTGACCAGTGCAGCACTTTGTCACAACGTGTGGGGGGCGGCAGGAGTGGGTTCGGCCCACTTGACATGCTGCTGTGTTGTGCTATAGCCTATTTAAGTGCTGGAATTTGTTATTTACGTGACAACGCAACACAGGCTCCGCTCCATACACTGGGTCTCATTCATGAAACGTGAGCTGTTCGCAGACGGAAATTTACGTGCATGTCCGCATTCATCAATATTTTAGTATCTACTCCTGCTCCTGACCACTCGTAGTGCTTGTGTAAATTTAGTAAAGCACATAAATATTGCTTGTCACTATTGGAAAATACAATTTTAATTTGTATTGCGCTCTGTTATGTACACAATACACAGATGCCTTTGAAACACGTAATCTAAACATGACAAAATATTAAAAATATAACACATTTAGTTAAATTAGTTGGCAATTAGCAGGTTTAAGATCCAGATTAGGTTCATGATTGTGAATTATCTATGTAAATC
>NC_065512.1:31369423-31402610 GCF_006386435.1 Epinephelus moara
CACGGAGACAACATTAACAGCATCTGTTACCTCCCTCCAGGCCTTCGCTTTGCCTGTCCCTGTCACACCACTACTAACTGAAGACAATAAAATGTTTTCTCTTAAATCCACTTCACCCAAAATTATTTCGATCTCCACTTCGGAAAAATTATTTTTTCTTTCACTCTCTTTCTTTCTTTGCGCCATGACTGACAGGTCGACTGGATGCACCTACACCTCCTTATATGGTGGTCATTGGCTATTCATGGGTGGGGATTTATGCTAATAGCTGATTACCGGGAGCGCGCTGTCACTTTACGATGGATTGGCATTCATGATCATACACACGTGTTTACGATCAAATCTTAGTTTCCCGCGGCGTTCCTGAATCCGGAGTAGGTTTTTAGTAGCGTAGGCTTTTATGTGCAAATCTACACACAGATTTACTCACTTTTCATGAATGAGACCCACTGTGTGTACAGTGCCTGCTGCTGTGCGAGCAGCGTGTTACACACTGTCCATAACAATAACTATGTCAGGTAACAAACTGCGCTGGACTCGGGTTGGTTCGGTCAGGTAAATGCAGCCCGAGCCGCGCTCTAGTGTGCTCACCTGTAAGTGCGAGCACGTTTTTGTGTGTTTGTGTGTGTGTGTGTGTGTGTGTGTGTGTGTGTGGTGCGCGCGCGCATTGGGGCAGAACTCCGCCATGCGCGATACAGAGAGCAGAGGAGATTTGTTTAGGGGGGTGTCGCCCAGGGCGCCATTTAGTCTACTGCCACTGCCTGTGTCCTGTTTTTACTGAAGATATCTGTTTTATTTTACTATTTCATGTTCACTATCAGGTGTATTAGAAGTTGCGTGAAGTTGCTGCTTGAAAATTCAACTTTTCCTTATTTTGCTGCTTCATCAAAAAACTTTTTATATAACAAAATAATGGGGGGCTTTTATTTTTATGACTCTATAGGAATTAAAATATGTTTACTACAGAGTTAGCGGAACTTTGTTAGCGGCTTTTCTTCAGTTAAGACAAGTGTAATTATCTGGCAGGGAGGAAGAGTAAAAGAAACAGCCACAGTGAGATGTTGATGAAGAGCTGCAGGCAACAGGCTCTTACTGCACCTCTGCAAACAGCTTACCTCCAACAAGTTAACTTCTTTTATCTGTACTGCTATGGAAACACTCATGCAGCAAAAATAACAGGGGACTTCAGCCGTGGATCATCCCGCTGCTTTTAAACGTGTGGCAAAACCCCTGCTCTGCTGGGCTGATGGCCCAAACCAAACCAAGCCGAGCTAGCCCATGACTGTGGAAAAGCAGTAATAGACCCTCATTCATACAGGTTGGCCAAGGTCAGAGTGACTCTCAAGTGTCTTGTTTATCTATGTGGTGGGGGAATTTAACCTTTTTCCTGCATGGTTTTCCATGCACCTCCCAGGCAGAGCAAACTCGATGGCAGGTTACCGCTTACACCAGAGGCTTCCCCCTGGGGGATGGAGGTTGCACCCTCTGGTAGTGGAGATGATGTGGGATAGGGATAGGGAAGCCCAGGTGGCATTATTTGCTACAGAGTGCACATCTCATGGTGCGCATTGTTTTTCTTGGCAGACACCAGTGCCCCAGGATGGATGCACTTGCCAATGTCTGGCCAAGGAGTCTTTATTCCATTCCCTCCTGTAGTGGAGATCTCTAGATGTAGGGCTAGTTCTCTTAGCTATCGCTGTGTCCACACCGTGTGTGACGGCCAGATCACTACTTGCGGCCACTGTCTTCAGAGTAGGCAATAAAGAGGCAGGTGATTCAGTTCTGGTGGATTTATTTTCCAACTTGCAGGCAATGAGGTCATGTGGTTTTCTACAGCAAGAAATAATACAGAAAGAATAAAGAATAAAGCTATTAATATGTTATAAACAAATAAAGAAATACTGAAATAAATGTCTCCATTTGCTGCTAATTTCCACNCGAGCCACCGAAGGACCGCCCTGCGGATTTACTATTGGTTCTGCAACGTAGGGAGTGTTTTTAAACTCTGAAATTGTATCCGCCCATCTAAACACAAAATCAGGGAGAAAGACATCAGTCTTTAGTTAAGCAAAGCGTCTAAAGACTGACTTGTGAGTCAAGAGTGCAAAGGCTGACTCCACAAGATGAGATGAGATGAGATGAGATGAGATAGAACTTTATTAATCCCGAAGGAAATTCAGAGATTGGTGTGTAAAAACTGTTGGGCTGTGTTTTCTTCATGGTGCGGGGACAGGGAGTTAGACACAATCTTATGTCCTTTACAGGACAGACTGCAAAACTTGGTATACATTACTAGGTGACACAGTTTCTGCATGGTGCTAGGAGGTAGAACACAAATAACACACACTATGAACATGCAGCAGCACCACAAGAATGCATACCTTGTAATCTCTGGGAAACCTAACCATGAAGAGTTATGGCATTAGCAATGGCAAACTGCGGACCACGCCAGGTAGGAAATGCATGCCCGAGCAACAATCACTCAGCCTGATATAGCACTTACTCATTTAAATTACATAATACACTGCTCGAAAAATTAAGGGAACACTAAAATCACACATCAGATCTTGATGAATGAATTATTCAAGTTGAAAATATTTACTCATTTGCACTGTACAATTTGTTGAAAAAAAAAAAGACATAACAACAGTCAATGGAAATTGAAATCATCAACCCTCTGAGGGCTGCATTCAAAATCACACCAAAAATCAAAGCAAACCATTGAAATCACAAGCTGATCCAACTTGTATGAATTTTATCACAACAACTCATAATGTGACTCAGTAGTGTGTATGGCCCCTGCGTGCCTGTATGCACTCCCGACAGCATCTGGGCATGCTCCTGATGAGTCTGTGGATGGTGTCGTGGGGGATCTCCTCCCAGACCTGGATCAGGGCATCAGTGAGCTCCTGGACAGTCTGTGGTGGTACTTTGGCAGCTTCAGATGCACTGATACATTATGTCCCATACTGAATTGGATTTAGGTCAGAGGAATGAGAGGGCCAGTCAATGGCATCAATGCCTTTGTCATCCAGAAGCTGCCTGCGCACTCTGGACACATGAGGCTGGGCATTGTCCTGCACCAGGAGGAACCCAGGGCCCACTGCACCAGCGTAAGGTCTGACAATCACTCTGAGGATTTCATACAGGTACCTAACAGCAATCAGGGTACTGTTGGCTACGACATGGAGGTCTGTGCGACCCTCCAAGGATGTACCTCCCCAGACCATCACTGACCCACTGCCAAACCGGTCATGCTGGATGATGTTACAGGCAGTATAACTTTCACCAAGGCGTCTCCAGACTCTTTTACGCCTGTCACATGTACACAGTGTGAACCTGCTCTCATCTATGAAGAGAACAGGGTGGCAATGGCGGACCTGCCAATTCTGGTGTTTTCTGGCAAATACCAACCAAGCTGCACTGTGCTGGGCTGTGAGTACATGTCCCACTAGAGGACGTCGGGCCCTCATGCCACCCTCATGAAGTCTGTTTCTGACAGTTTGGTCAGAAACATGGACACCAGTGGCCTGCTGAAAGTCATTTTCTAGGGATTGAAGGGCTCCTCCTCTTCATACTCGCACAAAGGAGCAGATACCAGTCCTGTTGCTGGGTTGATGCCCTCTTATGGCCCTGTCCAGCTGTCGTCGTATGGATGTACCATCCTGGAGGAACTGGACTACCTGTGCAGCCTGATTGGGCTGCAGGTACTGCCTCATGCTACCAGTAGTGACAAGGACACTGGCAGAACACAAAACTAGAGAAGAATTAGTCAGGAAGGATAAGGAGAGAGCAAGTGTCTGTGGCCATACACATGTAAAACCATTCCCTTTTTGGTGGTTGTCTTGCTTCTTCATTGCACCTATTGTCACTTTGATTTGCATCAAAGCAGAAACTGATTCACAATCACCTGTGCTTCTTAAAAGGACGGATTAATATCCCTGAAGTTTAACTAACTTGGTGTTATGCTGTTATGATTATGTGTTCCTTTCATTTTTTTGTACTTAATTTGTTCTCTCTTACAAATTAAGAAAACACAAGTGCATCTTCTCAGAGCTGCAGTCTTTGCTATGCTGTGGAGTCATGAAATCCTGAATTTAGCCTACATTTTGAAGTTGTATGCAAAGCAGAATGAAAATCCTGCATCGTCTACACACATATCATAAAGTGTTTGCTTGATGTGATTTTAACTGTAATTTGCATTTTAGTAAATCCAACTATTCACTTTTTTGTGTTGCTATATGTACTGTATTCCATTTAAGGTGCTAAACAAATTACCCTTTTTTGGGTGTATATGGGCTACAATAAAAATGTTCGCACCATAGGAGCACTTAGGCCTACATAATTTGGTTTTGCAGATGGCCTACTAAGCTGCAGTGATTGTTGAACCGTTGAATTAATCATAAAGGTAAAAAGTGTTTTTGTTTTTTTTTTCTTTTCCTTTTCTTTATTTATTTTCTATTTTTTTCCAATGTTGACTTCCTTTTTTTCCTCTGACATGACAAATGTTTGTAATGATTTTATAAATCTTGAGTTGTACATTGCTCTTAATTAAGTTTATCAAGAAATAAATAAATAAATAAAGGTAACGGTTAACATTAAAAGGTAAACCGATAGTCTAATTAAGGGCTATCGCGTGAAATATTCACACTAACACTGTTTTTCCAAGGTTGGTGTCTCGGCATAGAGTGCTTTATGCAAAGCAGATACAAAACTAGAACAAATATTGGATTTTCTTTTTTAATAAAAACATGCTGAAATCAGCTAAACCGTTTGAAATTGGTGTGCTTGCATCCCATATTTTTATTTAATCGTGTACGCTTTCAGTGTTTAATCTGTATTTAATTTTTGCCTGTTTTATTCCAAAAATCCTGAGCGGAAGTGAATTTTACTGACGGTGCCGCTGGGGGAGCGTGAGGCGACTCCACTCCACTAGGTGGCGGTAATGCGCCGTTTCTTCTACCGACCGCGACACATTACCAAGACGAAGAAGAGCCCCGACAGCAGACTGTGAACACTGCAGTACATGCGACCGTACAACCGCTCACTCAGCCTCTGTTCATTTTTTTCTCCAACGCCAGCGACGACACCGAGGAAAACAGTCATCTGTGTTTTGAAGTGAAGTGGCGGAGAAGATTTCAACGTATCCGGAAACCCTAACTTTCCGTTACAGCACGGACCGTGAGTAGGCTGTTAGCGTGTTATTTTGGGGCTGCGGAGGATGAAACAAACGGGGTTGCTAATATGATTTGTGTTCCGGTTGTGTTTATGTAATATTAGCCTGGTAATCCTCCAGAACAGCGCAGACGTAGGGACTCGCCGGTCAAAATTACATCGGTGGTTAACGTTAACCAAAATATGTAGTTGTACCTCTGTAAGCGTTGTGATGTTACCCTGTGTGTATGCAGCGCGACAGTGGGATTTATGGCTGTCATCTTACCTCAGCTTTACCCTGTCAGTGGTGCCTGTGAAGGTCTACCCAGGAGACCGCATCATGTACAGTTCAAAGAGATACAGCAATATTACCGCTATGCTAGCTGCAGTAACACATTCAAGTGTTCTGCAGGTATGCGTTGCAGTGTTCAAATCTGCTCCTGTCTCTGCACGCACGTTTGCAAAGCCCTGTTTGACGCGAGGAGAGAAGAGAGATTTGACAATGTAGGCTACATACATGCAGTGCAATGCAAGGCTTTCAGAAGTGCCTCTTTTCAGGCTGCTGTTGTGTGAAAGCTGAGGAAGCATTCCCTGCCTAAAGGTGTGACAACTGGATTATTAAAAACAGTAGCACCTCATCTTTTCCCCCTGTTGCTTCACTTAAGGGGAAGCAAAAGTAAAATCAAAGATGAGATATGATTATGATAGAACTGTGCACACAATTTCTGCAGGTAATGGATCCAGAGAGTGAAATTTACCATATTAGACCTTCACCTGTGAATCAGAGTTACCTGTCTGTGTAACCCTGTGTGCACATCTTTGTCAGGCAGTTTATTGAACTGTGCCCCCCCCCCCCCCACACACACACACACACTGCTCACATGCTGGGCAGATGGAGCCATCAGTTTACTTGAAGTGGCCCTTGCCCAGCGGAATTTCTCACAACAGTTTGCAGATACTCAGTGAATCAGAAACGGATCTCAGTGTCAGTATTTGAGTATATTAAAAATCCGATAACGATACATTGGCTGTTTTTTTTTCTGTTATTCTTTGTTAAAAGAAATTGAAACCAAATTGAGACATGAACATTTTAAAGAAAAAACAGTGTGTAAGAACAGTTTTATTTGACCTTTTTGGTGGACAAACTGTGTAATGGTGTTATTGTTTCCTTACTACCTCAAACATTAAATCATATGTTTACAATCTCTGTCAGGGCTCTGCAATTACATTTAAAAGTTTCGGCACACAAGTGAAAATTAACAGGCAGAGTATAAAACATTAAACATTTCAATTAATTATACAGGATGCAAAAGGGGCAAACTGACTTCACTGGGAGATTATAGATTACGGAAGAGTTTCGAAACAAAAAGTGTACTTGGAACCTAAAAGAGAGGAATGTATTGTGCTTCAGGAATGCATCGACTTTCAAAGTGCTAACTTATTCTTTTTAGGCTTTAGAAAAAGGGTTGGGGTTTTACCGTTTTATCAGTACAAATCCTCATGATATTTCAGAATCCTTTGAAACCTCAAAGTGAACCTATTTTTGTTTGGCTGGGCAATATATTAATTTTATATTGAAATTGTGATATAAGACAAGATTTTGTCTTACATTTGGGATGTTTTAATGGCTGTATTACAGTAAAGTCATGTAATTTTCTGAACTTACCATTTTGGTAAGGCATTTAATTGCCTTAATTCACTTAGTTATTATTTCCACATTTCTCAATGTGTAAATATTTTGTAAAAGCACCAATAGTCAACCTTACAAACACACAGAATGATGATTTTAGCTTTCTCCATATTGTCCAGCCCTGTATTTATGTTTAGTTTTCAGGTTCTGAACATTTATAAAATCCTAACTTGACAAAGAATTGATCTGTGCTGGGGCGTTGGTAGCTTAGTGGGTAGAGCAGGCGCCCCATGTACAAGGCTGTTGCCGCAGCGACCGGGGTTCGACTCCAGCCTGTGGCCCTTTGCTGCATGTCATCCCCCCTCTCTCTCCCCCTTTCAAAAACTTACCTCTCCTGTCCATTAAAGGCAAAATGCCCTAAGAAATATCTTTAAATAAAAAAAAAAAGAATTGATCTGTGCAAATTTTTGACATTAGATTCCGCCTGCTTAAATTATGACACGATCAGCTGAATGTTTTAGAAGACCGTTGGAGCAGGAGGAGCTACAAGAACACAATTGCACAATGGTGACAGAGTGTCTTTGGCTGGGTACAGATGGTGGATGGGAACACAGACAAGTTCATGCTTGCTGAACAGGCATTTTGATAAGTTGCTCTTATCATCTTTTACCTGCAAAGGTTTTATTGCACCACAATGACGAGCATCTGTCTCTCCCTCCTCTGTGCTCTGTTGCTCACACTGTAGAGCACTGTCTGTGCTCTACAGTGTGATATCAACCAATTTGTCAGTTTAGCTCTGGTTGGAACAAATGTCTTTACCTCTGGTTTTACACTGGGATACTGGAGTTTGATAGTGCCAGTACATTTAAAAGCTTGAAAAAACAAAACCCGAAATATAAAACATTAACTTTCCCCCACGAAAGAACTCAGCGTTGAATGCTTCTTAACATGTCTGGGTTTCGTCAGGGAAAATTTTGGATATTTTTACTAAATAAGGAAAAAATGCTTGAACGTTATTACTGCAGTAACAATTTCAGCTTATCAAGGTCAAGAACATTACTTTAAGTGATGGCAATAAATTGTACCCGTTAACCTTGTCCTATGAGAATGGTGAACAGTTTGTCCCTCGCCTTCAACAACCCTTTTGAATGGGCAGATGCCTGTTAGTCACAGCTTAAAGGTACAATTAAACCCCAAATCAAAAAAAGATATTTTTCCTCATACTTGTAGTGACATTTATCAGTCTAGATCATTTTGGTCTAAGTTGCAGAGTGTTGGAGATATCGGCCGTAGAGATGGAATGTGTCGCATATAATGGAACTGGCACTCGGCTTGTGGTGCTCAAAGCACTAAAAAATACATTTGAAAAACTTAACAGCAATGTCTCTTTCCAGAAATCATCTTTATGATTCAGTTGGCGGGTGTAGTTCAGTAGAAAGAAAATAGTTCCTACATAAAACTGCTCACAACAAGGTCTGTGGATTATCTTGAGTAACCGGGTCATGATTTCAGGAAAGTGACATTACTGCTGAGTTTGTCAAGTGTGTTTTTTTTTTGTTTTGTTTTTTTTGCTTTGAGCACCACAAGCTGAGTACCATCTAGTTCCACTTAATTGGAGAGAAGGCTGACATCTCTTTGGCCGATATCTCCAACACTCAGCAGCTCACACCAAAACAATTTAGAGTGATAAATGGCGCTACAGGTAACAGGTAAGAGGAAAAATGTGTGTTTTTGATTTGGGGTAAACGGTCCCTTTAAAAAGGCTTTCGTATAATACAGAAGTTTCAGTGTTTACTCCTCAAATTATTGGCAAGATACAGTTTATTTTCCACACTTCACTGTCACTGTGTGTCTTCAGGAGGGGTGCGGGATGTACAGGCATAAACTCTAGATTTTTTAATGAGGGGGATCCCTGCAACTTGACGGGTTGAAAGCCTCAGGCAGGATTGCAAGTGCTTGGTTGAAAGCGTCTCATCACGCTATGTAATTATTGTAGCTAAGCAGTACTTGACTTATTAACCAGCTGGACTTAAATTCGACCTCACGCATTCCCCAAATGGTGATGTTTCTGTGATGTTTCAGTCGCATAAGCCAGAGAAAAGCCAGAAAAAAGTTGTGCTTATACTGCCTGTACTGGGGAGACCCAAGCTAAAAGCTGCTGTGTTTAGCACTGCACAGTTATGTGTGTGATTTGTGTGTGTGTGTGTTATTACTGTCTTCAAGAAAGACTATTTTAAATAATGAATGAATGAGTGCAGTGTGACGGTATCAGTGTTTGCTTTTGAGTCGAGTGGTGTTTCCCTTTGAAGGGAACTGGAAAGCTCCCCTTCCAAGTTAGTTGTGGTGCGTGAGATTTGGCCCAAACAATTTGACAAAGACTCACATTTTCCTAAAAATAATGCGACATGGTTGGATTATTTTGCAGAGAAGCAATGCAGGGGCAGTATTTTGCTGACAAACTCTTGCCTTTGTTTAAAGAAATTATGCGGAATGATTGAATCTGTTTGCAGCTGTGTGGGAAAAGCAATTTGGCTGATTTGCTGAGTTAAAGGGAGTAATTGAGGTTTCGCAAAATCCAGTTGCAGTAGTCAGCTAAAACAAAACACTGTCGGGGGCACCCTTAGCAAATACTGATCAAAACTAAGCTGAGGGGCCGGCTACACTCAACCTGACTGTGTATTTCATGTAACTGCTGCAGTACTTCTCCACTTGCTGAGGTGACAAGTTTAAAGAGGGGGAAAACAGCTTAGAAAAAGGCATTGAGGGTGCCATGCCAAAGTGACTGTGTGCGTGTGTGTGTGAATGTGTGTGAGAAAGAGAGAGAGTGTGTGAGCAAAGTTCACTTAGCTCTGCTGCATTGTGCCATCTCAGGGAAGCTGTATGCAGCTGAGATGCTGCACTGGCTCTGTTAGTGGACCCATGCAGCAGCAGCTACTGCTACCACTCATGCTAATAAGTTGTTGCCAGCTGTCAGAGGACTCTCCCTTAATGCTCCTATAATGCATGACTGGAGGCAACAAAAATTGGAGCCGTCACCTTCACACAGCTCCATGTGGACGTTGCAGCTCCTGTCATCGATCTGTGTTCTCTTCCCTGAGGACATTGTTGTCTGAGCCCTTCATCATAAGGATAACACACTATAAAAAGACAATGCATTTCCTCAGGATTTGCGGGCTGATGGGTGCTGATGAGCGCACACATTTGCAGAAGACCACAGGGGCTCGGTGTCAGTTGCCATTGTGATAAGCTGCAGGATAAACATTCTATTACTCTGTTACTCTTATTTGCAGGTATTTTAGGTCACCTTCAGCAAATACAGGCTGACATTAAGTACAACTGATGACCAAAACATGACCTCTTAAATTAATAAATAACCCTCAGAGAAAGGGTATGTTGTGATTGACGGTTTGTTAACTTTGCTTTCTCTTCTCAGGGACCGTAGCAGCTATTTTAGTGTTTTAATGATTGTCACACTGTCAGGAAATGTGGTGTTTGCCAAATGAACACCTGCCAAGCACCAAATTTGGGCAAATTGTCCCATTTGGCAGGAGGAGCACCTGCTTGACTGGCCAGTAATTGTTTGCAGGCAAAATATTTGAACGCATAGGTTGCATGAAATGAAATCGCTCTAGCTGCCTCCACCCTGGACGCCTTCCTGAACATATTTGCTTTCCCCCGGCAGGATAGTGTCAGTGCTGCAAAAACAAATGTCAGTCCAGTTTTATAGCAAGGTTGGTGCGACAAAGTTTAGTTAGACTTCCCTTATTTAAAAATGTTCTATTTACAAGTGAGTGTCCCGCTTTCTTTTTAATCTAATAGCACATTTGAACTGTTTGAAATTAATACATTTGTTAGTGGAAGTCAAATTTGCCAAACTCTCTTGACTTCCTTTGTGCTCCTTATCAGTGGCCACTTGCATGCCGTTGTTGGCTGACAGCTATTCATCCTTTGTCCTGTGTACATTTCCTGAAACACGCGGGGCATCCTGTTTTCCTCTCTCTCAGTTAATTGTTGATTTAAGTAAATAGCAGCTACAGCATTTCATGCCGTTGCGTCAACCAGTTGTTCCAGTGTGACACTCGGCTGTCTCCCCACCTTTTTTTCTCATTTTTTTCTGAGTTTCTCAATTCCAAATATGAGGAAAGTTTTCAGAAGACAGTACACTTGAGCTGCATTATCTTCATTTGAAAAAGAAAGGGGTTGCTTATAACCCGTAATCAGTTTAGAGCTTAAGAATGTGTGCAGCTCCACATGACAGGCATGCTCGTGCCAGCCAACAGTATTTTTGCAGTGGTCCCTGTCCTTGTGAGAAGATATGTTGGCTCCATTGTGGAGGAGACACAGAGGAGTCATAGACGAGTTGGAACTGGTAGCCACAGCTTCATATCCGATCCGATTTACATCCAACCAATGGGGCAGGCAGTGTGATTGCTCAGACAGCTAAAAAAGTTTTTGACCAAATCCTGGGTCTGAGCTAATTTTCTAAAATTCTAAAATGGAAGTGAATGCAGTAAGTATAATTGGCTTTTTTTAAACTTTAAAACAAGTGGTTTAAAGGCCCTAAAAACTTAATTACTCAATCAGCTTCTTACTGTCAGCAAAGGGACTCTGCATTAAAACATTAGGCTTTTTTTCTGAACAGTTGAGCTTATTTCACATTTTAGTTTTTTTAAGTTATCTAAAATTCTCACTGATTTGTAGTGGGCAGGACTCAGTTGGACAAATGTGACGTTACATCCATCCATCTAATCAGGATGTGGCAACAGTCCCGATGAGTTTTGAGTGTTTTATTCTTATTAAATGATACCTAAAAATGTTTTGTAACTTTGATTGTTTCTAATGTTGTAATAAATACTCAAAGGAGCAATATTCAGAGTATTAACATAGCAGCAAACCACTATTTGCTATGTAAAGATATAGTGGAGTAATGGTATTCTGACTGAGCAGAGAATGTAGTCACGCTCTGTGGGTGTTGTTATCTGAGGTTATCTGTTGTTAGCTGTGGTAGCTGTGCTGGCCAGGCGTGCATGTTAGTGCATTTGAGTCCCTGTGAGAGCGTCCCACTGGCTAGCTAATTGCTGCCTCGGAAACACTCTTCGGTTCCACCTAGGTTAACAGTGTTAGTTAAAGGAGCTATATGTAAGAAATCTAAAGCAATTAGTCGTAAAATCCTCCTAATATGTCACAGAGACTAAGGAATAATGTTCATATAACATACTGATCTCACCGACAACAATAGTACAGCCAGAATATTCGCATTTAAAAAACATTTTTACAGTCCGCAAATCATGTTTATGTTTTGAATTTGTGTTTTGGCCTGTTGCGCCACCCACCGCCGTTTACCAGTCACGCAGTCAGTAGAGTCTCAGCATCAGTTACAGTTACGACTGAGCTACAGCAGCACGGCAAGCAGCATTAGCAGTGTCCCGGTACATAGCATTAGCAGCTGGCTCATCCTCAGCTGTATCCTGGCAGCAGCGTTAGCAGCAGAGAAGCCGGACTTGCTCGAACGGTCTGCTGGAAAACTGCAGATCAAGGACGCGGCGACGCAGCCCTGCCACAGCCGCCGCCCGTGGGCAAACAAATCATTCTCCAGCGTGCTGCTATCCAGCAACCTCAAATCTGTAGGGGAGGGGGGGCGGACACGACTCGCGGCAGTATTTTGAATTTGAGTGCAGTAACCGTTTTGGCCACATTCTTACATACAGCGCCTTTAACAACGGCACTGTTGCTGTTGTATCTGCTGTTTATTGAGTAAACACAATTAGCTGCTAGCAGCCAGTTCAACCACCTTTATGGGGAGAACTATATGCAGACAATCCCGCCCCAGACTCTGAATCATAGATATGCTCTGAATGTCGCATACAGCACCTTTAATATTCTGGAAAAATACTTAAGGCGAAGTGTTCAGGGGCTTTATATAACATGGTCAGCGTGTAGGGTTATTTAAAATCTGTTGTTGTGTTGCCTTGTGCACTTGTTGCGGTGCACCCTGATATTTCTACAATGAAGTAGAGCAGAAAAAAAATAATTTTCCTTTGATCACACTTTTTATTGTTCTTTTGTGTGACTCCTGAAGTGACAGAGATGTGTGTGTGTGTTTGTGTGTGTGTGTGTGTGTGTGTGTGTGGGTGATCGTGAGGCTTTGTAAAGCGCTCTGTCCTACTCAGCGTGAAAAGCACAATGCAAATACAATCCCTGTGCCATGCAGTGCATGTGAGTTTTACATCTTTGCCATGAGATAATTACTCTGCCGATGACCTTGCTGTTTCACTGCAGCTATCAAAACTTGTCCTACAGTGCTGTTGTTTCCCAGCCAGTTGAAATTAATACTGAAATTGATTTTTGACTTAATTTTACAGGAGTGGCCAGTTTCAATCTATTAATCAGTCTGCGTAAAACTTACTGTAACAGATAATGTTCGCTCACGGCTGCTGTTACCAACTACAAGCTACAGACCAGTGTCAAAGCCTTTCAGGGGCATGAACTGGGTGATATTAAATATCTGTCTATGTAAGTTAGCATCAAAGTCATTTACTCACAGTTGTGTAGGGAATATATAAAAGATGCATATTATGATGTTTTCACATTGTTGTTACACTGTCAGCCAGTCACGGTTGCCTTTATTAATTTGAATTACAAACTGTTCCACTGAACCACTGGAAAGTAAAGGGTCAAGGGTATAAATTTATCTATGGTGTATTGCACACATATAATGATGGTTGAATAATGCTGTCTCTGAGGCTTTGTGCTCCCATCATACTGTAGAATCCTTAGTGCTAGCTTTATTTAGAACTGGATGTTGTTTGAAATTGTTCAGTTTAATACCAGAATCCTTTGTTGGATGCTTTACTATTTACTGTTAATTGAAAACAGTCCCACGCACCACTGTGTTAGTGGTGAAAATCCAATAGAGCAGTGTGTGTTTGTAGGTGCATATGTATACAATTTTCATACCACCCCTGAAACCCCTTCAGAAGACATACAGTAAGAATATCTTTTAGAAGAAATGACAACAAGCTTCTAAGAAGGCTGTTTCATTTTTAATTCACCACTATTTTCAGTTAAAGTTAAAAGTGTTTTTTTGGAGTAAAGTCAGCCAATATCTGCTGGGAGCTTTTGCATTTTGTAGCAGGGCTCATTTTCTGTCTGTCGTGCCATTTGTCAGTACAAAGTGTACTAAAGCAACTCCTTTCTTCTCTGGAGTTCCCCATGACCTGCAAGGCATGCCATGTTAAGTGCACTTTGCTTTTCAGACCAACAAAAAAAAACAAAAATCAAAAAAAAAACTTTTTACCCATTCCGCCTTACAGCTCCGTGCACTCTCAGCATTTGTGGATCACATCAGACCCCTGTCTCCTGGTCATATTCCACAATGGAGCTCCATTAATCTACCAAACTAGACCGAGCAGGGACTGGCTTTCTGCTAAAGTAATCTTTTCACTGTAAGATACAGAATCAGGAGCCCAAATAGAGGGTTTTTCCATATTGTCTTGCCTTGTCATAAACATGCTTCAGCACAGGACAACAGGCTGTAATTTTGGAGGATAGAGTGATGATGGTGCGGGGTAGGGGTTTGTGCAAATAAAGCAGCATGACCCTGGCTTGTGTGGCTGAGACATTCTGCACTTCCCTGAGGGGGGCCACATCAATGCCGCCCCATCACCCCTGTCACCAAATCGTGGTGAGCGGGAAGCTGCAAGTTCTGGCCATTATTCATGCAGTATACATTAGGATTGCGACATACTCGTGAATACATAATGTACGACTCTTTAGTCCAGGAAAAGTACAATAACTGTCTGCAGCCTTTTATTTTTTAAGACATTTTGTAACCTCTTTTCACTTTTACTAGCGATGAGTTCTCAGTGAAAACAGAAGAAAGGGCTAATGCATATGCCAGACAAGGTTAGCATCAGAGCGTGAATGTGACATTACAGTCAATGCTGTACACACACACACTCTCACGTTAGCGCTACAAAGGACAGGACGAGGCCTCCATGAAACCACCGGGACTACACTTGGTCATAGTTGAGTGGACCAGTCATTGGCAGAAATGCTACGCACACTAGCCACAGATTATTGCTGTTATTATTCTTTGAGAATGTATAAAAATAATCTAGCAAAATAATCTAAATTTTTCATTTTGTGCTTAAAATAGAAGAACAAAAAAGCATTTTGTGATGCAGCAAGAAAAGGCACATGGTGCAGAATATTTGCAAGGGGGAAAATGCTTCAGTCATTCTGATTTGACAGTAGTGTCCCTGCTGGGTAGAAAATCATGGGTGTGCTCCTTATGAGACTATTCTTGTTTGGGTATGTTACCGATTTGTCATTCCCATGCTGGCATTTTCTTTGGGCTCTCACACTTCATGTTGCCATGAAGGGAAATGAGTTGCTGCTTTTAGGTGATGTGAATGAAATAGTATGGCTAAATAAACATCAGCGCTCCGTATTTTTCAACAATATCATGCAAAATATAGAGTATGTGGCTCGTAGAAAGGTCTGAATGTTTATTTATGGTCTGTAACCTTTGCTGGTTGCGGTACGTCTAGGTCTGACTGAATATTCATGCTCCCTCTCTGCTGTACTTCACATTTAAATGGTTGCACTCATTCATAACTGCAGGCTTCCCACTCCAACCATAACTTTGTGGCCACATCACTGCTCCACTAGAGTAGGTGGGGGTTAGATGCAAATCTAATCGGTGCTTCTGGAGGTCTAAGCATGTTAGTCATAGTAAAGGAAATGCTCTTAAGTAGTCATCGATACTGGCAGCTGACATTTTTATTTTCTATCAAGCAACTGACTCAGTGTCTATATTGTTAGTTTGAACATGTTTTGCCTGAGGCAGCACTGACAACCCCAATGTCTTTCTATATATTTTACCTCTCTGGGAGATGACAGGTAATTGTAAGATCGTCTGGAACAATGAAAATAAGTCTAGCTCCTCATTATCCATGACAGCATATGTTAAATGTTGATTTTTTTGCGAAATCATTGATATTTGGCAAATACATCCAATTAAAACGTGTTTCTTGGGGGGTCAGGAATGAGTAAGAGCAGCCTTACTTCCCACAGTGATTTGTTTAGTCTTAATAGCTGAACTAATAAACACACACTGCTAATATACTCAAGTTTCTCCAGGCCTATCATTAGAGATGTAAAAATCTTGCGAAAACATAGATAATCCTTCAGAGGTGTCTGATTATTGTTGCACTGCTGTCCCAAGTCAATATCATTTTCACTTCCACATCATCTGTCCTTCATTTTGTGCATGGTAAATCTAAAGCTGAAGAATGACAGTCACTGAAACCTGCCGAAATAAACAAACTGAAATATCAGTCACTATAAGTGAAATCAGCCTAAATGTTTGACCAATACCAAAAGGATTACACATACCTTGAAAGATAATTGCATCATACAGCATTTTAAGAACTATTCCGCTGCTAGAAAGATGGTCTTTTCATAAAACTAGGTTGTCTAGAAATACTTTTGAAATTAGTGCTATATGACCAGAGAAAACAGAGAAAAAGGACTGTGGCATTTGCCTCTACTCAAGAGGTAGAAAACCTACAACTACCAGAATGCACTGCGCCATATTTGATCAATGAACGCTCCCGCTGTTGCGTGGCGTAGTGTGAGCTGCTTGTTTGAAAAACAATATGGCAGCTAGCTGGTGACAATCAATCTTGAATTACATTTAAACAGTGTGCTGAAATATGCTTCTGAAAACATTTGTTTCTTAACAGTTTAAGACAGAGAAAGGGATGTCTGGCTCCTTCTTTTGAGCCGCTTCTATAGTCTTTGTGTCTGCTGTGATGGCGGGTGTACTAAAATGAGGAAGCACTATCTGTAGTTTGTTCAACAGCCCAAAAGCCAGTGAAATGAATCATCCAGTGGATTTTCGCTGGCTAATGTGATGAGAAATCTGGACACTGGCAAGATGAAGGGAAGTTAAACGTGGTTCACTCACACATTGTTATGATATACTGTTGTTTGGACACTGGCAGTGTATCTTTAAACACTGGAGATAATTTTGTTAAATTCTTAAAAAACAAATTTGTCTCATTCTGACCTTATATACAGAGTAGCAACTTGAGTTATTGTGTTTAACAGCCGTTAAAGTCTTTTACACCGCATAGCATGCACTAGGCCAGCCTTGTTCCCTCTTTAGAAATATGTCATTTTGCATCCACACAATCTATGTACGATTAAGTTGAAAATAAATTTTTTTGGAAAGCATGCACACAGTACATTCCTGTCAGGATGTAGGTGGATACCCTCGCTCTTCATCTCTCCCAGATGTACTTATACATAGGACAGAAGTGTACCTGTCACTGCCTTTACATGAGCTCACAGTAGATCTCCGGCATACTGGATTCAAAGCCACATTGCCCTAGGGTATGGCTATAGTGGGCTGCCATGTCATTCAGTGTAGCCACTGTGTGCTTTTCCAACACTATCTCAGGCAGGCTCTGTGAACATATGCACAAGAACTGACACCCGCACAAAGGTTCACGTCATAGCTGTTCACTGTGTGTATATATCACCTCCGAAAACATGGCTTGTGTCATGATGTGGCTGTACATGTATTCGCAGTGGATTAGGCTAAGCCCATCAATAATGCAGGCCACATGGAGTAGCTGTGAAAACAGTCTTTTCTTGTTTTATAAGCTCTTCTTTGCTCGTTGGCCTTGTGCTCTCACAGAAGGTACAGTCAGACAGTAAATCCTCCGTCCGTGAACAAGGGATTGTTCTTTAAACTTTTGAATGTCTGAAGTGAGTCTGCAGCTTGATAAACGAATGAAGCGCCCGCTCTCCTCCACTTGCTTGTCCTTTTCATATTCATCAACCTTCTCTGTTTCCTTCTCGTCCTCCATATTCTATGGAGCTCTGCACGAAGCCCTTGGTGATATGGCTATATATAGAAGGAAAAGGAGGAGCATGATTAAGAAAAATAAAGTGCCTCTCGGTGCGCTGTCCTGGGGTGCACGCTTCAACGCTTCTCTTTGAAAGGGTTAATGATGCTCAGATTTGGCCAGTAGATTGTTTTTGTCTGTGCTGGAGTGACTCAGGGTGAAGAAGTCAAGCCCCAGCAGTCTGAGATAGACTTCCTCAATTAACCACAGTACCTTCTGGCTAAATGCCCTTTGTGAAAGAACAGCCTGTCGAGCTCTGAGCTTCCTTTGTTATTATTGCTATGAAGGTTTAGAATTGAGCAACACCTGTTTTTGTTATAAAGCCCATTATTGATATTGATAAGTCAAGGATTTTATAGTATTTTTCTGTCTCTATTGTGATTAGTAGAGGACTCCCTCAAGGCCCATTTGAAGTCCCTGAACACCATGAGTAAAGTACCTGTACCTGTGTCATTATCAGCTACAATGAGATTGATTTTTTGGCCCAAACACAGCGTCCCTGAGCAGGGTCACCAGTCTATATCACTGATTTTACATAATGTAGTTATCAATCATATACACTTCACAGTAGTCAGGTGCAAGGGACAGTTTTATTGCACTTAGGCTGTGTTGGATGGTACGTTTGGTTCAGTTCTACTACTCACCTCACAGTCTTGTATGCTAAGAAC
Source organism: Epinephelus moara (assembly GCF_006386435.1). NCBI lineage: Eukaryota > Metazoa > Chordata > Actinopteri > Perciformes > Serranidae > Epinephelus > Epinephelus moara. The sequence continues at coordinate 31,387,795 of NC_065512.1, forward strand.
AGCAAAGAATTGCTTGAGAACGGGTTGCTTTTATAAAGTAACCCCACAAACTAGTGTAACAGTCATTAGGGCTGTCCTGAATACCATTTTTTGGGCTCTGGAGCTTCGCTAGTAAACAGCAGTGAATATTCAGAGCTTTGGTTTGTGGGTGCTGAACATGACTTGGGACAGACTCAGCCAGACATTTTCCTTAAAGGTCTACTGTGTGGAACTCAGTAGCATCTAGTGGTGAGGCTGCAGAACTGAGACACCTATGTTTCAAGTGTGTAGGAAAACTACAGTATCTGATGCAATAATGCTAATGGCCCTATCTAGAGTCAGTGTTTGATTTGTCCGTTCTGGGCTACTGTAAAACAACATGGCAGACTCCATGTAAGAGGATCTTCTGTATGTAGATAGGAATAGCTCATTCTAAAGTAACGAAAACATTATTCTTATTTTCAGGTGATTATAAACTAATGAAAGCATATTTATGAATATTATAAACAACTTCTGCCAATAGATTCCCCAAAATTCTACACAGGGGACCTTTAATATAGATAAATTATGGACCTGCATAAATATTAATAAAAATAGGCTTAGAATCTGAGACAATGCCTGTAAGAAATGGTAGTAAAGAAACAGCGTACTAGCTCCAACAAATTTAAGATTTGAGATTTATATTTATATGATTCATTTCATGTTTCTGTTGCAAAGGTTAGACACTGCATTTAAGGACCAGGAAAATAAGATTTTACCCATTTTAAATGGTTAAAAAAAGAAAAGAAAGAAAATCGATATGTGGCACTCAGCACTGAAATATTGTGGTGGGCCGCCACAAATAAATTAATGAATGGGAAACACTTAGATTTATGTTTACTAAGAATTTCTTAATTGCCACCCACAATAAAGAATATCCAAATCCAAAAATTGAAAAACGAATACCTACCCGATGAACAAATATCTAAGTAGTCAAATATTTGGGTCTAACCCCTACCTACATGGTTAGTTTGTAATGTGCTCCATGGAAGTACCACTTGTTACACCTTAGTTTAGATTCAAGCGGCAACCTCCAGGGCTAAAAACTGGAGCCAACACTGAAGTACCAAAAACTGCAGTTCTCTTAATGGCCACTTGAGGCTGGCTCCAGAAGTCAGTCAGGCCCCATAGACACTCATGTTAAAACGCCCCAGCTTCACAACAGAAACAAACATCTTTACAGCTTGGTACAAAAAAATGTTTTTTCCCGTTCATGACAACTGTATAGGGGGTGAATTTTTTTTAAATAACTCGCCTGTTTAAAATTTATTAAGGTTAAAATTTATGCATAATTAAAGGTGTGTCACTTTTTTGTGATGGCTGTCTGCTGATTGTGTCCTCAGCTTCTCGCCCAAATATGGTCACTTCTGGCCCTAAAAAGCCAAGATGGCAACGGTCGAAATGCCGAACTTGAGACTTCAAAATGGGAGTCCACAAACATTGAGTTATGTCATGGTAGCTACGTCCAGTATTTTTACAGTCTATGGTTAGAACAAATAAACACGCTTTTTTGAAATCTGCTATTCATGCTGATCAGTGGATGAGGAAGTTAGCTCCCCTCTGTCTGGTCAGGTTTTTTTAGAACTGATAGAGATGCTACAGTGGATCTAAACACGACGCAGGGAAATGGATGGGGGGTGGGGGTTGCTGGGAGCAAAGCGTAGCAGGTGCTGCCGGCCCATGGGGGCATATTTGTGTACTCTGCTCACTCAGTGGGAACATTTTAATTTGATCCCTTTGTTTCTATAAAACAGGTCAGGATTTGTTCTGCCCCTGAGCAATTTGTGTCAGCACTTGGTACAGAAACCGCTGCAGTGATGCAGTCGTCATAACACGTACTCTGGTTTTCAGAAATTTCTTAATAAAGTTCTCTGTATAATTGGATAGGTTTGGTCACCTAGGAGGTCTTTAAGATTTCATTTAGGCTTTATATTCATGAGACCACACACTAGTCGTCAATAAAAAGCAACAGTGGGATCTGTCTCAGTTGGAACACTCAAAAAATGACACCATGCCACACAAAATACATCTTGGCCATGATATTAATCACGTTCATTAAACTTTAAGAATACTTGAGACAAGTCTCACAGTTGCTGGAATTTTTTTCAGCATGCAGCCCGCATTTGCGACAGATAACGACAGCATTGTTTTTTCAGTAGTGGAAAATCCGTGTGCGCCACAGTGGAATGTTCCCTGTTTTCTGTCTCTGCGTGCCTAAAGTTGCAGGTCATTTGCTCTGCAAACACAAATCATCACTACAAAATATTACATTACTGTGTGTAGCCATTTAAAACAAAAAATGAAAACTGAGGTTGTGCATTTCAGTAATTTCATGCTGGACTGATTCCATGATCTTTGAAAGAACTGTATTGTTATGTTAGATTAGGTTTTCTTTTAAAAATACATGTAGAAATTTGATCATGCACACAGTTCTCTTGCCACCTTTTTAGTGACAGTCACTGTGAAGGCTTTCCCCTCTAATTAATGGATCATAGCAGTGGGTATGGATGTTCTTACACAGTCAGTCTGATAAGAGTTGATACTGATGACTGGGTTTAATGTCTTTTTAATCAGCTGATCCTTTGCAGATTACTGATTCGTTTTTAAGAATCCTCACAGAATGCTTCGGGAACCTAGAAAAGCCTTCACACAGCATTTTTGGTTTTATGCATATTTCAAAAGCTTGACTTGGTACTCCCAATATATTAGCATATCTTCTCACACTAATACTGACTAATTTTGTTACACTTACTCAGTGCAGCTTTTTACAAATTGTCCCATGATGTGTTTTCATGACACTTGGATACAATACCTTAAAATAATTATATTTTATACCATCTTTGATGCCACAGGGAAAACTGGATTGAGGGCATACGACTTAAATTCTCAAAGAGGGAATGAGAAAGAGCAGTGTCAGTGCCGCTGAAAATGAATATTGAAACGGTATAAAATGTTCAGTATGGAGATATATATATATTTTTAAGATTTTTTTTTAGGTGTTTTTGCCTTTAATTGATAGGACAGATAAGTGTAAAGGGGGGAGAGAGAGAGGGAATGACATGCAGCAAAGGGCCACAGGCTGGAGTCGAACCTGGGCCGCTGCGGCAACAGCCTTGTACATGGGGCGCCTGCTCTACCACTAAGCCACCATCGCATGGATATATATTTTTGATAACACTTGTCCCATGTAGAATTTCTTATCGTCAACACTAGCTAATGCTGCTAGCACTATTAACAGTGCTAACATAGTAAACATCCCTAAAGGATATTGTGGCTCAGAATTAAGACGCTTACTCAATAGGGTGATCATGGGGCAGACCAGTGTGTGCGCACCATGTTTCCACAGCAACGGAAACATGGGTTGGGGCGGTGTTACCAGCGATAATCACCAAACAAGTAACAGCTAGCTAACTAGTGTAGCTACGACTACTACTAAACAGAAGAGTAGCATCCCACAGTTTTCGTTTGACTTTGTCACCTTTCTGGAGGAAATGTTCCCACACCGAGCTCTATTTTGCATGCTTCATTTTTTACCTTTGACTGCTAGCTAGCGAAAAGTTAGCAAAGTGTGTGTGTTTGTTTGTTTTTGTGTATGTAAATTACCCTATCCACCTTATTCCTGAGGGCATTACTGTGGAAATGATTATGTGCGTGACTTCCAGTGAGATAGCGGAAGTAGCAGTAAGCTAGTTAGTCCCATAGACTGTGGTTGTAGTCTGTGGTTAGTCCCAGTGGTTACTCTTGGTGGCTAACCACCAACGCTGGTTCTTTTTCAAAAGTAATTTGCCTTCAGTTTAGCAAATATTAATTTATTTTTTTAACAAATATTTAACTAATGTTAACTTAGCATTTTCTAAAATGTCTTTGCAGACCTCTGGTACATGTTGCACTGTCCGTGTCTGTAACGACTAACAACCAGTCTAAGCTAAAGTTTTGTCTTCAGCAAAGTGTGTTGAACATGTAACCAGAGCAAAAAGGGATTGTTCCTGTTGTCAAAGGTACCATTGATATGAGAAATAAAACCACAAGAAAAAGTATTGAATCAGAATTTGCAGAGGAGAATGACACGTACACTGACACGTCCGTCACTCAGCGTCAGTACATGATATCCCTGTCTTTCCCCATCTGACTTCATTCTCAACCTACATTAGGAAATTGCTTGTTATAAAATAAACTCAGTAACAAACCTTGAAATATGTATTTAGTCAATAGGGCTGAGAATGTGTTACTGATTTACAGTACATCCTTTATATCATATAAAAAATAAATGCCAAAAGTTATTTCTTTTACTGCTACTTTATATTATAATTACTGAAGTCTGCTGCTAAATTCAGCATCATGTTTTGCTTAGAACAGTTTTTAATAACTCAGAAGTTAAAAAGACATGTAAACTGCGTTGTTAATGCAGAAGAGTGGAGGATTAGCTGGGAAACATCACATTCAGTACTGGATTATGTTAAATGTTTGCCAGATGTGTTGGTATCTCTTAATGAGTCATCAGAAATCTTAAATCATCTTTAGACGTAGCAGATTTTCGCCTTAAGCTAGCTCGGGCCATGTTAAAATTAAAAACATTTAACGAAGCAAGGCAAGAGAATTGCCAGCGTGCTCGGTTGAAAAGGAAAAAACAACAACAATGCTTTGAGATGGCTGTCAGAGATGGCAGAGGTATGATCATAATCCTGTTTAAGCTATAACAGGTGGTGTGTTCCATGTTTTATTTCCCAATTGCTCTTGGAAAGAAGAATAGAGCACTGTCAACAAACTGTTATCATTGGAAATCGCCGGTTTTGGTTCAACGCCAGAAGTTGCAAACATAATTCATGCAAGGTGTCATGGGGGCTTGGAATAAGGTGGATAGACCGACGAGCATAAATGGACAAAAATATAGTAACTGTTAACCATTGACATCCCTGAAAACAGCACTCGATGCCATAGCAACCAATATACAGTTTAGTATTTGAAGTGTGACATCAATGCAGTTATCCAACTTGTGTGTTACCCTTCTAAAGTCACATCCACTCTTGATGAAAGAAAAAACCTCATAAACTTATAATTACACCATGGGACTCCCAGTGTGGACTTGCTGTTAGTTTTGGGTGAATGCTCGCTATGTTGTCAGTTTAGCTCTGGCTCTCAGCCTTTAACTGCTCATCTGACAAGTGTGTCAGTAGTAGGATCACATCAAAGTTCATCACTTGCAGTCAAATGGGACTCTCACACTGGCGATCCTCTTTATTTCCTCTGTTGGTGCATCTTCAGCCAAGCTGATAGGCAGAAATAAATATTATTATTTGTGAATCACATGAATCATCAGTGTTTTATTTCTCAGAAAGGAGCCCTCCATAGCATCAGTCTGGCTTTTTCCAACTGTCAGTTTTTCAACTGTGTGTTTGCCTAAGAGACATCTCTCCATGGGCGAATGTACACACACTCACGACGCACATGCTCCTTGTTATTCCCAGGGTTGAGAATTTTTCTCCCCAGGCAACATACACTCTCACTCAGACCAAGTGGTGATGAAAGATGTGCCTAAATTAGGATGTACTGCTGTACCAGAGGCAGGTGTGAGTTTTTAGCACCTCTCCCAAATCTTGCACGTTTCAAATGTGCACTGCATGGTGCTGAACTTTTAATTAGTGGCTTTTTCTCTTTAAGAAGCTTACATTTCCATCAACACCTTGAATTGCAGTATGTGATTAAGCCTGTGTGCGTGTCCTTTTAGTGTGTATTTTACACAAAGCTTTTGTTTTTTCTTAAGTGAAAATCTGAGTGTCCTGGGGAGTATTAGTGAATATTAAATTAACTCTTATTCCACAGGCTAGAGGCGTAGAGTCGGTGGTCTGTTTATTGATGTCATGAAGTACAAGGGTAGACTAATGGTAAGAAATATTCGTATTCAACCTCATGGACCACAAGTATTTTGGTAGTTAACAATTTCAGCTGCGATGTAGCTGAAGGTGGCTCTTAAAAAACTAAATTCAGGAAAACAAGTCAAGACTAAACAATAAACCAATATTACATACTGTAAAATCTCTACATACTAAAATATTTCTATTTGCCTCAGTGGCAGGAAGCCTTTAGTTGGAATTTATATTAGAGACAAGCATTTATAACTAATTTCACATGCTTCACAGTTGATGCAACCTCATTACTATCTCCACGTTTACCTCTTGTCATGTTCAGTATTATGTACATTTCCACAGCACTAATTCCATCAAAGATTCATGTCTCTGATTCTCTCATCTCACAGAAATGCATTTTTTTCCATGGCCCCTTAATTCCAGCCCTTTAACTTTATCGTTCTCTCAAAATAAGGTCGAGCTACTGCAAATGCAACTCAAAGCAAAAATTTCACTTAAAACATATTTTAACTTTCCACCCATTGGTGGGCTTTTAATGTGAAAAACTTACACGAAGGGTTGAGTTCCATTGATGGCAGCTCGTGGAGAAGTGAAAATACTGAAAAAGTAGGTCAAAATTTTTGAATTTCTGTGTATTAGAAACAGACTGAGAGTATCAAAGTGACTCGGCTCAAGTGGCAAACTCTAAGGCTGAAAAATGAAGCCAACACCAAAGTGCCAAAAATTGCAGTTCCAAGAAAGGCCACTCGAGGTTGGCTCCCAAATCGAGTCATTTCCCAGAGACCTCCATGTTAAAATGCTCAACTTTACAGCAGAAATAAACATGTTTACAGCCTGGTACAAAAACAGTTTTGGTCTGTTTAGCTAATTTCCCCGTTCATGACAACTGTATGGGCTGTGAATTTTTATTAAGGCTTAAAGTTACGTATAATTAAGTGTGTGGCCGCTTTTAGTGACAGGCCGTCTGAGAGGCATCACCACAGTCTATTAGTCATATCCACCCCTCGCTCTTCCAAAGCTCCACCCTCTTGTCCAAATATGGTCACTTCTGGCTCCAAAAATCTAAGGAGGCAAGGGCCAAAATGCCAATTCAAGCCTTCAAACCAATGTGTGACATCATTGACTACATCCATTATTTTATACAGTCTGTGATGTGGCCTGACTGTTGTTGTATGGATGGAATTAGTGCGGTGAAACATGATGATGAATGTACCAGGTGAGGCATTACTGATGGCAACCAGCATTAACTTGTTCATGCTGGCTACTCCTGGCTATATTCGTCCCTTATTGGAATGCCAGGTTTAAATGGAAAATGTTCATCATTTCATCATTTATGTTTTACATATTATGACATACATTTCAGTGTACTTTTTAAAAGTTAATTCATCTTGCTTTGTAACAGAAAAACAAGAAAGAGTCAAGCTTTATTTGTATGGCATACATTATATTGTGTAGTGCCCATTGGGCTAAACACAGTGACCTCTGCAGACACAATGCATTTACCTGGATGATTGTCTTTCAATTAGGTGAAACTATCGAGCTGTGTCGTAACCCAACCTGATGACCTAAATAGACTCAGTGGAGCGTGCTGTCAGCCAGACGGGGTCTAAACAATGAGCCACACACACTTGCAGAAGAAGTGTTGTGTTGCCTTTAAATGGCAGTGTGACAGTGAGGGCCATTTAAAAGTCTGGGAACAACACTTGCAGTAACACTCTTTGTTTGGGATTAGCAGGGCAGATGGCTGCTTCTCTGTACACTTCCATTTAAATTACATTTTTGGCAGTTTGCTGATCCACTTGTCTGAAGAGACTTATGACTAGAGTATTAAAATAAACAACCATTACTTAAGTGAGCAGGGGTCAAAGCTGTAGCAGAGCATTTCTGTCACAAATATTCCTCTGTTGCTGAGGCTAAATGTTTTTTTTTAAAAGAGAGAAAGGCAGTGGAAGAGAATAAGGATGGAAAACTGAACGGGCAACATGGCATGATTATACATCTACCACTCTAAAGGGACATCTACACTTCAGAAGTCTCAAGTAAAGGAATGTGTGCTGCTTGGTTTTTGGCCAGTAATGTTTTTGTGCTGTGGGTAGCGTTTGTTACAACTTGTTCCCTTCCCCTGCCAAACACAAAGCTTTTTGTTTGGATTTGATGGCCAGCCACTGCACACTTCCCTTCCACAACTATGTGACCCCGTCTGTTCACCTCTCACGGACAAAGGGTCATTTTGTTCTTGAACTTAACCCATATTTCAGTCCTTAGATTTTCACATTTGCAAAAAAATAGTCTAGTCCATTGTCAGAAAATTAATTTGCAACTTTTCTGATGATTGATACATCATTGAAGTCATTTTTCAAGCAGAAATTCCAACTTACAAACATCTTGTTTACAGCATTTCAGATGTGTACTTTCCTTTGTCATATCGCAATATCCTTGAGGTTTTGTCTGTTGATTGAAGAAACAAGCACTTTAAATAGTTGTCCTTGGGCAACAGGAATTAATACTTTAATGTTTTTTTTACTATTCTGTCAATTTATAAGCAAAGTGAAACATCTATTATGAAAATAATTGTCAGTTGCAGTCCTGCTATGAATTATCACAACTACTAGAGTTGACACATGACATGCTTTTGTTTGTTAAACAAAAGCATAATAATGGCATGAGTACTTTAGTGCATGTGAAAACACAGGGTTGGCCCTGACATCTTCAAACCACTTTTGGTCTGTTAGAAATAGGGCTGGGTGATGTGGAGAAAACCAGATATCACAGTTTGTTTCTCCCAAATACCTTGATATTGATATTGCAATGATGTTGTCAGATTGACTATTGGTGCTTTTGTATGTACAGCTTTTTGCAAAATAATCATCAGTACTTTGGATATATTGCCCAGCCCTTAGAAGATGAATGTAAAATTAATTTGCAACACTTTTGATAATCAAGTAATCATTTAAGACATTTTGTAAAAGCAAAAATTCCAGAAATTCACAGAATATGAGCTGGTTTTCTTGCTCTTGGTCTGAAATGTTGTAACTAGTGAATATTCTCCATAGAAAGGTTATTCAACACCCATAATCCCTGACCTGATGGTACGCCCACAGTCTGTGCAGTAAAAAGACCTCTTAATATTCATCCAAAGCGTGTCACATTAAAGCTGGCTGCTAAGTTCACCAGCCCATGTGAAGGAGGTGTTTGTATCCCACCGAGGGGCTTTGCATCCTCACAGTTTGCTACAGGCTGCAGAGCAGAGAGTTGCAGACTCCAGTGGAATGCGTCAGCAGGCAGACAGGCAGCGCTAGTGGTTTTTGGAAGGAAGATGTAGCAGTCCTATTACTCACCTCTGTAGCAGGGATAGTGCTGTGTTGTGCCTCCCAGGGGTTCTGTTCAATCATTGGCGCACACTTTATTACCTTGTTCTGTGGAGGTGTGTGTACACTTGCTGCAGAGCCCTCTGCTCTTAACTTATGTATTGCACAGGGATTTGCTGTCTGTATTTACAGTAGCGTTTGTGCTGTTTGATGTGCAGTTATGTACGTGTCAACCCCCCAAAAAATGCTCTGTGTGTTATAGATTAATAGTCGTGTTTGCCACGGGTCATATATGCATGTCAGGCTTCATCCTTCTCCTCTTCTCCCTCTCCGACACCAGCACTGTGATGATGCTGCTGCTGCAGCTTCCTTGCTGCATTCGCCACAGATGTTGTTATGACCCCAGTGGACAAAACAGGTTTTCCCCTAATTATTTGAACAACATCTGGGCACAAGGCAAAGAGGAGGCGGAGGAGGACGTTCGTCCTGGAGGGCGGTCGGCCGTAATCGAACCGTAAATAAGACATGGCTCAGGGGATGTGGGATGCTTGTGCAAGCAAGCGTGGGTTTGTGTGTGGGAGTGAGAGAGGCCATTTCAATAGAGTGCGCAGCAGGGCAGGGGGAGGGGAAGAGGTGGAATCTGCCATATGGATGAGAGAGAAAGACAAAGGGAGAAATGGAAGAGAGGAGAGGAGGAAGGAGAAAAGGGGGAGACTCAGCGTCCCACGTCAACTCTCTTAATGCTCCCTGCTGGCCCCGGGGATGCTGACAGCACAGTTTTTGTTGATTCATTCCCCCTCTCCAACTAGTTCCCCCGTCTTTTGCAGTCAGTCTCTATTCCTGTTGCCCTTGTGTTGCTCTGTTTGTGATGCTCCCCGATCTGTCTCGTCGTCCTCTAGTGTGACCTTGCGAATGTGGAGTCTTCCCCTGTCATATTGTCAGGTCTGCTGATGCATATGCCCAATGCCAGAGAGTGTCTGTGTCTTAAGATTTAAAACTGTGCATTATGTAATCTCTCCCACTGGGTATGGGGTGAAGGGTAAAGCCAGTGTGCCACAGGGATGGGTTACAAAAAGCTGATGGATGGATGTCATTGCTCTAAGTATGGAGTGTTCTTTCTTGCAGGCTGTGCTCCCACATTTAACACCGGAACTGGCTAAATTACACAAATTCAAAAACTGCCACTGGTTCATTTTGACCCCCATAGACTTTAAATGTTTTTCCTGTAGGACATGGGGCTGGACCCAAATATTTGACTGTGTGCATATTTGTTTGTTGGGTATGTTTTCCTTTTAAATGTTCGGAGTAAGATATTCTTTTTTGAGAAACAACAAAGAAATTAAAGCGTTTTCCATACTATGAGATTAATATTGACCGCCACATATTTCTTTCTTTTCTTTTCTATTTAAAATGGATAAAATCTTATTCTACTGAAGGGCTGCATGTAGTGTGTTGATTTGCTTTTATTGAAGCTTTGTCCTTTAAGGACTGTGGAACATGAAAAACCCATGGTTGAGCGCAATTCTATTTAATGTGGATGTGTGAGAAGGAGCTGCAAAACAAGAGGCAGACATATTGCATTCTGAAGGGGCTCCAGATAAATGCATACAGTCAGCACTACCAACTTAATGGGAGCATTCATGTAGTAAACACAAACTGGTGTAAGTGTTACATTTTAGGAGGCTTTTGGATTTGCAGACTGAAAATAGATGTAGGAAACTAGACTGCCATCTATTGAATAAAGACAAACCTTTTCATACTGTGTTGTAGAGTTTTGATCATAGCCTTTCTTCAGTGTAATAAATGCAGAATTTCCCAAATGTTTTTAGGTTTGAGTAATCTGTTTGCATGGGTGGCTCAGAGAATGTTATGTGGGGAAACACTTTTAATATATACGTTGTATTTTCGTTAAACTGAAACTATCTATTAAACCCCCTGTGGAAATCCCCTGTCAAGGTTATAAAAAATCTTTTGATCCAGGTTCCAGTTGTAAAAGAATGATAGCGTGCGAAAACAGACAACCCCCCCACTAACATCTTAATTTATTAGCGTGCTTCTTTTTCCTTTGACAACCTATCCTTTTATTTAAGTTTTGCCTTGTTGTTTTATAATTTTTTTTCTTTCTGATTGTAGATCAAGACAGAGGATCCCTGTATCATGTGCTACATAAAAAAGCAAGCTTGCAAGGGTGCCTTCACTGATGTTTTTTCAAGCAGAACAAAGCACGCAGGCTTCCATCAAAGCACAGTCCAATTAGCAACCAGGACCTTTTTGAGCATGTAACGCAGAAAGAGTCAAGGTGACACTATGTAAAGGTGTTTTATTACTGGGTCATCTAACCAATTGCCACTCTAGGTCAGCTACTTCAGAGGTCAAACCTCCCGCCATAAACATTTTTCTTCTGAAGCCGTTCTCGAACATAATGTTCACCTTAAAGCTACAACAGTGCGCACTTTGCTATATGAGTTGACATCACAGGGTCACGCATAAAAAATGCAGTTGCTTTGCAGGTATGCGTGCTTGATCATAAATAACATATGGCTTGGTTCTCTCTATTTTTTCCTTTACTTAAAATCATTGAATTCCAAGTTGAAACCAGAGACGTAGATTTAACTTATGAAACCAAGTAAGAAGGAGGAACTAAACAGAGTGAGTCTGTATTTGTTCCGTATTTCATTTAGGTTAATGAATTCAAAATAGCAGCAGATGAAACTCTGATGCAGCAGGCAGACATGTATCTGTATCAAACAGGTGAAATTTCATAGGCCACAGTTACAACAGCAGCGAGGTTTCACAATATCAAGCATGTTTTATATATGTAATTACTTACACAGTCCAGTCAGATATGTTTTCTAGGTGTTTGACCCTGCCCATCGAAACCCACTGGTTCAATTCAACTGTGCAAGTGGGCACCAGCCTTTCAGTGATTAAAGGCCACTTGCCTTTTGAAGCCTAGAAAAAAAGGGACTGACATTTTCAGTGGACTTGGTTTGTGTCATTGAGTATCAAGTGTTGCTGCTGTAGCAGCAGCAGCAGCATCTCTTAGGGCTGTAAGAACCGCAAATTATGCTTCTGGCTACAAGTAAATCGGAGCTGGCTTTGGTACTTAGAGACCACATGAGGCAAACAAGCACATGAGATGTTTCCAAACACTGGTTTGTACTAACTGCCACTTACCAGAGAGATCAGCTTTGATAACTGTCTGTAACTGATAGGGTTTGTTTTTGATAAGGTCCAATGCTCACAAATCCCTTTGTTTCTCTCCTGATATGAGCAAAAGTGTTAAAAACATCCAGGTAACAGTAGTAGCTTTTTGTGTACAGCTGACACTGACTGTTGCCTTCTCCCTTTGAATCTTTGAGTTGTAGTTACTTACAACTAAAGTTACTTGCTGATGAAAGCTAAACTTCCATCCAGGATTCAGATTTGATACAATGCCATTGAACTCCAATCCTGATTACTAACAAAGCGGAGAAGAGAGGGAACATTTGGCATCCCCCCATCCTCCCATGCTCCCATTGTTGCAGTTTTGTCTCCAAACCACAGCGCAATGTGTTGAGCAAGGGTCATTGTTTGTAATAGTTTGACTCCTTTTGTAGTAGCAGTTGTTACAAAGGCTGACAATAAGTAAAGGCCGTAGATTGTTCTATTGTCGCCTGAGTCATGCAAAAGGTTCATGTTTAAAAGCATACATTTGCCTTATGAGACCTTGCTTAGGGAAGTCAAACCAATATCATTCAACAGTACTCATAAATTGATCATTTAAGACACAGGTAGTGGTGTCAAAAACATGAAAAAAGTAAAAATAATTGAGAAGTTTTTCAATACATTTTGTGCATTTTGTGCAATGCATTCCTAATGTTGTCACACCAGTGTGTACCTTGCTGCGTGCAAGCTCTCAAAATTAGACACTTGATCTGCAGTCCTGTTCACCGCCTACAGTTCCCTGCGTGCTTGACTGTCTGGAGTTGGCTGGGCTGACAACGGGTAATCCCTCCAGAATTTTGGAATTAATCTGTAGCTGATATCCAGCTCAGCCACTGCTCACGTACAGAGTCAAGTTCCTTATGGACAGTGTCTCTGTCACTGCCATCTGACAATATTATGTGTGCTAGTAATTATGGTAGCTACAGAGGAATGGCTGATGGTGACGGCCATTTTATAGTACTTATTGATGAACTAAAGGTTTTTAGATGATCAAAGTAACACCTTAATGTGATGCAATGAGTTTAAGAGATTATCAGATGGAAAAAAAACATTTTCAAAGTTATGCAGAAGTTGGGATACCAGCTGCTAGGATCAGACAATTTATGATTTTTTACGGCACCATATTTGTGGCCAATTTTCTGTCTCTCTCTCTTCTTCATTGATATGTAGCTAGTAGCTGTTTTTTCCAGCAGGGGAAAACAGAAAAAAGCACAAAAAAAAAACCAGACCTATTTGAATTGCTGAATAAAATCAAAGATGTGCACAGTGATTTGAAGGTCTGGAACAAGGCTGAACTGCCCAAACCAAAGAATAGATTGTGTGAGTGAGAGGCACTAAAGTCTCCTTTTTCAGCAACATTTGCTTAAAATAAGTTATAAATTTTGGCTTTGACAACAAGCCATATTCTGCTGTGTTCTGCAGGGTGCAAAAAAAAACATCAATGCTCCTCTACTCAGAAGTCAAAGCTACCCTCCAGAGTCCATAAATCTGACTAAATTAACAGGAGTTAGTTGGTCAAACAATTTCAGCATCTTTTAGCACCTGCATTGTTACACACACTGTGTAGTTATTGTCCCTGTAAAAACCGCTAGGTCAGGAAAAATAAGCCCAAGTATACAAAGACAAGTTGTCTCAAAAGAAAAGGAATGCTTGTAGTTTCTTTAATGATGTGATATTGCGCTATGTTCTAGTGGAAAATTAGTTTGGACCTCAGTGCTCATTAATTTCCAACTTTAGTTTTTGTCTTTAGGTACAGTGTTGTTAATTGTCAAGGCGCTGCTGGGGTTTCTGTTGGAGCATACAGATTGAATCGCTTCTGTTGTATTGTACAGGAGAGATGGATTCATGGCAGAGTAAATCAGGAGTCTTTTATGAACTAAAGCTTTTTTACCTTGTGCTTGCAAGGTTGTGGGGCTTTAAAGGTATAATATGTAGTTTTTCCACATAAAAATTTCTAACAACGACTAAACCAATATTATATATTTTGTTTAGTTGTGTACTCTGATTATCAGAAATGTTTCCAACAATTTTTCAAACCCAGATAAATATGAAATATTAATAACAGTTACGGACCGTGTCATTAGATCGCAATGGCGGCGTAACTCCAGTTACCATCGACATTAAATGAAGGAGAAGAAGAAGCAGCAGACCGGGTGAGACGTCAGGGAATGAACGTTACTGTTGCTAGGCTAAGCTAACTCATCATGGATCATGATTATGCACTGACGGTTGCTGCACCTTCTGACACCAAAGCTGTCCGGTAAACAAGCCGGTAAAACGGAAACGTATGGGTCAACCAAGCGATCCCAGAAGAATTTGGGATAAAAAGAGAGCTAAATCCAGGATAAATATTGGTGTGGCCTTTCCGAGATGGAGAGAGCTTCGTGAAAATCTAGGACTACAATTCGACGCCGACCTC
>NC_065512.1:31402991-31433880 GCF_006386435.1 Epinephelus moara
GGTCGGTTTCAGTTACACGGAGTGAGGAACGTCAGATCTGTATCTGTTATATAACTACAACTCCCATGATCCCACGCTACGTCGTGACGTCATCCAACTCCGTCTTCTGTTATTGTTTTGGTTTGAGACCCCTAGTGGCAGAAAATTACATATTGCACGTTTAAGTAGACAGCTTTGACAAAGTTGGGGAGTTTCAAACACCTCAGTTCAGTTGGGAGCAGAGCAGCCTTTTAGGGCTGATTGAAGGATGTTTTTCCTCCCTCAACCCAGTATTAATTACTTGTAGGTAGTAATAGTGTTTACTGAAAACTACCAATTACCCTACCTATTTGTATTCTAAAAATTAAAGTCCTGTCTGCATTGACACATTATTTGTGTTTGCATGTGAAGGGAGGGACTTTCCTGTTATTGAATTCCCATCATTTGTTCACTGGATCTCAGTTCTGTGCATTATTGAGCTCTGTGAGGTTTAATGGAAAAATTTGAAAATGACCTGATGGATATGAAGCCGTTTACGTAAACAGTCCTAAATGGAAAGCGAAACAGTAAAGCTAAACAACATAAAAAGAAAGGCAATTTAGAAAACGAAAATCCGCAAGCTCATCAAATGGGCTTTTGTAGTGTCACATACAGCTCATGCAAGGCTGTATTCAGCCTTCCTGTAACAGGTTTTATGTGCAGCAAGTTTGGGAATTTCTTGTCTGTTATGAAACACGTCTTGCAGTTTGGCACTTGGTAAAATACATTTGGGAACTGTCAGTTATTTTGCTATTGCTATTGTTTTATCACTCTATTCCCTTCCAAATGTTCATCCTTTAACTCTGCTTTTTGTTTCCATGCGTGCATTATTTAAAAGTGCCGTACGTAACTCTGGAGAAAGGTAGATGATTGTTGAGTCTCATCCCAGGTTAAATACAGATGCTTTGGGTTGGTGGTCTGGTCCTACTACCAGCCCAAAGCTGGTAGTAGGACCAGACCACCTGGGAATGAGTCTCAACAATAAACTGTCTTTCTCCAGAGTTACATACCGCACCTTAAAAAATCTCCCTTTTTTCATATTTTTATTTATTTATTGTAATTTGAGGGGGAAACACTGTTGCCTGGCAAGCCCAAACACACGTTTCCCCCACCCACTAAATTAGACTGTACAGGAGAATTCTTTGGCACTCATCAATTTTGCGTTGACTCACGGTACAGTCTTGTGGAAGTATGTTCATTAACCCTTGAGGGGCTTTGCTGTCTGTTTGACAATAGCAGGCTGAAACTCAAACAGGACAGAAGTCAGTCCAACTGATGTTTTAGCTACCATTGAACTGAAGCCATTTGTCCTCCAATTGACCTTGTCTTCATTGCTTAACATGAACCAAGTGAGGAGCCACAGTGACCTTTTCACAAGGAGGATGACTCCTAATATATATCTCAAGGGCGTAGTGCTGTAGCTTAACCTGCGCCTCCGGCACGCCTCACTCATCATGTTCATCCCATCTCTTCCATGTGTCACCGCTTCAATAGTTCAACATCGTGACTTGTGCAAGGACAGACCTTGTTCTTCAATACTGCGCCCACAGACTTGTAACAAGATTTTTTTTTCAGATGAGTTATGAGAGTGCGGAGTTTTTTTGCCAAAAGTTTAGACAGAATTTCCTCTAAAATGTCATCCACATTGGTGAACTTTGCTCATGTTTGTTGTGTTGTTGTTGTGTCTGACCTGAACATTTCTGATGGACAAAAGCTGCTGCGGCAACTGCCTGTTCTGTCAAATGAGGATGGACATCTCTTCATCTCCCTGGATTAGATGTGATTTGTGACCATCAGTTGTATCTCATAGATATATCATGCATATATATGTTTTTATTAACAGTATTAGATCATGCAAATAAGTATGAAAACAGAGTTTGGTTCTACCTTGAGTAACAAACCACACCTCAGTGTCCTCTTATTTTTTCCTCTTAAAGGGTAAGTTCAGTACTTTTTCAACCTACACCCCATTTTCCCATGTTCTTGTTTTTAATTGACTACTTGAAATGACAAGTTTTGAAACTGGTAGGATATTGAGCAGGAGGGCTACAGCTGGCAGCGGCGACACATACTGCTGTGTAAACATTGGGGGCATTTGTGCATCGTTAGTTTATGTCCAATAAAAGTGTTTGTTTTTGCCACTAACAGGCTGAGATTATTATTATTATTTTAAGTGTCTGACGATGTTATAAACAAGATCCCTAGAGAGGAAGATCCTTTTTGTTTAACCGGAGAAAGCCCTGAAATCGCCATTGCCAAACACACAAGACTCCATTTAAATAAACAATAATTTTGGCGTGTGTAGAACCAGCATATTTTCACTCCTAACTGGATGAATTAAAGGTTTATTTTAACCAGACCAAAGTTGGTGATTGTTGGACCATTGGAAGGATGGACCAAGATGTCTTTTATGAGTTTTATTTTGTGTCTTTTGACTTTGATTGAAAAATGTTTTACAATCATAAAATTACTATTTATTTGAATGGAGTCTGGTGGGTTTCGTGATAGTGATATCAGAGCTGTTTCTAGTTAAATAAAAAGGAAGTTACTGTTAAACCAAAGTTTGCAGTCTGATTTACCACTAACGGTTGCAGCAGACCAATTTCAAAAATTGTTGTTCCCATTAGTTACTTAAACACAAAACATGGGAAAATAGGGTCCAGGTTGAAAAGTACTGAGATTAAGTATCATGGAGAAAAATAGGTGCAGTCAAATCATGTAGAGTGAGTAATATTGTAATTGTCAATTGTACTTTAGAGGGGATGATATCACTCAGGTCACAGAGGTTTTTCAGGACAAGCAAGTTGCAAAGTAAAAGGTCATGTCGGCTGCCCTGCTTCTGTGTGGCTCTAACAAGGATAAACTGCTGCTACAGTACTCGTTTTTCTCGGAGGCAGTGGAACGATGGGCCCAGAGAAACATAGTGCCTGGCGGAACAAGTGTGTCACTTGTGGTCTCTCGTCTGTGCGTACGAATGCGTATTGAATGAGGCACATGGACTAATTCCTATATTAATTAGATATTGAAATGTTGGAATTTTCTGGTCAGTAAACATGGATTTTTTTTTCCTCCACAAGTCAATACATAGAGATCTGTTTTTGCACTTTAGACCCTTGGCATGCCGTTCACATTGTTTTTCCAGACCTCTGACACATGTCTGAATAGAGTGAAGCTCGGCTGTGTTGGTGAAAAGACCACAGAGGATGAAATATTTATCTCAGGGACGCTGGCTGCGCTCTGACTCGTGCCCACAGCTCAATGACTCTTATAATATTAATTTTCCTTCCACTCGTTTGTAGTCTGTGGACAGCTAACAGGAGCACAGACAATGACAGCTTTTATGATTTATGAGGCCACTGTTTGATCGCTCAATGGCAGAGATAAATGGGATTGTGGTTAGTCAGCCAGTGAGCTGGGCCTTGCGTGCATGTGTTTGTATGTGTGTATCTGCATTTCTGTACCGATGCACCCCCCCCTCTCCTGCAGCCAAACATGACCCTTTCAGCGTAGCCATCGTAAACACCAACACAAAAGCTTTTGATTGATTATATAGTGACAGTTATATGTCCTGTGTCATCAGTGAGCTGGCTATTGCCTGATGATTGATTATTTTTATGGTGATCAATGAATCACAGAGGTTTGGCCGACAAGCCCCGGTCATGAGACTGGCGTGAGTTTTGTGTCCTCGAGGCAACTTAGAGAAAACG
The DNA here is from genome assembly GCF_006386435.1 of Epinephelus moara. NCBI lineage: Eukaryota > Metazoa > Chordata > Actinopteri > Perciformes > Serranidae > Epinephelus > Epinephelus moara. The sequence continues at coordinate 31,406,717 of NC_065512.1, forward strand.
AAGGGTGAGGGAAGGTGATACAGTAAGCATATATTATCTTTTTTCTATTATATAAACCCAGAAATTTTCAAACCTAGAGTTTGTTTGCCCTGGTCTGAATCAGTGGCTGAGTTGGTAAACTGGTTATGTTTTCCCCTTGGTTCATTTTCTAGCTGCAAGCAAGTATTGATTTTACTCATGAATATCTAGTATGCAAAGTGAACTTGGCTATGGGAGCCAGGAGCCTGACCATGGATGACCATGTCACTCCCCTTTTTAATGTTTTTCTTACCCCTCTTTGGGGGAGAATTATGCTTTTTAGTTTTATAAGGAGGGCTGTTGAGGTGTTGTTGGGGGGCATTTGTGTGTGTTTGTTTTTGAATGTCAGTTTAGTCCTTGATTCAAATGCATACTTCCACAATTTTATCACTAGACTTGAGTTTACCACCATCTGAAGCATTTTGTCTATGAGGCTTTTTTATTTAAATGCTCGTCAAAGTAGAAAAGCTATCTTACTTTTGCATTGGGTAAGGGACATGTATAATGGATATGGAGACGCTGGCTGAAAAGAGGTTGCAAATCACCGATTTAAGTTGTGAAACTACAGTTTTGAGAACCTGAGGGATATAAACAAAGTATTATGTTGCAAAAGAGTCAGTCAGTTATCCATGGGCTACATCTGAGCCTTTTTTTTTTTTTTACCTATATTTATATTTTAGCAAATTTGCACCTTTAGAAGTGTGCCATTAGCAGTTCCTGTTTGCAATGAACCCATGGATGTACAGACATTTATCACTAGATTCGTTTGTCCAGGAAGAAGAAAACTTAAAAGTGTGATGACTGTTAGTCAAGTTTTTGAATTATGAGGAATACCTTTTTATGATTTTTAAGCAGGCACATTGATGTTTTTTTTTGTTTTTGTTTTTTTTTGGCAGTAAAGAGATAATGGTATCCTCAGAAAGTGTATACAACACTGAATAGTGTTGTCACGATACCAAAATCTTTGTTTCGGTACCCATACCAATATGAATTTCGATACTTTTCGATACTCTTCTGTACTTTTCCTAAGGAAAAGTCCTTTTGGCTACAAACCTTTAGAACAATAAATAGTAGGGGTGTAACGGTACCAAAAAAATCATGGTTCTGTCAGTACCTCGGTACGGACGTCACGGTTTGGTTGCTCAAATGTTTCACCAAGTTGGTGTTGTCTCGTGTTGTCTCCCTTTGCGAGGCAGACTTTCGCTTGTCTTTTTTCACATGCGCCAGCTGCGGATGTTGATACAGGTGTTGTCATACACACCACTTGCGCAATCTGTGCTCCAATAGGAACAAGAAAGGCGTTTGTGTGCATAAATGAATAAAATAAATTAACTAAATTAATGAATTGAATCAATTTCAAAGTACCAGTATTTTCCAAATGCAGTATAGTACCATTTGGAATACTCTAGTACCACGGTACTATTTTAGTACCGGTATACCGTGCAACACTAATTGTAGCTGACAACTCATTGATTAACTGCTGCACCTCTGCACAATCGCATATTTTTTTCACATGACTTATTAGTGTTCCTCTGCTGACTTCCACTTGTGTTTTTCAGACATTTTGCAGCTTACAGCAGGTCTGATCATTGTTCAATGATTGAAAAATCCAAATATATTTATTGGTTTCTTCAACTAGTAGCCTACTTCGAGTTCTGTGGCAGATAACACACCTTATTCTTGGGACAAATTTAATACAGTCCTTTATTAGGTCTTAATTAGCAGCACTGCATACAAATTAACTGAGCTGCAGCTGTGCTTATTTACATCATCAGTCCTACTACTATAAATACCCCGCTGAACTGAAAACGTGGAGGCATAAAATATTGCAGCCACGGCGCTGATTTGCGATTGCAGAATCAACCCCCTTGTGTCTTTTTTTTCTTGCCTGACAAGCTCTTTTTCTCACAGCAGAAGGTACATGAGTTCTTCTTGTACATCCTCTCACATTGGAAAAGAACTTGTTCTGAAATACAGCAGAGTCTTAAGGCGGTTTTAAACCTGCATTGTCAGGCCCGGTTTGCTCTTACTCCTGTTTGATTTCCCTCTTGGTACAATTTGTTTGGATAGATATGAATACAGCAATAGTACTCCGGTGCGGACCTAAGCAGCTGCACTGAGACCCAGAGTCGAGTTAAGGTGGAGAGAGTGCTCCTCATAATGCATAAATCTGAACACACCAACATGATACACACATTTTTAGATTCAGTGTTAGTGTTGCACGGTATACCGGTACTAAAATAGTACCGCGGTACTAGAGTATTCCAAACGGTACTATACTGCATTTGGAAAATACTGGTACTTTGAAATTGATTCAATTCATTAATTTAGTTAATTTATTTTATTAATTTATGCACACAAACGCCTTTCTTGTTCCTATTGGAGCACAGATTGCGCAAGTGGTGTGTATGACAACACCTGCATCAACATCCGCAGCTGGCGCATGTGAAAAAAGACAAGAGAAAGTCTGCCTCGCAAAGGGAGACAACACGAGACAACACCAACTTAGTGAAACATTTGACCAACCAAACCGTGACGTCCGTACCGAGGTACTGACAGAACCATGATTTTTTTGGTACCGTTACACCCCTACTATTTATTGTTCTAAAGGTTTGTAGCCAAAAGGACTTTTCCTTAGGAAAAGTACCGAAGAGTATCGAAAAGTATCGAAATTCATATTGGTATGGGTACCGAAACAAAGATTTTGGTATCGTGACAACACTAGCTACAATGATTCTTTAAATGATTCTAGAAGAATAAAAAAGTAAAAGTTCTCAGATTCCAGCTTCTGAAATGTGACTACTTTCTTGTTTCTTCACTTCTCTATCACAGTAAACTGAATATCTTTGGATTGTGGAGACATTTGAAGACGTCATCTGAGGATTTGTGAGGCACTAAACAACTCTCACCATTTTCTGACTTTTTATAGACCAAACAACTAATTGAATAATCGAGAGGGTAATCTCCTAATTTGCTACAGTATTCTGTTTTGATCATTGAAGTATTTTTGATTGTTTGCCCCTCTGTGTGAGTCTGATGCAGTCCTCTGATTGCAGGCCACAATGGTCAATCTGCGTTCATAAATCAGGTTCAGTGGACCTGTATACATTTTTATTCTCTCCTATTGCAAAGGAAACAACAACGGTACATTTTTGTTGGCACAAAACCTCTGTGCAGACCCATAGTTTACACTGACAAACACAGTCTGTCCCCGATGCACCCAAAAAAGACAACTTCTATGTTTTTGAACTTCTGAGAAAATTGGTTTTCATTACATAAAGTGCAACACGCACCGCCTGGAGTGCCGAGTGATGTGTAATTTAACTCATGCAAAGTGATGCCCACAGTACACTCTGAGTGCATCATACAGGCAGAGGAAGTAACGACGATAATCTAGCCAGGGTGATTAATGTGAAGAGGTAAATAAAGGAATACAGTTAATCTTCTTAAACCAGTCAGTGTGTGTATTGGGAATGTCCATCCCTGTCCAGTTTAAACACATCCAGACTACAGAGCACGTAAGGGCACGGATATTACAAAGCAAAAGTCTGGGATGATGGTGGGTTCAGAAAATGCAGAGAGATCCAAAACAAGAGGATCCTTAATAATATTGTTTTATTTACTTTATTGAAAAACGGGACAATTAAGTGCTGCTGCTGAAAGGTGCAGTAAAATTTAACAACGTTGTTATCATGGAATGATTACTTTTAGTACACATTCACATGTTGCATGCATTTGTGTTGCAGGCATACGTCCAAGAGCTTAATTTGGTATTCTGTTTTGGAATACCCTCTTAACTATGCCACTTGTAATGGCTCAGCAAGAAACAATAGACAGCCAAGTGTAGCTTCTTTTGAATTGTCCTCTGAGAGGCTCATTTACCCAGACTATAGCCTATAGACTTGGCTCATGATTCCCTGCAGCCTAATCCAAATAGCTACAGCTTATTGATACTGTTAACGGGCATGTTAAACATGTCCTTTCATGCTGTGAGAAGAAACATGGCTTTGAGGTACAAATTAAAGTTCTGTATGTGATCGGCTCCTGGCTGAGGGTGCACAGAGCATTTGACTAATTGATATAAATTGATTTAATTATCATGTTTGTGTTTACACTCAAGGCTCTACACAGTGTTGGCTAGTAATTCCGACTGAATGCTTGTTCCTGTGTCACAACCTCACAGCTGGGGAACACGCCTCGGTTATGGTTCCAGGGCATAAATGACAAGTAGCGATGGCGCTGCAGTGGCGCATTTGTCCTCTGAGGGCTTAGTCACTCGCGGTTTCACTTGCCTCTCTTCTCCTTGCCCCTTTTCTGTTTCCTTCCAGTTGTAGGTTATATTATTGTCACGTCACAGCTCACGTCATAGCATTTTTTTAATGACAAAACAGTCACGATTTTTAAAGAATGAAACAAAATTGGGTTCTTCTGTTCTGACTTGTTATCTTATGGATTGTGTTTTAAATAAACCACCGGGAACTGATTATTTTCTCCCACTCTATCCTGGCATTTTTGCAATTATACCAGTTGGCCCAAGGGTGTTCTCCATTGTTTGTCCAAGTGTCACAAGTGATATCTCAGACATGGCTGACTGGACTTTGAAAGCACTTGGAGGAATGATGCATTTTATCGTTGCATGTCGGGGATTTACAGAAGCCTGTGGCCATAATAGGAGGAGGGTTTGAAACATTATTATAGCATGTCAATGCTCTTTTCCAGAAACTCTTGTCATACAGTAATGAATTTTCACCGCACAGAGCCACTTATTAAAGGAAAATTTCACTTACTTTTGTAATCTAGAGTTTCCCTGCTGTTCTTGATACTCAAGCCACTTGTTGTCTTCCTGCTTTACTTACATTGCTTGCTGCAGTCTTTAACCAAACTTTGAAGTGTTGACGTTTGCATCATTTATAGAGCCAGAAATTTAAAAAACAAGCATCTAAATGTACCTTGGTTGCTAAATTCAACCTTTTTTAGGTGTCATAATCAGAGATGAACCTGGCCAAATTAAACAAACCAAGAGCTTGACTGTCTCCATCCAGGTCACTTGAATAATCCCCGCTGACTGCTTTGCAAGAGCTTCTTTTAGTTTCATAAACAGCCACCATTTTTACTCTGATTTCAGCCAGACGTTGTGGCAGGGGATGAAAACAAGTGCACATATGCTACATCAACCATTACGATGACAACAAACAAAAAAATGTGGCTGCTGGGGAATGACTAAATGCTCACGACTCAGGCAGAAGGGGCTCTTTAACAGATTTCCGAGTTCAGAGACTAAAGGATGCAAAAACTGGGGTAAACAATCTAAAAATAAATGCTACCTTTTTGAAGAAAGGAGACACCTGTAAGTGTTTGCACATACAGCATAGCATGGAAATTCTCACTAAAAAGAATATTTGCAGATTTATGGGACATAATTACTTTTTCTTTAAAAAAAACTTTTAAAGACTGTTAAGCTCCCTGGGATAACAACTTAATAACTAAGGTGCCTTCATATTTCCATTCAGTCTAGTGCTGCATTGAAAATGGAGCGTGCCACATAAAGCATCCAAGGTAAGAAGTCATGTGATCTGTTTCTGGCAGCTCCTAGAGGGGTTGAAGGAAACACATTTGGCTTTGAAAAATGGGTGACATTCCCCTTTAAGCTACTGAATCATCAACCCTCGTTGCTGAATCACTGAGTTCCCATTCATGGGTAGCAAAATATAGCTGAGTAGAGTACCGCACTCAGTTACAGAATTGTAATTCAGTACCACAATGGATTGGATGTAGAAAATCTTCCCGCAGCAGCTGGTGACTCTGATATCATGCAGCAAATTATACTGCTAAAAATGCACACACGCACACACGCACACACACACACGCACACAGGGGCAAACACTTAAGCACACTGAACAAGGAAAGCTTTCTCTGCTCCGTGAATGAGTAGCTATGGCTGAATGGTTGAGTGTGTCCTCTGTCTCTGTGAGGTCGACAGCCCAGGGAAGATTAGGAGGAAGCACATCAAATGAATGAGAAGGGAAGAAAGAAGAGAGGAGAGGGGAGGAAAAGCTGACGGCTCAGGAAAACCCGCTGCATTACACTTGCTTTAGGGGAATTATCTCAGTGAGAATTCTGCAAGGTCTGAGATTGGACACGAGCACACACACATAAAATATCTTAGGCTTAAATCTTTCCTTAAATCTACATCAATCTGATCAGCTCCAACTATTTGTGGTTGTTCCTTGTGTTTTGTGTGTTTGCTTCAGTTCCACCGCCCTCTTTTCCATCCCCCGTACCCGCAGTGCACATGTTCACGTTTATTTTTGTAAATGCGTTTCTGCATTATTCATTAGCAGCCATGGCCTCGCCTTTGGCATGCCTGGTGGGTGGCCTACATGCACAGGTTATAATTGTACCCTCTCACCTGCAAAACACTCAGGCCTTTTCTATTTTACATCCTGACACATTTTAGAATATCGTTTCTATAGCTGCCAGTTGTGAAATCACAGTAAAGCTGTTAATAATAACAAAGGGACTGTTGTTGACTGTGTGAGAGACCCTGTAGTCAAAGGAGTCTGTGTCACTAACTGGTGGCCAGTGCAGTTGGCAAGGAAGTCAAGGGTGGGGCCGGGTTGTAAATGCAAGCTGTTTGAAAATAGTCTCCCAGACACTATGCGTCACCGCAGCCAGGCCACATCACAGCTCCCTGCTCCTTCTACCGTACTGGTTTCCATATGTTCAGTTGGCAGTATGCTCAACACTGTGACACAGCTCCCAGTTTTGAACGTAGATGACAAAAATATCCTTCTCAGTGCCTTTAATATGTGGACAAATGTTGTATAAGCAGAATAATCAGACACTTAATTTGCCACTGTCGGTTTTAACAGCATGCAGAGCTTTTCTTTTCATTGGCTCTAGAGAAACAACCTTGATCTTGATCAGTCAACTGCTTCGTTAGCCCACCACTTTGATCCAAAATGATGTATATCTCAGCAAATATTGGATCTATTCCATGAAATTTGGTACACACATTCATATCCCCCTCTGGATCAATTGTAACTTCAGTGATACCTTTACTATCATCAGGTCAAAATCTGTCAAATTCCTGTGACCAAATACCTGCAGAACTGATCAAATTCCCTTCAGTCTGAGCTCCACTGTAGCCTACTAATTTGCAAATGACGGCATTCTAAAGTATTAAAAGCCAACAGCCAGACTGAGCTACTATCCCTCAGCTTCCTAACATAAGTATACCAATTGTCTGTTTTAAGAGTATGTGCCCTGTTAATATTGTTTGAGATGGTCCAGTTGGGTATAGGATTGATATGATGAATGCTCTGGTTGTAGATTTTCAAATGATGTGGTTTCCGTGAGCTTTATGTCATACTTTAAAAATGTCCATATACGTGTCTGTATCTGCCTTGTGGAACAGCTCGCATCATGGAAAGTGAAAATGCATTCTGTCATTGTTTGTTCAGTCACGTAAAACACGGTTTTAGACTTGACATTGTCAGATTGTCTCAGTTTGAACAAAAAAACCCACCAAACTACACCCTCTGCTCTGACATTTGTGCTGACCTTTAACTTTAGTAAACAGTTCAATCCCAACTGATGCTCTCTGCGTTTGGCTGCCACCCAAAGTTGGGCATTTAGAAAAGCCGTTGACAATAAAAGTAACTTCTGTGCATTTGTGCTTTAGTACACTGAAAGTAGCTCCTGCCTCATTTAAATGGATGTGGGTGGGAGAGAAGGAAGAGTACAACTCCTGGAGGTGGCTGAGGTCATGTTCACAACGGTAGATGTACCCACACCTTCACACTGTATGAGCACATAAATCAGTACTCTTATGGATGGATTCTTAAACATATTTGTTATTAAAGCTGTATTTGTTAGCTTTTATAAAGATATGTTTTTGTCGTGTTTGATGAAACCATCATATCATTCAGTATGTTTACATACACAGTTATGTGGAGCTATGGTTAAAGCTCGACTAGGCCATTTAATTGGACTACTGTCCTTGTCCCAGTATACAAGCACAGGAGGGGAATCGATTTATTGACCATAGTATGACCGACTCCGCTGTGATAGGTGGCGATATGTACCCTTTCAGCTTGTAAGTATTGGACCTTTTTCGGTTGACCTATTACATCATAGACCAAACAGTCGAGCGTCGTCCAGCTGTTGTGCCACTTTTTTGAACAGGCCGCCATTCTGTGTTTCCCTCCCATCCATGTATTTTAGAATATTTAACTCTTTCAGCTGACACACACAACATGAACTACGTCTTCTCGTCTGTCCAAAAATGCACGGCTCTGGATGGAGGTTTCGCTATGGTGTTGCTGGCTTCTTCTGTAATGCATGTCATGCTATTCGACTTTCGGTTCAAAACCTGGGGCAGAAACTGTGGAGCATGCGCAGAGTGCCGAGGCCAGTTTGGGTCCGATTGACTGTATACATGCAGGAGTAATTTGACTCCCAGTCGCATTATTGGGTGTGTTAGTCTGACTTTGAGCAATTTGAGTAAGTACGATTTCAGTTGGACTAACATGTTAACATGTATTTTAAAGGCCTGGTATTAGTCCGACTAACACAATAAATCGTTTTTGTCTAATGTCATGTAAATATAATGAGTAGTATATGATATAGTTAACTGTGAAAAAAAATCCTTCTCCTGTAAAATGAGAAAGTTTGCGCCCTGGTCACCCTGTTGAAAACATTCAAGCCAAAATGAAGCTCCACCTTCCACAGCTAGACCAGCTCTCTCCTTTTACAGCTAAACAGTACACTAAATATGTTTCTGAAAATGCAATGCAGTTACAGAAACTAGATATATATTTAATCAGTGCTGCCTGGTTTGACAGTTTGATCGAAGTTCACGAGCAGTCATTTACATCATTGACACTGCTTGGCTCCGATTGGTTGTGCCTTAAGCCTGGATAGATTCTGCAAATGCCATTAGAAGCACTGCAAGGAAGAGGAGGAGAAGGAACATGATTTTTTTGCAGATTATGTGTCTCATGTACTACTGTCAGGATACAGTTACAGTTTTATCAAACATGACAAAACCTTCTTTTTTTCAAAGTTTTCAACTGTAGCTTAAAATTGGAGTCACAACTATTCTGCAAACATGGTTTAAGAAAAAATGAAAACAAGGTAAAGAAAGAGAGGTAGAGAATGGTGTCCTTGAAGTAGTTTTATAGCTTGACTGTGTTATGCAAGCATTATTTCTCAGTCTACTGCACAGAGCTCTGAAGCTTCACTGCTTACTGTACACCTCTCCTCGTGCTCTGTTCTTTTCTAACTGTCAAATTGAAAAGTGACCCTGTCTCCGCTCTCTGGATAACATCTTTTTGACTCTCTTCTTCTCAGGTTAACTCACCTGTTCAACACAAAGTACACCCAGCAAATATCTAGCTCAAGGTACTCCGTCCACTGCTGTCAGACGGCATTAAAAATACAGTTTGAGGGGCTGTCATAGTGACGTGGTAATGTACACTCTGGAGGGGTGAGTCATCTTGAAAAAGTGATGACAACAATTGAAATATGTCCAAATAAAAGCCAAAGGGTACTCGGCCCTTCAACATTTGACATGTTTGAATTGTACCGAATGAATGGCCAGAATTTAAACAACGTTAAAGTAAATCATCAAGTCACAAATATAACTTTTTGGCATACAGACGGGTGGATGGATAAATTCAAACTTTTCCATTTTACTGTGCTTTAAGCCTATTATCTTTCTATTCTTGATTTCGTTCACTGTGAAGTTAGTGTTTGCTCAGACACACCAAAAAGATTGAGCCCACATTTAACCCTGATTGATCTGTTTTATGTTATATTTAGGCCAGGACCTCGTTTGTCTGTGTTTACATGTGGTAACAGTGCAGGAAGAGCGAGTGCTAAACCCTCCAGGCCGCAGAGGATGTTTGCTAACTGAACCCATCTGTTGTATTTGCCAAGTGTATACCATGCTAATCAGAAACTTGCTCACTTTGAGTCAGAACAAATTTCAATATTTAAATCTCAAAGCGAACATACAAGTTCCCTGCTCTGTTTTTTTCCTGCTATACAGTGTTTTTAGCCATGCTAGCAGCAGGGCTCTAGGGATAGGAATGTCAGCGGCTTGGTGCATCACTTTCATCCAGACCAATATATCTGTTGGATGGATTTGTGATCCTCCAGAGGACGAATTCTACTGACTTTTTTCAGTTGACTTTTTTTTAGCCATCAGCAGGTAAAAGTCTTAACTTATCCAGTGAAATATCTCAACAGCTATTGGATGGATTGCTATTAAATGTTGTGCATACATTCATGGTACACTGAGAATGATTTGTAATTACTGTAGTGATTCCTTAACATTTCTTTTAGCACCAACATTAGGTCAAAATTTTATTTATAATAATACTGTTTATGACCAAATGCCTGCAAGACATAAGACATTCCCATCGGCATGAGCTGTACTTTGTGCTTAGTGCTAATTAGCAAATATTAGCATGTTAGCACTCAAAACGGAGACAGCTTGGTGAATCCTACACCTACTAAACATAAGCATGTTAGCGTAGTTATTTGAGCATGTTAGCATGCTGGCATTAGCATTTAGCTCAAAGCACTGCAGTACCTGATGGTGCGTTCAGTTTGCACTGGAAAGTCAGTATTTTTGCATTCCCAGTGACAAATTTCCCCCATTTAAGTCAGATTTCTGATTCTAAAAGTCCTCACCAACCCTGACCTCAAAAGCCAAGATGGCTGCTTCACTTTTACATTGACACATATTTTACATCAAATCACGTGCAGTATTTATCTCTAACTTGACTATGTTACACAATGATGGAGTGTTGATCTCAGTCGCTTCTGTATCTGGAGTGTGTGTGTGTTTGTGTGTTCTCATGCCTCACTACCAGCTCACTGTTGCCTACATTGTGGCATCCAGTCACAGCGGCTAAAACAAATTAAATGCTTTGAGCCTGCAGACTCTGCAATAAACACAGGTGCAAAACCCCAGCATGTACCCAACTACTGATACCCAGATATTTTTGGAAAGTTCATGGTCTGGGCTGAAAGCATAATTCATGCTTGCCATTAGCAGTTAACAGTTGTAGACACGTACACAGATGCACACACACTTTTGCCCACGGTGACACCATGGGGTCACAATGTATGTGATGGAATCAGTCAACCAAGAGCGACCTCATTTAATGCAGCCGCTCTGTTTAGTCCCCTTCTAATGAGTGGTTGTGACTCATAATCTATACTGTGTACTAAAGCCGGAGGGTTAATCAGGCTGATGGTGTGTCTCTGCGTTTGTGTGTGTACAGTATGTGTAGCTCGTGTCAGGCTCAGAAACGCAAAGTGGCTCTCAGACATAATTTCTCTTGATGGGGGTGACAATTATTTATGAAGTCCCTACAACATTTAACCTTTTGTAGTACAATGTCAAGAGTTGCTCTTTAATATCAAGGTGTACCTTTGGCTGTATTCAACAGTTCTGATTTAAATGAAAAACTGCAGCGTTATTATAGTTGTAACAATACTTTTAATAGTCCTGTGGAAGCACACATGATCATTCTGCTATATGGGAATGATAATATGTGATATGTTTGTGTTTCTTTAAACCAGTCACAATTGTATTGTGTGGTGCAGAGCCCAGAATACAGTGATGGACTCTTGCAAAATAGTATCAAGGGGGAAGTTTTGGTAGAACATTTGCAAGTGGGGAGGCAAACACCATCTTTAAAATGTCCCCCTTCCCTGAAGAAAAATGTAAAAAAAAAACAAAAAAACAAAAAAAAAAACAGTATGCCGTATGTTGACTTTGTGAGTCAACTTTAACTGTTAAAAAGACAAACAATTGGATTGCAAGTGCCCTAGAGGTGAATCCTGACTATACTTAAGCTCTGGAGAGGCTCACTGGATCTCTTAAAACTTCAGATGGCTTGCTGGCTGTATGTAGCTCTGGCAGATCACTATTACAACAATATTACAGAAGCTTGTCTGAAGTGGAACAGATCGGTACGTTGGTGAAGTTAATGTCACTGCCACATGCTGCTACCGTGGTAAAAAAGACATGGCAAATGGACTTTGACTGGCCGGGTCAGAAGCCTGGGCTTTTCTGAGGTGCATTCACAAGTAGTTTTATTTGTTTTAGATCTTCATAACAATTTACCAAAAGGACAAAGCAGGCATGCCTTACTACATGATCCAAATCTTTGTCAAAACCTTTCAGCATGCAGCTTGTTAGCTTGGAGGCTGTTGTCTCCCATAGTGCAGTCATTAACACATAGAATGTACATCCACTGAGTCAGTGTTAAGAAAAAGCTAGTTGTGATGTGTTGATATAAAAAGATTAATGGTAAAAAACTTAGTGTAACAATAGCACAAGTAAAGACTATTTCTATAGTCAACTAAATAACCAATTGTGTCAGTTAATCAGCAACTAACACCAAAAGTTTGCTAACATTAGCCACCATAAGCTACTGGTCAGACCAGAACATGTAAGGGTAAAGCACCCTTAAGTGAACTAAATTTAGCAGGGCTCTTTTGAGTTCATAAAACATAAAAATCATCAATGATCAACCATTGTGTGACTGTTTCTCCTCAACATTAGTCTTGAAATTGACCTATTTAGTAGTTTTCCCTCTCTTAATATTCAGTTAATGGTTTCCATACTTCTCCAGTGTTGGCCTTATTTGCAGTGGTAATGCTCAAACAACTTATCATTGAGCCCTGCTTTAGACTACTGGCCCTAAATACTGTTAATGTCTTCTTTTGGCATTTAGTCGAGCATCAGCTGAAACCGAAGCTTCTGTAGCTCCTTGTGGGGGTCGGGCTGAAATGTGTCTTTCGCTGCCTTGTGCTTTGGCAGGATGCACAAAGCTGTCAACAGAGGTGTCAGAAGAGTCAAAAGTTTTTTAGAGCAAGCAAGAAAAGCAGATGCGTAGGGAAAAGAGAGGATGTGGTTAGACAGTCGGAAAGGAGAAAGAAATAAAATAGGCATTGGCTACAGAAGGAGTGTTTAAACAACACGCATTAGAGTTTCTAATCCCTCATTTACTTCAGCCTCGGGGTGGTTCATTACTATAAAAATGACTTGACTTGGTGCTTTGTTCCTAAAGTATTTCATTATGGCTCTCACTTGACACATCAAATTTCAAACTAGTGTTGCATCAGTGTTGCGTTTTTGTCACATTTTGACATTAACAGGGCAGCTTTGATCACATGTCTTAAATTCAAAGTGCAGACAGTATTACCCTGCTACATTTCTCTTAAAAACTTTATTAACCGGGGACGGCTTGCTGACCATGCACGCTTATTCTTAGCGCTGCCTGTACAATTCACATTCATGCAGCCACTCACATTTATAGCTTTCTGATATTGGCCGCTGAGCAGCTCTATTGGATTGACTGGATGTTAATTCCCCAGAGATACCTTTGCAGCAGCTTTTTGAGGAAGTGAGAGTGAGTCATTCGCCTCTCTCTCCCTCACGATCTCCCCCAGTATGTGACTTTCATCCTAATCCTCGACTTCAGGTTTCAGAAGTGATGGCTTTTTGGCAGCCCAACGGGGCCCAAAGAGCCATCAGCTGTCACGCCATCTGCATAATGATGCGGAAGCATTCTGAGGTTTGTTGCAGTCATCTGTCACCATCACAGCATCATTTGGTTTCAACTGCTGAAATGTGTCATACTTTTCAAAGGGTATTTTAAGATAACGTCACTAATTTAGATACAGTTCATGTGATGTATTGTGGCAGAAGATGTCAGGTTCGGTCGCATCTTTCAGCGAGATTTGACAGGAGAACAGCAGATTCAAAGGGTGATCACTCGAACAAACACATCTGAGCAGTGGATAATAACTGTCAGGGTGGCTGAAAGGTCACTGAAGAAGGTCATGTAAAATTAAAGGATGTTTACACCTGCCAACTAACACTGTCATTCATCATTAATTTTTATTGAAGGCTGCTTTTTGTTTACTTGTGCGCTCCACTATTCGCTTGCTAGTCTGTCAGGGCTGTGACGCACCAAGCAGACGGTCGGCTGTCGGTCACCGTCGGGCCATTGGCGAGCATCTGTCGCCCTAGTTTTTGGGTTGTGGCCTGCCCTTGTCAACTACTTCTCGGCTGATTTAGCATGTTGAATCTGCTGGTGAGTGACATCACTCTTATCGGTAGTTCAGCTCAGTGCACAAGAAGAGAAACAGAAGTGAGAAAAGTGAACAAACGGCTAAAGTCAAGAGGATATGAGATCAAAAACTTGTTATATTAGGTAGGATTATTTTTAGCAATTTAGCTCTTCCGCAGAAACAGTTCGTAATGATTTGTGTTTTTATTTGCTAGCGTGCAGCAAATATCATTTGTCCCTTTGACGCTGGGTTGTGTTGTTAATGTGCTTACTGGCTAACTTGCATCTTCAATCCATCGGTCTTCAAGTTTCCCTTTTTGAATGACTAATACAAACTACCGCCACCTGCTGGTACAGAGAGTTATCTACTTTCACGCAGGTGCAGAACATACGTGCCAGTTGGACATTGGCACTAGTCTTTACTGTGCGTTTAATGAAGGCCCCCAGGAGCACAGCTCAGCCATGTTTCTAGTTTTTCCCAGTGGCCACTTGCAGCATTACACGTAAAAAAAATCCCCAGTGGCCCAAAAGGCATTTTCACCATAGGCCACATTTATAAAAGACACATCGGTAAAACTGTTACCAGGACAGCAAAAAGGTGAATAATGACTCTTTCTATTATGAATTATTGATCCACTAAAGTTTTATATTTGTAAAACTTAACTTGAACCGAGGAAAGTGATTAAAAAATCTGTTAGTCTTTGAGCCAAGCAGAACATCATGGGCGGGGCCAGCGGGAGAAACACTTATACATGTATTCGGTGTGCTGCATATCACATAAGTAAACCCAGAAACTATAAACTTTTTTTTTTTGCCGTCTTTGCCAGGCGAGCAACTCCATTGGAACTAATAGACGCCATCTTGTCTCCCTGGTATCTAAAAAAAGAAAAGAAATCCAGTTCTACAAAGCCAATCAATTAGAAATACTTCAAATAACTCTGCAAAAGCATTGATTGTCATGGATGATGAGCTTTTCTTGCAGTTGGTGACAGATGAAAGTTTCTTGCTGTGGAACATCTTTGGAGATCTGGGCATGGCCTTGGAGCACTTTGCTGTTCTTCATTCTTTAACATAATAGCATGTCCTAACTACAGCTCTTGCTGTTCAGATTTCTGTGATTCTCAGCAACTTTGTAGAACGGGGAAAAAAAATACATTTGAACTTTAAAAAACGTTACTGGATACATATGAATGAGATAATGCTTTAGGGACGACAGAGATACTGCAAGTCTTCCTTCACTGAATCGTACTGTCAAAATGACAGTCAAGAGAGAAGAATGAAACATTGACTGCATTTTTATCAGTTTGGTCTGCAAGTTGTTCTGTAAGTGTGTGACTAATATAGTCTCAGTAAGATGTTGTCTTTGTTTTTTGTTTTTTTGGTTGTTGTTTTTTTCAGATAGTTTGAGGATGTGTAATGAACTCACTGATGAACCAATATTGCAGTTTTGTTTTCTAATTGGCAGCAACGGCATCTAACCAAGTGAAAGCGAGAAACACAGATCATTGAACACTGTTTTGGGTTTTCTGCCTCTGGGAAATGTGATGTCAGAAACACAAGTCAACTTTTTCTCACTCTCTGGAAACGGGGTTAATTGCGCTGTGTTGAAAGTTTGGATTAGCTCAGGGCAAGCTCCATTAACAGCAGTCGGCACTTGAAAACCGTTTTGTCTTCAGGTTTCACAAATTAAGGCGCAACATGACATGCAAAAGCTCATTTAAGAATCAGCAACCCAAGCGTTTTGCTCAGATTCATTAACATTAAATTGCTTACTGGCTGTTGTCTTTAATGTCTTGTGATTGACATCTGCCACCGTGTTTGGCTGCTCATGTGGAAGTGCAGCAGTAGCTAGTAAGAATGCAGAGTCCGTGCAAAAAAAAAACACTGAATCAGGAGCTTTATTCAGTAAGATTTGCAGCTGCTAAGGGTTTTGTAGCAGACTTAGGAACACAGTGGAAACGACTGTCAGGATGAACCACATAATGCAGATTCTTTGCTACTGCTGGAGGGAAGCAAGGGTCACATCTGGGACACAAGTCATTCCCTTCCATTTCAGCATAAGTGCGTCTTGAAGCAGTGTTATAATGAGATTTCACCTTGTTACAGGGTTGTTCCACTGCATACATCCTCATAGTTAAAGAGGCAGCAACCTCTGCTGTCACCACTAGCCTTGTTTTTGTTTTTGTTTTTTCCCCCTCTGCTTTTGATAGTTAGTGGAGGAGGCACGACAGAATCCCTAGAGCAGACCGTAGATAGGGCTGCATCTTCTCAAATTAAAATGGATGAATTTATTCACTACTAAATTAGCAGTGGTGCCCTTAGAGACGAGGCTGCACGAGTGTTAGTGTAGCCCGTCCTCCTCCTCTGTTGCATTCTTGGTCACAAGACACTAAGGTGAGTCATAGCAACTCACAGCTGACTTACGTAACAAATATTGCATTGTATTAACAAAAACCTACCACATCTATTGTACATACACCACAAGAGTGCTGAGTATTTTTCTTTTGTGTGCACAACATTGCTGCATTAAGCTCACATCACATCCACTGTTGGAAAATGATGATAAAATGAATTTTAAAGCTGGTTCATGCTGTGTAGGGTTAGTAAAAGAAACAGGACTGTGTCAAGGACATTCATCATGTATTGGTGTTTTGGATTTGCAGAATCCTTCAAAGGCCATTTAAAAAAGAAGAAGTCAGTTTTATCTACATTTCATCAAAGCTGGGACGTGTGGGCCAGACACAGCTTTGAAGTGAGGAGTTGCACTTTTAAAGGAGTGTGATTCCAGGCTTGTATTCAGTAGGTGGTGTTTGAATTCATGAAATTTGAATTATTACCATAGACTGTATAAGAATAGTGGATGTAGCCAATGAGACATCACCCACTGGTTTGTGGATTCCTGTTTTGAAGCCCTAAGTATGACAATGTTCCCATCGCCATCTTGGATTTTTGGAGGCAGAAGTGAACCTCGCAGAAAGCCTGTCACTCGAAGCCACCGCACCCTTAATTATGCGTATCTTTAAGCCTTTTTAAGATTTAAATGGGTGCGTTATCTAAAAATTCACCGTCCTGTACAGTTGAACAGGGAAATTAGCTATTGAGACCAAAACCATTTTTTGTACCAGGCTGTAAACACCTTTATTTCTGCTGTAAAGTTGGCCATTTTAACATGAGGGTCTATGGGGACTGACTCGCTTCTGGAGCCAACCTCAAGTGGCTTTAAGCGAACTGCAGTTTTTGGCGCTTTGGCATTGGCTTCATTTTTCAGCCCTGGAGATTGCTGCTTGATAATTACTGACCTACAGATGTATAGGTTACTGCTAGTGTGATGACCTGAGCTGCGTGCACTGTATACCTAAATATGTGAGACGAATATGCTCCTGTCACAGTTGCTGAACTTGGTGTTCACATTGAAAGCCATATATGCATAGTAACATGCACATGCATATATTGCATGGCAGAATATGTAAATGAGGCTAACTTTTAGGAAGGTGACTCCTGTGTAAGAGATCCTTGTGGCAGCTCAGAGAGGTGTGGAGCACCTTGGTGGATGTCTTGAATACAGATGATGGAGAAACACATACACACACACGTATCCACAGGACATTGGAGGATGCGGTAGATGACATGTCTTTTTTTTTTTTACAACCAAGTTGCCCATATGCCCAAGCAGATACCATATGGTCTGCAGCACTCACCCCACAAGCCTTTTCTTAAGGGACAAGCCAACTCTTTAGTGTGGACCTGCTGTAGTAGAGCATAAGAGTCTTAATTTGTTTCAACAGGATCATAACGTTTCATATTTTGTTGTGAGGCTTTAGAATACATGTGATAATACTTGTACATGATCTTCCATTCCTCATAAATGTTACATGGTATTGTCATTAAATGTGCTACTGATGCAACTCTGTGATGCTCTTACTTGAATGTTTTGCTCTTTTCACTGCCTGTCACCGTTGACGGGCGGTGGCCGGTTGCTTGGGTAGTGTGAGACTTGATTTTAATTTATTTAGAAGCCTGTGACTCAAGTTCAGTCGATGCTAAACCTTGCCAGTGTCACCTCCATTTTTTGTTTTCCGTCCTTGTGCCTGTAACAGTGGAATCACTGTCACTAATGTGATTGGACAATGGGGCAGCATCTGCTCCCTTTTCCCCACACCTCTGTGGATGTCTTGGCTGTTTACTGCCACTCTGTCTTAAGTGCTGTTTCGCTGTGGTATTGACGTGGTTGGTGCTGGCTTTGAGTTAAGGTGCTTGGGGCAGGGTCAGCAGAGTGTTGCCCAGCGGATTCTTCCTATGTAGTGGTGATCCGTGAAGCCCTACCGACTGCCTGCGGAGATTCCTGGCCTCGTTTCTTTTCATTGCTGCTTCGGGTCGATTGTGCAGCATCTCCTCGAAAAAGTCATATGTCAGCTCCTTTTAAGAAATCATACACCCTGTGCGTGACACCGGTCGAGTCTGACTTACTACGGTTAAATTCAGGGTGTTCCTTTTGGTTGAGTACATTCGATTTTGTGCAGGATCACACCGAACCAAATTCCCATTCATTAATTAAATATTTTGATGGCACATTTAAAGGAAGAACCTCAAATATATGTATGTTTTTTTTTTTCTTATTTAGCCATTATCTAATATATGTTTTAAGATATTAACATGGTGATCTTATACTGTATGAACTAACCTAGAATACTTTAAATATAGAGCCACATCACACATTAATGAATGATCTTCTTTGTTTTTTGCAGGCGCAGTGTGGTGCATTTGACTGCAAAGGATTGGCCCGATAAAACAGCTTTCCCCCTGACGACTCCGTAAAACGGTGAGTTCAGAACTGTGATATTTCAGGCATTCAAGCATGTGAGGAACAGGTGGGATTCCTAGATGGCCAACACTGCAGACAGATCGCAGTCAGGATATTTCTGGGGGTATGATCGAACAAGAGAGAAGTACAATAAGAGAACAAAAATCACAAAAAGACAGCATGCTGCAGAGGTTTTTAAAGTGACACTGTTGCAGATACGCTGTGTGCACACTTGACAGCAGGACAGTCCGCTCCCGATTTTTCTCTTTGATAACAGAATCCAGTCATGTCAACAGAGAGCCACCGGCATCTCATATGCAAGATAAATTCAGTATTGTGCCGAAGCTGCGGTGTGCTGACTACATGACTCTTTCAACCCTGGAGTTATTCCAGTGACTGATGAGCCAAATGAGGAGTAAGGTTACCAATCACTCAGAAATGAAGAAGCCTCATATTCAGTACGAGACGGAGTTCATAAACAGTGGTGTAACAACACATACACCTGATGCCAAGTCACATCACCCCTGCTGTTTACCTTTACACAGGAGTGAATATTTGTAGTCTTTGCTGCCTTTTCTGCCTTTTGTTGGCTGAGGACATTGAGGAGTACAATTCATATCTCTGCTCCAGTGTGGCTATTTTTAGATTGGCTCAAATATCAGGGGATCCTGGACTCTTCCTCCATCTCTTTTTGTCTCTCTTTGCCTGTCTCCTCCACTTACCCCCGTTCGATTGAATCTCAAAAGCCTTGCTCTGTTGTGTAAGGATGATTAATTATAGGGCATGGAAATAAATATATAAGTGTAGTGCATACAGTATTCATGTCCCTTTGTCCTTTCATGTTTATGGTGACTCATTCACTCAAGATGATCAGTTTACTCATCACTGGGAGTACTACACGGCCTGTGAAAATGGGTTTATAATGTCCTCTGTGGCTCTAGAGGAGCTTTCTTAAGTCTGAAAAAAAAAAAATACTGTGATGATGTCATAGTGGTGTCATCAGGTTTAACTCAGCTTGGGCTTGAGATTTTAAGATTTTAATTGAAAGCCTCCGTAAACTGTTATTGTATAATTTAAAAGATATGGCTGTGTATGAGATGCAGGGGGGTTTATGATAGACTCTTGCATTATGGGAAGTGTGGGATGTAGTGTTTTTGGAGCTTGAGCGAGGGACTAAAAGTCAGGATATATTAGGCCCGTTTCCACTGAAGAAGTTCCTGGTACTATTTGGGGGCAGGAACTGCTACAGGAACGTCCTCTCGCTCTGCCCTCTCAACCGCCCTGTCTCCACTGAGAGAGCGGAGTAGGAGGAAGGTTCCTGTAAAGTTACCGGGCTCTGGATTTGACGTAATTGTTGCGCGACCATTTTGACCAGGGCGACGAGGGGCGTAGGGACGCCGTTAGCCGTTAGCCGTTAGCGGTGTCTGTAATAACTCCAGTCACGGTCCGTGAAAAAAATATTTTTTCCAGTGGATGTCTTNATAACCATGTTGTTATTTACAAAACGTCAAATCCCGCCTTGAGTATATCCAATCAGCACCAAGTAAACCCCAAGCCCCAGCCAGGAGTCTCTCAGGGCCGTTCTGAGTACCTCAGTGTTTAGCCCCTGTAAAAGTTCCGGAACTCTGTCCTTCGGGGGTGGTTCCTGCGGTGGAGACACGCACCAACGGCCCCGGCCCCATAAAAATTACCCCTAAGTTCCTGCGGTGGAAACGGGCCTATAGACCTCTACTGCATCAACTTGACCTTTGTTTTTGTTTTTTTTGTTTTTAAATTGTCTCTCACATGAAGCTCTGGGTGTTTTTCTTTTTAATTATGATACGAGTACCAATACCTTTACCCTTGAAGTGAAGCCAATACCTGTTGAGTATTTCATTTGATGATATTTTTTTTCTATCTTTCCTGTCATGTGAATGGAAACATTCAGTTGTGTAAAATACCACAAGTTTCCACAGTCCATATATAACCATACTTTAAAGTGTTTTGGTGGCATTTTGGCACACTGAACTGCCAACACTGTCAAATACGTTACGCTCAACTTCACCACACCGCTGACTGTATGGCGTGCAGCTGCTGTGGTAATGGGTCAATCACAAGTTGCATCAATTAAAAAAATGCTTGCGGTGATTGCCTGCATGCAAAACCTAACACATAGTAATTTTTTCAAGATCTAAGCACAAAATGGGTCAAATACAGTTGCCGTTATACTGGAGAAGTGTCAGTACCAGATTATTACGGTTGGTGCCATAAAGGTATCGAGTAGTGTTAAGTAGCATGGAGCAGTTATTGTCCATGGAGAGCCAGGGACAGCTCAGATACCGGTGGTGTTATTGACAAGAAGAGACATTTATCGCCCTCCTTGCACTCCTCTTAAATAGTCTCCATTTTCCTGCTGGGTACTGGAGGGAAGGAACTGTCAGGTAGAGAAGGAGGTCCGCCTTGAGACGATACTGATCACCGCAGGTTGCTACACGTGGGCTGTGCCCAGTGGCGCTCAGGTGATGGCACCATACGGTCTTTGTTAGGACTTTTTTATTTCTCCCAGGGTAAAGGTGGAGAAAAAAGTAGAGAAAGGCATTAAACAATGATGTCAGCTGGGCCTGTCTCTGTATCACACCAGCTCCCTCATCCTCCAATCCTGTATAGAGCAGACACCCTTAAACCACAGACAGCATGGCCAGCACTAGCTTCCGCATCAGCCCCCAATACGCACACACACTGCACTACACTACACTACACATATTTGGCATTTGGCGATGTAAGCCTAGCCTATATTGGTTTGCTTACAACATCAAACTGCAAAACATCTCTCTGCATGTAGACATGCAAACTAAACCTGCTGTTGATTTCTGTTATGCTGAATTTTCAGCCAATGTCCTGTTCTCTTTGTGCCCCGACTTTTGTGTGTGTTTATGGCAGCACCATTCCTGCGGCCTTTGTCGTTATAAACGCTACACGTGGCATCCTGCCCTCCTGCGTCCACCTCACTTCCATTATTGTAATGAATATTTAGTGCAGCGTTGGCAAGATAGCCGACACTCATCCAGCCACAGTATGCTGTGTCGCTGCTGGGTAGTCGAGTGAGACAGGCACTTGACAAGCCTGTGGCGCTCCAGTTGTATATAAAGAAAAAGCAGATTTTTTTCACATTGTTATTTAGAGAGGATTTTCACAAAACTGCCATTATGAGTAACAGGACCAGCTGGAAAAACGTAGAGAGAACATCTCTAGGAACATGGTGTCATTGTTGCAGGTTATATTGATGGCTGTGATACATTAAATTATACAGTGTCAGGTCCTCACTGAGTGATGAAAGATGAGAGCTGTGTGCAATAATAACACACCTTATTTGATCTTTTTTTTTTCTTGTTGCTGCTACAAAGGTGGCTGCCTCAGATGATTTAATCTTTGTACCAGCAGGAACTAGGCCAGCAATATTTCATCGGTGTCATGAGCACACAGTTTTTTTGTGCATCTAAGCAGTGCACCAATGAAACGGGAACTGCTGGAAGGCTGACCTTTGGTCCCACAGCTAGGACTTATAATTCAGGATTGTGTGTTGTGGAGTCATGGTGTCACGGAAAGAGCTGGGACATGTATAAAGCAGAGTGATGGTCTTCTACTCTATGTGGTCAGAATTAAAATTAGAGTTGATCTCTTTCAGTTTTTCCTGTCTGAAGACACATGGAAACACATGCATACACAATGTATTTACTGTGTGTATAGCTACCCATATTATATACCTGACGCCAAGGTTTTAGCAATCGGGTGCATTGCTAAAATTTTAAGTTAATGTCAGTCTCACTTTGAAGCATTTCAAGCTGGGGCATTTTGAAATGCTGCACCAGAAAAATACTCATCTTATATATTTAATGCCAAGGTGAACCCCTCTTGACAGTAATATCAAAGCTCTGTTGAAATTTTGATAGCAAACCTGCTGAACTGACCCACGTGAAAGACATTAAACTGCTCCCCACATTGCTTAGGATTGTATTGTGCTCCAGCCCCCTGAAATGATTAAAGTTATTTAATCATTTTCATTAACAAATTATATCTACCTCTGCATAATTTATATATATTTTGATTTTTAGCCTATTACTGAGTACGTAATACCCCACATTAGGGGTTGGACACTGTGGGCCTATAGATTGTAAAATAATGGACGTAGCTACCGTGACGTCACCCATTGGTTTGTGGACTCCCATTTTAAAGCTTTAACTTTGGAATTTCAGCCATTGCCATCTTGTTTTTTGGAGCCAGAAGTGACCATATTTGTACAAGAGGCTAGAGCTGTGGAGGGCGAGAGGTGGATCTGACTGAGAGCCGAAGGACACTATTGGCATATGGCCTGTCAGTCAAGCGGCCTACCCTTAATTATGCGTGACTTTAAGCCCTAACAGTTGACTTGCATAAAAATTCACCCACCTTACAGTTGTCATGAAGGTAGAAATTACCCACAGAGACCAAAACCATTTTGTGTACCAGGCTGTAAACATGTTTATTTCTGTCTGTGGGGATTGACTGGCTTCTGGAGCAAGTCTCAAGAGGACATTAGAGGAACTGCAGTTTTTGGCACTTTGGTTTTGGCTTTATTTTGCATCCACGGAGGTTGCCGTTTGTGTGGGTCCCTCATCAGACGAAATTAAGCCTATATTTGAATGCATTTGGCCAACTGGCACTATTAAAATTATGCCGAAGTAGCTATTAGCAGTTTCCTTAGCTATATATCCATGGATGGATAAGTATTAGTTGGAGATGATGACTTGGCAAGCGCTAAAGTTACAGGGAGTGTATTTTTCCATGATTTCTAAACAGATCTATGGGCATATATTTGTGATGGACATCAGAGATAATAGTATCCTTGAAAAGTGTAAGTCACATTGAATCTAAGATTGTGTTTTATGCTTGCATGCTCAAATTTGACCGAGTTACAACTCAGTGCCTCATGAACTCCCGTTATTTCCAGAACACCAGCATGCACCTGTCCCTTTCACCTCAGTGTCTTTGCTCCAACTGTTCCAACTCTCTGTCTTGCAAACCACTGTCCCACACTAGGGGCTCTGATGCCTCTGGCATTGGCCAGATGTAACAGATGGTCATTTTAGGTTCCCAAGTCACAAGGAAACCAAGTGTGGTCTCAATTGTTTAGCTAGCATATAACATCCAGTATATAAAACTGGTCGACTTAAGATTTCCCCAGGAGTGTAGACATCGCAGACAAGGTTAGAAGAAAGTGGGAGACGATTTTATATTTTGGGCTGATGCCCTCACTCATACCAGCTTGTGAGGAGTGCATTAGCAGATTGAATTTATATGCAGTCACCAAACATCCAGGAAAACAAAAGGAACAGGTTAGAGGTTCAAATGTGAAGCAAAAATGCAGTTGAGTTAGTTTTATGGGTAGAAAAGACACAGAAATAGTTCAGTTTTGCTTCTGTTAAGTTCCTTCTATCTGTCCTCTTTTCTCATATTCTCATCCACATAAATCATTTACCTCCAGTGTTGCTTTGGAAAGCTGCTGATTTTGACTCTTCTGGTGAGCACAGTCATGTAGTCTAATGTTAATCAGCATCAGCATTCTAAAATATCTTAAAATAGATTCTGCGGTAGGTTTTAATAGAATTATGTTACTGTAGTTTGGCTTCTGTCTTCAGATGCTCCAACACCATATGTTGTGTATGATCCAGTAGCCGGAGTGCTTCACACACTGTATCACACTGATTAGCATGTATCTGTATGTGAAGAATCCATCTGGAGAGTACCTGCATTCCTTCACACTTGGCGCCCACACTTGATCTGTTTCTCCCTCTCTCTCCGAGTTCTTTGCTAGCTGCCATACAAAAGTCCATCGTACGTGGAGACTGTTTTCCATCCGTCCCTGCCTGTGACCAGACAGGAGACGGATGGATCTGGTATCAAAGCCCACATTTGTTTTGGAACCTGGAAAGGGGAAGCGGTGACCAGATGTGAAAACAATGTAGTCATTCGGGCGAAGCCGTAGCAGAGGCTGCTATCAGTGATGATGTAGATTTGACCCAGCGGAGTAAGTCTGCTTACTGTCTCAGTGACATCTGTTTTACACTGTACAAACTACAGATGGGACTTCATGCATCTGGATCAGTGATTCAATGTCATATTACTACAACTGCAGGCTTGTGTTTACGTGTCTTTACTGTAACATCAGTTTTGTGTACTTTGTGTGTGAGTGATGACGCTAGCTATCATTATTTAGTGCTGACATGTTGTATACATAGTGTGAGTATGATTATACATTTGTGGCATTTTGAGTATGTGACAAGCAAAATGTCCAATAGAGCCCGACTAATATTGGATTTCTGAGGCCTGTACCAATCCCAATATTAAAGCCGCTACAAGGAACTTTTAACTGGATATGCAAAAGTCTCTTGTTTCTGCTGATGTCTGTGCGTGACCTACAACAGCAAATGAGACCATCAGTGTGAAGATAAGATATTTCTATATAGTGTATATCCATACCTTTAGGAAACTGTGTCCGGGTCCGCCCCAGGTCGCTTCCAGGACGAAACGATTTACGGCACTCAGACGGCGCACTGCATCTTACCTAGCTGCTTACATTTATAAATAGTCGCTATTCCTCCTCCTCGACCCGACGTCCGCGGGGAGTCAGGAAATCCTTCTGGATAAACGTTTTGTTCGCTAGCGATCTAGCATTTACCAGCCCAATCCTGGCAGGATCCGGCGGGTCCACGGCGTTAGCTGTCTGGGGAGCCACACACAGAGGCCGCAGGTTGCGCAGATTCACCCAGCGGGGACGAGGAGAGCAGGGGCCGCGGGGCTGGAACACCTCATCCGGGCCGTCGACAGGGTCCAGCGAGTGCCGAGAAATAAAGAGGCGAGGCACCGCTCCATACTCAGTCCAAGAAGCCGTGGAAGTGCTCGCCAAACAGGCTTTCATCCTTACCAGCCGACCGCTGCATTTACCCCGGCGGCAGTGGCGCTTACACCGGAGAGGTGGAGCTGGGGCGCGGCAGAGGTGAGCTGGGATCCCTGATAGGAGCGGGGGCAAAGTTTTCCCGTCTTGTTGTTTCATTCATCCCCAAAACAAACACATGTGCAAGCCAGGTAAGCGTCTTTACGACAATATGCGCTAGAGCTCATGGGAAATGTAGGCTTCATTCCGGCAAAACACTACCGCTTTTGTCCACGGGGTTGCCAAAATCAACTCAAAATGAAAGTTCCTTGTAGGGGCTTGAAAGCAGCTAAGCACTGGTTATATAATAACTTTGGTGGGTGTGTTTTTTTTAATCAGCTTTCCAAAATCACAACTGCAGTAATAGCACTCACGAAACCTACAGCAAAAGTAACTGCAAATCATTGGCCCTGCTAACTAGCTTACCACAGTCACGCTAATATAGCACTTACAAGACCAAAGAGTATGCAGTAGATAGCTCTACACTGTGAGCAATTTTCTCCATTTGCATGTGAAAATTAGAGCGTGTAAATGTGAAACAGAATTTGGCTGTGTTTTAACGTAACAAATAGCGGTTTACACTGCAGTCAGCTAGCAGGTTCTCATTTTAAGCTGGTGCTGGCAGTCGCTTTCACCAGTTAAAATGACAAGAATTGTGGGCGTCAACTTGGCAATCGTCAGGTTTGTGTTTCTGCCATAGACTGTACAACAAAGCGCGGACCAGATGACAGCTCCCCAGAAGTAAGGCCAATAATCTTTATCGCCCCCTGGTGGCTGGCTGCAGTACAGGTCATAAAGCCTGCCCCCTCTACGTTAGTGGTTGAGACATGAGCCAACCTAAAACCTCAAAGTACATGTCAAATAAATTTTACCAAAAGGTTGTTTCTATCAATTTAGGTAGTTCTTATCATGCTGCTGTATGTTCAAGTGCTTGTTTTCTGATAAGTTTGGCTTTGATAAGTTATTTGATGCTATAGAAATCAGAATCAGAATCAGAAATACTTTATTGATCCCCAAGGGGAAATTATTTATGTTACAGGTGCCCCTTGCAAGAGAGGAAAGATACGTGAAAATATAAGAAATTTAAATTTCTGTTGTTTCTATCAATTTAGGTAGTTCTTATCATGCTGCTGTATGTTCAAGTGCTTGTTTTCTGATAAGTTTGGCTTTGATAAGTTATTTGATGCTATAGAAATCAGAATCAGAAATACTTTATTGATCCCCAAGGGGAAATTATTTATGTTACAGGTGCCCCTTGCAAGAGAGGAAAGATACGTGAAAATATAAGAAATTTAAA
>NC_065512.1:31752195-31808008 GCF_006386435.1 Epinephelus moara
TCTGGAATCTGGCAATATAAGAACCATGATGCTGGGACATTCTGTCACTTCACAGTTGTCCAAAACATGTGGTTTGTGCCAGGCGGACATGATTGCCAGTATTTTTTCATTATTGCAAGAAATTCCATTGACAATGTGGATAGACAGGGAGAAACACACGCAAGCCTAAGACGTGGTAAGATACGATATTCCTCACTATATGAAGTGACTGATAACAAGATCTGTATAATGGATTGTAAAGAAATTCGTCAGGTTTTTATTTTGTAGACAATCAGTCTGTATTTACAGCGTGATGCGATGACAGTACAATGATGTGTGTGGTATCATTGGAAAGCTCTGCTCCTGCGCTTTCATGTGATATGCGTGGCATTTCTGTGCGAGCCTGCATTCGCGAGTAATCCATCCAAGAGTAATGTGTGTGCAGAGCTGCATGAAAGCTCTGTTATACATAATTTTAGTGTAACTTTATCATTTTTTTTCGCTGTGAAAACATTGGACTACCAACAAGTCGGAAAGCTATCATTCTGCTGTTTCACGTGATATGCGTGGATTATTGCTATGACGCACAGTCGCGGAGAAAATCAATAGAGAAGAACAGGTGTGAATTTGGACGCACTATGCGTCATTCGGGCCCATAGGGTTAAACTCCGAGCGAAAAGCGCCCCACGTCATCCCTGCATTTTTCCCACTGTCCAATTGGATAATTCAAAAGGCAGGCCTTCTGTAGTGGTCACAACAACAAGTTCACAGTTGGTAAAAATGGCAGGGAAACTGGTGCTAGCAGTGGCTAAACCATTTTAGCTATGCTAGGCCTGACAACAGGCAGCAGGTTGTCAAACTGCCCCAGAGTTATCCTATAACATGCCTGGAAATGACCATCATCGAGGGGAAGCTCCTGGACCAACTGGTGGTACTCCCCATGATCCACCCTCTTTTTTAGGTTCTCATGTACCCACACAGATCTCTCTCTCTCTCTTTCCCTGTGCCCAACAAACTATTTACTGACAGCCCCTTAACCTCAACCAGAGCTACAGCAAGTACCCTCTGCCTGAAGATTTTCGTAACTAGCTACAAATTACTGTGAAAATAAGTAGGTAGTTTTAGCTAGACAAAATAAATGGTAGATTGATAACACAGGAAGGCTAGGGTAAGGAGGTGATGGGGTGGTTGCCTGGAAACAGTAAAAAAGTGCAGCAAGTGTTTTTCTTTTTTTTACTGGCGTTAATTAAATAAATTTTTAAAAAAATAAGCAGTGCGGTGCACCACAAGTTTTGCAACCTGAAGAGTACTTTCTGTGTGATATGGGCCTAAGTTGCTAGAATCTGTCTATTATATTTCACGGTTTGACCAAATGTATCAGCCGATATCAGCTTGTTGCAGATCTATTGCACTGGTGTACATGTGTGGATATTACTGCAGGATAGAAATGAATGACAAAGTAGGTTTGAGGTCATTTAAAAACAGTGTAGCCATTGCATAATTTGTACACTAGCATACACTTACAACAATTCAAAACATCCTGATTAGTGTGCATCTTGGTCGTGATTCGGTACAGACAAGCAAAATCTGAGGAATCTGCTTCAGTATTATTGTTTCTGTTATGAGTTCATGTTTAAAAAAATATATTAATATTGTTAGCTGTTGGGGGTTTTTTACATCCAAAATAACAATGTCAGCTTCAAAAACCAAGCATTGGTCAGGCTATCATACAAGCAAGCAATTATATCCAAAAGTGGCTTTTATATCTTCTGCCAATATCTGGTTTTGCTCGAGGTTTTTGCCTCTTAAAAGAAGGTTTTTCCTCGCAACTGTCAATGTGCTTGCACTTGGTAGTAAAAAGAAAAAAATAAAAGTATGGTCTTGACCTGCTCTCTACAGTATGCAAATTGTTCTGAGATAACTTTTATGATTTGGAAATATATGAATAAAACTGACTTGACTTGTATCTTCTCAAACATCTCACTCTACTGCATATGAATGAAATACAGAACAGCAAATCTGACTGTTTTCTAGTGCTTTGAAGTTAATTTGTCCACGTCTGTGTGCAGGATTAAACCCATGTATAACCTCACACCACCGCCTTGCTAAAAACCACTTGTTGGTGTTGCGGCCATGTTTACCAACTACTCAGCACTTCCTCTGGGCATTTTAAACCTGCAAGACAAACCACAGCCTTTGACTTTATTTTTACTGCTGGACCTTTTAGGTTTGTGCGCCTGTGTGTTTACTGATGTACATTTGTGTATGACTCACAGTAATGGGAGGATCTTTTAGATTACTTCAGGTTAATACTTTGAGTTACTTTGGGAACACTTCAAAATCATCCTGCTGAGCTCATTTGTCTGGGTCTTATGTTTTCATGCCAAAAACACACAACGGTGTCCTGGCTGTTCACCTCCTCTGACACAGCAGGCACACTGAACACACTTTTTAAATCTGTTTATGGGAAATGCGTTTGCCATATGATTTTTACACCATCTCCTCACAGCAAAAACATCGCTGTCTGTCCACACTCAATCAGTTAAATGTGCACTTCTGTTATGCCATGTAAACAAACCACATGGGTTAGCTATCAGCTGTGAGCTCGGTTCGAGACGTAACCTCTTAAAGAAGATTGAGTACTTGCTATCTTCCTGTGTTTTTACTCTTTAAACAGAAGACCCATGTTTTATATTGTGTTATTTACTGTAAATGACATACAATAAGTGGCTTGTTATTTGCGATTATCATTTACCAGAAGCTTTCAGCTCCTGGTGATCTTTCTAAAGCCAGCTGCCACCTTATTTAGGTTTTTGTAGTTAAATGAGGAGATGTTGTGTAGAGAACTCCTCATTTCAACTTAACAAATCAGCCATTCCTCATCCATTGCAGAGCTTTCAAAGTGGCATCCAACAACAGTTCAGCTCAAAACAGCAGCGCTACCTCACTTCCAGCCAGTTGGAGCATTTCGACATCCCATTAGTCCGACTGTCCGCGGTGCTGAACGGCTCACGGCGGGCGTATGGTGCGCCGCGCGGTGCTTGAGGCGGAGCAGGCTCACGGCTTATGTGTTTGTCACTTTCTTTTTCATTTTAACCCACACCATGATCTTTTCCTGACCCTAACCAAGTGGTTTTTGTGCCTAAACCTAACCAGACCTTAACCACAGGGCATCATGATGATTTCGGAACGGACTTCGCAACAATGGGTTTAATATGGTCGGAACAATGGGATGTCAAACCAATGGGCTGTCGGACCAATGGGCAGTTCCCGACAAACTGACGCCGTCCGCATTACACTCCATTTGTACATGGTTTAAGAGGAAATAAAACAAAACAAATAAAGTGGTAATCCGCTCAGGTAATCTATTTTAAAGACAGTAAATGTAATCAAATTACCACCAATACAGTGACTCATGTTTTGTATTTTAAATACATTACTCCCCAACTCTGACAACTCAGTAGGTATGAAGAGGAGAAAGAAAAACAATTTTGGTGTTTGTGGTATACATGTGTTTGTGTGCATCTCGTCAACTTCACCTTAGACTTACAATCCACTGGGACTGGAAAATTACTTTGACCAAAATGTACTGATTTCGATAAATGAACAAAATAATTAAACCGAGAACAGCAATATGTCACCAACCCAATCCACTCCCAGTGCAGCACGATCTTCATACTGTTATTAACCAGGATTAACATATCAGATGTACAAGTTAAAAAAAATAAAAAAAAATTGATGTATGTACAAATGTGAAAAATAAAAACTTGTTACCATGTTAAATATGACGATTTATCGTGGTATAGATTTTAGGTCAGATGGCCCTTCAATCCATCACTTTCACTGAGCCTCACATACACAGTAACTGTTCACAAAGACAGGCCATGTGGTCTGGCAGCAGGCAGGCAACACGGGGTAAGTCCACTGGGAGACAAGAGATCCCCGTGATACCTTAGACGAGTGCTGTGTGTATGCGTGTGCGTTTGTGCGTGTGTGGCATTTCACTCCTGAAAGGGCTGGAAGTGTACTAAAAGGAACAGAGACATCTGTAGAGCAGTGGAGGGGTCACTGGGTAGAGAGAAGGGCCTTTCTGTTTGCAAGAGCATTACACATGTGGACATCACATGGTGGATTCCATTTACTGCTCACGCAATAGGTCACAAATATTGTCATACATACGTATGCAGAGACTACAACACATGAACATCACTTAGGCAAAGTACAGTCTCTGTGTGTGCTCCAGGCGAAAGGACACTACTTCTTTGGAATCAGAGCACATCTGCAAAGTATCTGTCTACATCAGATTTTACCCCGAATAACCCAACCACCTGCATCATGGCTATTCCACTGAATTTCAGCAAAAGTGACCTTTCATCCAAGACTAACAAGAGTTGACAATAAATGTGCAGACATTTAATGTAAGAGCAATCAAACTTTATATTTGCCAAGGGGGTTCC
The DNA here is from genome assembly GCF_006386435.1 of Epinephelus moara. NCBI lineage: Eukaryota > Metazoa > Chordata > Actinopteri > Perciformes > Serranidae > Epinephelus > Epinephelus moara. Next base: position 31,756,632 of record NC_065512.1, read on the forward strand.
AGGGAGTGACAAATAACTTTTGGTTGAGCTCTGGGAAGCTCCTGTGAAGACCAATCAGCAAACTTTCCAAACTGTAATATCCTAAGCATCTGTGTTTGTTTAGACCATGAGCTCAGGCCAAAGCAATGATTACTTGTTGTGGCTGTTTTCAGACTATTTTTTATGGCATTTCTTGGCTTCATTGACCTTGAGAGTGACAGAGCGAGAGACTCAAAGGATGAGAGGTTAACAGAAATTCCTGACTAGATCTCAACTCTGAATATCTAAGCTACATACTGCACACGTTATCCTCTGAGCCTCTGAGGAAATCTGAACTAGTTGTTCATATCATACAAAAATGAAAGAGACCAAACTGCTTCTTCTGGAGGAAAGATGTACTCTATACCTGCAACTACACTGTATGCACACAACATCAGTTTAAAATGAAGGACTGAGGCGTAGTGATGACACGAGGTTCAAGAAGTATTGCCTTTTAACAATCTCTGTCATAATCTCCTCTCACATCTTGACTATTCCAATCACATTATGCTGCCCTGTCACTTTATCCCACACTACACTTACTTGTCCCACTCAGTGAGTTGTACCTGTGTGCATGTCAAACAGAGAGTGAGACAAATAGAGACTGGACATGACAAACTAGTGACATCACCAGGCTGAAAACCACTGGAGTTAATTATACCTTTTGTGTCCTGTGGTCTGTTTTCATGAGAGCTGCGTTCAGCGTGTATGTCGATGCCTGGAATATGGGTGTGATTCCCAACGTGTCCAGTCATGTTGAATCCTGTTAAGTGTGTGTTGCAGCCACCAGCTTCGAGGATCACAGTGTGCGTGTATGTGTCTGAGGCCTGTGATTAGTTTCCATCTCTCTGTGGGCCAAGTGTGTGTACATGTGTGGGTGAACGTACAAGGTAACAGCTATAAAGTATGTCCGTGCTTCTTGGAGTTATGTTGCAGGGAAACCAGAAGCATTACTATGATTTGACCAAGTTATTTAAAGCTGTAACAATTAATTTCAGGCCACTAGGGGGCAGAACTACAAAATAACCTTGCAGACATATAGTCCTGACATATTATTTCCCTATGAAGTTGCTATGGTTACCTCCTTTTCCTAATACCTTCTCAGGTTTGGTCACCACTAACTTCTGAGAGACATATTTGAGTATTTTGGTGCTACAATTTTTTGCGAGACGGGTGTTGTATTTATTGGGCTTATCAGATCCCCAGATGGAAATGACTGCCCCTGTGATGTTCATGAGAGCAGCTGAGATTCAGCCATACTATCAAGGTGCTGTAAAACCAAAACGAAAAGCTAAAAGAGACTTAACAGCCAAGAAGAGTTGGAAACTCTGGATGCTATCCCTCTGTCTCATTAATTATGTTTAACTCATGTTAACTCAGTACAGTACGTGCCATCAACAAGATCTCACTCAGCGAGAGAGGGGCTGAGGAAAATCAGTTTAAACTGAGGGGGTGAATTTTTTTAAAAAGTGAAAAGTCCTCAAGATAAGTGAGATAAGAATCCCATTTGAGGTAGAGTGAAAACAAATGGAAACCAGCCCTGTTAGAGACACAGGCTTGCTTAGAGACACAGGCTTGCTTATACACACAGGAAGAGAGACTCCAGACATTGTATGAGGACATGTTCAACTTCACAAGTCCACCGACAAATCCATCTAACTGTGCAGTTACTTTTGGCAATAAAGCAATAGCAATAAAGACACTGTTATGTTGTACAAATCATTATTTCCCCCGGGATGAAAAGCAAACACTTGTCCAATAACTGCTGGTTGCCTGTGATACAGACGTAACTTAAACTTGACAAGACAAAGGAGGAGAGTCACAGACACAGAAAGAAAAAGCAGGCAAGTTTGGGAGTGTTTGAAATATAGAGATGCGGTACAGCACGCAGAGACACATGGGAGGACAAAAATGACATAAATACAGTAAGCAGGAGTGCTGGACCAGACGGAGTTGTCCCAGTGTCCCACAGCCTCAGGTGCTGTTGGCAGGAGTGCAGGGTTATGGGGAGGGGTCAGGAGTAGAGTGAATAGTGTGTGTTGGGACCAATGAAGTGGCAGGACTTAAATAAACGGCAGCATCGAGTGGCCTGAGGCGGACACTCATTTTGTAGATCCTGCACTGGTAGGGTGGGGACTAGAGGTCCACCAATTTTATAATCACTCAGTTTATTTTTTATTTTCTTGTACATGTTTTCTTTTCCACAAACCACTGAGTCTGAACAGCTGACCTGCAGCCTAATACATCACACAGCACAGTTGGGCGTCTTTGAGTGGGAATGTTATAGGGTTGTGAAAATGTAGCGCCAACGGAAAGAGCTGACTGACAGCGAGGTAAAGCGATAGAAAATATTGTTAATACAGTGTTCACTTGGACTGATATTGATTTTTTTTTTTAGGTACTGTAAGCCTTTTTTAAGTGGCTAAAATAGGTTTTGCTGTCAACCCTAATCCACAGTAATGCACAGCTGATCTTCAAGGGGGATAGTCCCTTTTGTTACAGGGAGTGTGCCGATCACCATTGACTGTATGTAATACACTGACTGTATATAAGTATCTCATACAGCCCTACTTCAAAAAACTGAACTATCCCTTTAACGTGTGTAAGGTACAATAAGAAAAAAACATCAGCAAAACACAAAAAAATGAAACAAATAATACAATATTTTTGGCTATAGCTAACTGACTTGCATTAAAGATGTGTTTTTGATCAATATAATGTTTCGGTATATTGTTTTATGCTACACCTCTACATGGAAATAAAATGAATTTCTAATATTTAGGTGCAGACAATGTTGTGAGCAAACAGCAGCCGAAGCATCAGTATTATTCTCGAGATCAGTGATGACTGTAATTGGTGCTGAAGCCAAGTGCCTGTATGAAGGAGCAGAGGGGGCTGCTAACATCACTGTAGTTCAGCAGCTGATGGCCTCCTCCTCTTTGTCTGTCAACTCCGTTTTGTTTCCAACATCTGTCTTCCCATCCGCCAAAATGTGTCCGATCAGTAGCTGTCCCTCCGCTAATAAAATGCATCCAGAGGGAGGAAGAAAAAGCTTCAAAGGCATTCCTCCAGTTGATATGGGAGCCTCCACAAATCCCCAGGTTCCCTCCTGTCTCCATTTTCAGCACAAATACTCCCTGTGTGTGTGAAGCCCCCTCACACCTCACCATCACACTCCTTTCTCCTAAATCAACTCGCTCTACACTAATCTCAGCCAGAACCCTTTTCCCTTCCACCAAAACCATATCTCTAAAGGAGACCTTAAAATAAACTGGTTTCAGAGGTACCCTGTTCCACTTTTAGCTTTACTTGGCTCTGTCACTTTTCAGCTTTCTCCTCAAAACTCTAATTTTAAGTAACATGCAGATATTCTAGGGAAATAAATTAAATGCTGCATTTTAGCTGTTGCGTTTAGTATCAAATTTTACAGCATTTTCTTATTATATTGATAGAACACAAAATCAAACATTTGCTGCTGCAAATTAGGAGTCTAGGAGCATAATATCTAGGGGACAGGTGCTATCTTCAGGACATTTAGGATTTTATAACGGACAATGGTCAACATAAAGATTAAGATTTGTATCTACACAGTGCCTCCCAATTCTAAGATTTGAGGTTATACACAAAAGTCCATACAAACTTCATTCAGTTTCTAATATAAAAGTTGTATTGTTGTCTGAGTGACAAACTCACAAAATTCCACATTCCACAATCTGTCATATTGGCAGTGAAAATAATATCAGACCAACACATGAATTTCAAAGCTGATAACAGTGGATATGAGAGACAGCACATGAATCAAAGCATCCTAACAACACATCTCGTGGATAACACAATTGATGTTTTTCACAGGTGTATTATTGAAGCATACAAATTCAATCGGAAACTACTTCATCTCTATGTTATCAGTATCTTTCTTAAGACCCCCTCTACTCAAAACTGTGTTTATTGTTACTTAAAATTTGATAATTGATTAATGGGTTTGAATATTTTTTTTAGAGAATAAAAGACTAAATTCTCTGATTTCAGCTTCATAAATGTGAATATTTTCTGGTTTCTCTACTCATCTAGGACCATAAACTGAATATGTTATGGTTGTGGACAAAACAAGACATTAGAAGATATCTTTTTGGGAAACACTGATCATTTTTCTGACATAATAACCAAACAACTAATCAATTCATCAAAAAATAACTGACAGATTAATTGGCAATGAAAATAATCTTAGTTGCAGGCATATATTTCACTGTGATGTTGGAGCTTCACTGTGCAGGATGATGTATGTGCAGCATTTGACACCAGAAAATTGTTCTCACACTCATCTGCTAAAGTGCAAAAGACTCTCTTCTCACTTTAAATCTCAGTTTAATGCACAAGCAGGATTGTTGTCAATCACAGCTAATCCAGAAGCCGATCAGGGTTCAATATGTGATGTGAAAACTTCAGACCTCCACTGTACATACACTACAAATGGACTTTTGAGTGCTGTTGGAGACATCTTGTGTCCAGCTCTTACACTTGTGAAATGAATAATATTTGCATATTCATAGATTCTGGACTTTTTAATGAGGGAGAAGGAGCAGATGTGCTTTTAAGAATTTTACCTTTTTGTGTAAAAGCCATCAAAAGCCAGCAGATATGAATATTTACTCACAGTTTGAAATAAAAAAAAACTTGCCTTGCAACTCCTCCAATCTAATAAAACTGTTAGTGAGATACACTGTCTCTGCCTTCTTTGCCAGTTAACCCCTTATGATTCCTTCCTTTTTTAAATACATCTAAGATTATGTATCAACACCAAATAAAGGATATGCTCCAACAGTGCTGTTTCATTAACACTATGAAAGCATTAAAGAGGGGGCGTTGGAAGAGTCAAATATCTTGATATATAACATTAAATATGGGTTACACACATATTGCTTAAGGGAAAGGTGAGCCCTGACAATAAAAAGCATGCCTAATTAGGTGAGTCCAGTTTACAACGGTTGTGCATACCAGTCAGGAACTGTTCGTACATTCCTGGAAGGAGGAATAACAGCACAGCAGCTGGTCAGCAGAAATAATCTAAACACATCAGCCTGACAAGAAATGAATCCTGCAAAAGTGGACATAAGTCTCGGCTGACAATTTTAAATTATCTACTATGAAGCAGTTTTTGGTTGAAGTGGAAGAGGAAGGAAGGAAGCAGAGGAGGAGGAGAAATAAGGTGGGTGGAACGGGAGAAGGAGGAGGAGGAAGAAATTGGAACTATGGTGGAAAAAAAGAAAAATATGGAGGTAATGAGGAGGATGTGAAATAATAGGGCTGGCTAAAGTGGAAGAACAGAGAGGAATTAATACAACACTTAAAAGGTAGCACAATCTATAAAACAAACACCCACCTTTTTAAAAGATGAATGTGAACCAGAGCATTTTTGATACAATAAGCCAGTGCATTCCCCGTAATTAGGAAGGAATTTCTTACATGTGGCTCTCTCTGACGTCAATCCTGTACCTTCCCAGAGTTTGCTTTCTCTTCCCCGGCGCTGTGAATGTTTAGCGTTAGGCTGCTCTTGGCAAAGCTCCTGGACTTGGGTGCTAGGAGAGATTTAGGGGGGAGGGTGGGGTTTCTTTGCTTGTTTAAAAAGCAAGCAAGGATGAGCATGGTAACCTCAGTTCAAGTATTTGGCTCTCCTGTGATTCTGCACTGTGTTTATGTGTATGTTGGCAGTTGCCACATCTGTGGAGCTGAGAGGTTTGAAAAGTTCGGGATATGTAGAGCAAAGTGCTTAAAAGTCAGGGGAACTTCTGTGATCTTAAATGACAAATCATTTAACAAACTGATGGCCATTTGCAATTTGTTTGTGATAGTTTCAGTGTCTACAGACTTGGAGTTAATTCCTGATTCCTCAGTGGAATAAGTTTAAGGGGTTTTACACCACAAAAGTTGTCATTGTGGAAAAGTGATATTTAAGGCTGAAAAACAAAATGTTTATCATAGTAAATTAAGGAAAACAAGAGGAAAATCATATCTTTATCAAACCCTGGTGCATGTTTTTCTATAACTCTACAATATTTGTTAAATCCATTAACAAAGAATACACAGGTCCAAGTTTAGCTCCTTACGACGGTAACTGGGTCAATGAGTGCAGTATGGTACAGCGATCATCTGACACAGGTCATATTAAGTGCTCACAGCTTTTGATGAAAGCTCAGGGGAAGCAACAATCCTCTTGAAACCAATTCAGAAATTTTTTGGCCAGGTCTCGTAGAAACAATTTCTATAGGCATGCAGAGGGAAAACAAATCTCCATCTCCTGACTTGTGGTTTCATGACATCTCCCTTAAATCTTTTCAAATAAACAGAAAAGAATTTAAACTCATCTTTAACGTAAACTTTTTAGACCATGCAAATGATACAGGATTGCTATAACCATGCTGTGTGTTAAGAGAATGTTAAATTTGTATCTCAAGTACATTAAAGGCGCTGTATGTAAGAATGTGGCCAAAACGGTTACTGCACTCAAATTCAAAATACTGCCGCGAGTCGTGTCCACCCCCCCCCCCCCCTCCCCTACAGATTCGAGGTTGCTGGACAGCGGCATGCTGGAGACTGATTTGTTTGCCCACGGACGGCTGCCATGGCAGGGCCGTGTCGCTGCATCCTTGATCTTCGGTTTTCAAAACATAAACATGATTTGCGGACTGTAAAATATTTTTTTAAATGCGAATATTCTGGCTGTACTATTGATGTCGGTGAGATCAGTATGTTATATGAACATTATTCCTTATTCTCTGTGACATATTAGGAGGATTTTACGACTATTTGCTTTAGATTTCTTACATATAGCTCCTTTAATTAAAACAAATCAGGGTAAGGTGAGGGTTGAGAGTACACATCCTTGTTTTTTTACAAATCGACCAAGAGTATGAGGCCAGGCTAGAGGAACTGAGAGGCAGGGCTTTGAGCTAAATGCTAATGTCAGCATGCTAACATGGTTGAGCATTTCAGTATGTTAACATTTGCCAATTAGCAAACAACAAGTACAGCTTGTTTTGCTGATCGTAAACAAATCTGGTGTCGCTAGAGGAAAAGTCAGTGGATCACTCGAGTCATTAGAATTCATCCTCTGGGTTTCGTGTGCGTCTGTAACAAATTTCACAACAATCCATCCAATAGTTGTTGAGCATCAGTATTTCAATCTGGACGAAAGTTGTGGACTGATCGTACGACTGACAGAAGGACAGACTGACATCGCCATCCCTGGAGTCAAGCCACTTGCAGGGCTAAAAATAACTCTCATAGAAATGCTTCTTAATGAAAACATTCATGCTCTAAACTAGTATTTCCGCACCACAAGAAAATGTATGATGACCTGACTGGGGTTCATTTCTGGGATTACACATACACATTATTCCCTGTTTCCCGGGAAATATAATAATAGGAAAACTAACTGCGTTCAAAGCATAAACCGGGCATGTCAAAAGTCCGCCAAACAGCCCAAGGCTTGTCTTTCCAAATATACTATATCATTAACACAACATTAGCTCAACAAGCAAGATCACTTTGCATTTTTTCCATTTACCTCAGGAGGGCAGGAATATCAAACAGTTTGTAGACATGCACAAAGACGGAACTATGAAGGAGGAACTAATTTGTTTTCATAAACAGATGGTAAACAATTAAACAAATGGTTATCTAACAATTTGTTTTCCTACAAGGTAGCAGACATGGCCACGGCAAAGAAGCATTAAGTCGCATGAAAGGGTTACCCTTGCCCTTTGGACACCTCTGGCGTAAATCAAATAGGCTGACAGAAAATACAGGCCTACGTATGGTATGACTACAGAAATATGCAAGTTCTTCACTTCCACCCACCTGGACGCAATTTGCGTCAACAGGGATGCAAAACTCAGCCCTATAATGACTCCAAATACATCTAGGCCTCATCAATCAATAAATCAATCAATTTATTTGTCATCTCACACCATATGATGATGGACCATGGTAGGCAATGTTTCCTCGGAATGTTGCTTTGTCATTTTTTGAGCCTCTTATGATATTTTCTAGTGAGCTTAGGATACCTGAACCCGCGCTTCTGGCTCCCGCGGGTTGTTGGTCAACCTGCACATCACTAGCTGATAAACAGAAATGGTGTTCTTTTGGCTTAAAAGTCATTAATGCCACCAAGTAATGCACTACAATAGCCAGGTTGGAAACCTTTAGGGCTATGCATTTTTCTCCTTGTTGCAATTAGCATCAAGACAAGTCAGTTTCCTGGGACTCACATGCTTTTGCCCCTGGGACACAAAATGTCTTATTTTCAGGGAAAAAAAATTAATCCCTACACCTAAATGTCCTTAAGTACAAGTGAACAGTGGGCCCTACATTTAGTTGATGACAGTCCTTTGACAGCATTCAGTCAGCACTGCATCAATGAGATAAAACAGTCTCTTAGTGACATTATACACAGCAGCCATCTGCTTTGTGCTGTGATCTGTGCGGCTGCTGAAAGTGAGACAATAGCTGAAATGCAATCAGTTTGGAAACAGAGTGGCATGCATGTGCGTGTGCGTGTGATTTAGGCTTGCATTCACCAGCACGTCACATAAACCAGACCAGGGGATTATCTGTAATAATACTGACTCACTCAGGTTTTAGCTAGAGTTTACTGTGGGATTAACGAGCAATCTGATGCTGAGTGGATTGCGCTGTCATTGTGATTATTATTATTATTATTATCCACCATTGTGGGCTCTGTGATTTAAACTGTATGTTTCTTTTACCAAGTGTCCTGTTTGAACAGGCATCAGATAGCACATTACACTTGAACTGCACGCCTGGATACACAAACACCTTTTTATGACAAGGACAGGAAGGGGATCACTTATACATTTTCTACTTGAAGAGCGTCATGCAGCATCGACAAATTACAAATATTTGCAATTCCGATGCTGACCAACAAAAATGGCTTAATATCTTATAACAAAGCCATTCACATTGTCAAACATGTTGAATATTTTTGACCACTACCATGGACTGAGAGAAAACACCAATAGGACCTTTCTCTGATAGCCAGAGTGTTCCTGTATCCATCCTCTCTCTACCAAATGTCTATGGGAACATGCCAACTGTGGGGATACTTGCTTTGGGCTTAGTTTATTTGTTTTTCCCCCTCTCTACGTGCCCGCTGCAGGTTTGCTTGAGCTCCTTCGTTGAGCCTTGTGTGTGGATTCATAGTTCCCATGCCATCTGATGTCAACAAGCTCCTTCAGCAACACTAATCCACTCCCAAAACTCCCCTAGATCATTCGGCGGCGGCGGCAATCTGAAGGACAGCCAAGTTTCACACAAAGTGTTGTTTAAAAACTCGAGAAATCACCTCATAAAACAATATTAACATCTAACAGACTGTACTGTCCGTCACTTTTAGAGACGGAAACGAAACTGAATGAAGCAGGAACAGTCTAAGCAAAAAGAAAAGTAAATTAAACATCAATATTTGCCACATATGGACAAGTAAACAAAAGCAATGCTGTCTATAAATGCAAGCACTTGACTGATGCTAAAGTAATGAAATTCAAGGCTATTTTGGTCTATACTTGTAACTATGGCAACAAGATACACAGTTAAGCGCTTTTTGTTAAAATTAGAAATTTGAGGATTTCATTTCAGGAAGAGTAGTTGCTACCTAGGTAGTAACTAATGGGGATCCAAATAAATAAATTTAAATGTAGTTTTTTTTTTCTTCTTCTTTTTTAGCCGTACAATCATTGCAAAGTGGTTAAAATCTTAAGATAATTTGGGACTGATTTAAAGTTTTCCTCTATCATAATTCTCCTTGCCACTTTTGTGTATAGTGAAACTAAGCAGTGAAATATTCAATATTGGCTGAAATGTAAAGTTGAGGGCTAATATAGTGGAAAATCAATATTATTAAATTAAATAATAATATGTACTTTTAAGCATTTATAGGAAAACATTAAAACTTCTGCAAGTTTGATTTATTAAACATTATAAAACCATATTAAGTCATTTGTAGGTACTCAGCTGTATCCCGTTCACACTCCCTTACTGTCCAATTTAGTGGATGCTTTCTCTCTTCAAACAACTTAACCAGAAATCGCTCAAGGTCAATCTCTTCACTCTTCTCCACTAGTGAGCAGTCCATTAGCCAGCTCATCTTTCCTTAAACTGCTGGGATATTTGGAAAGGCATTGGTGGGGAGGGCTGGGCTGAGATGACAGAACTGTCAACATGGGCCTCTGACAAGGCAGAGCACTGCCATTACTTTCATGTGAGAGGATGGGTTAATTATAAGATTTGGTTTCTAATATGGAGCCTGTCAGAGGAAGTGCAGAGCTTATAACCGGTAATTAGACATAAATCGTTTGACTGAAGCAAATGTAGGGATGTGAGGGAGGGGGTGGGGTTGAGTGTAAGATCAGGCTTTGTCTGTGGTAAGGGGGAGAATGTATCATTCCTTGGAAAGACAAACTGTAAGTTTCCGAAGTCTTAACAGCATATTCATTGTAGGGTGGGGCAGTATGGCCTGAAATTTATTTATTTAACACAGTGTGCTTAGAATATTGACTGGTAACAATACACACTTTATCACCTTATTTTGAGCTGTGAGATATTTCAATAGTATTAAGTGTTTCGGAGGGATGGCAGTGGAAAAAAATTCACTGAGTTGAACATCTATGACTGATTTCAACCTACAAGTATTTTGCTAAAGCAACTGCACATTTTGGGGGGAAGGGTGCTATTCAACTAAAACATGTCCACAGTATGTCTATATGACTGTTTCGGAAATGTGCTACAGCTCCAAAACAGCTTGTGTCACACTTGAACTGTCTGTCGCCATCTCTACACCCACATTTTCTTGGCATGTAAGCATGCAATTGTTTAAGCATTAAAGCATCATGTGTTTTTTTTGTATTTCTTTTTGCAATGGTAGTGGCATGGCTCTATAGGGAAAGCAATGTTCGCCAGTCGGTCCATTACTTTGGTCCAGACTGAAATATCTTGACAACTACTGGGTGGACTGCCATGACATTTGGTATAGATACCGACACAGCCCAGAGGATGCATCCAAATGACTTTGGTGATCCTCTGACTTTTCCACAAACACCACCATGAGGTTGACATTTGTGGTTTTGAGTGAAATGTTTTGACCACAACTGGATGGCCTGTCATGATATTTAGCACACACATTCATGTCTCCCTCAGGATGACTTGTAAGAACTTTGGTGATCTCTGAACTTTTCATTTAATGCTGTAATTAGATGAACACTTTAAATCGTCTAACACTTGGGTTTATGACCAAATACCTGTGCAAAACTAAACACATTCCTATTAGCAGCTGTGCTTTTTGATTAGTGCTCATAAGAAAATGCTAGTATACCAACATGCAAAGTTAAAAAAAACATTGACCAACTATTACTATAAGTGAAACAGTTGCAAATAATTAATTATCTTAATGACATCATAGTACATAGTAATTACATAAATAGTACATCATGTATTAATTATAACTTACTGCCTCTACAGGGGGAGATGATGAGACAGCTGAGTCTTCTGCTGCCCAGACTGTGTTTGTCGCAACATCACCAGGGCAATGCCATGATGTTGCTTCTGGGAGAAGACCACAGCGCCCCCCCAACAGGCAAATGACCCAGAGGCAGAGGAGGACACCTATATGAGTGACACTCCCCGCCATTGGACACTAACCCTCTTCACTGGTGGAAAGGACTAGCAAACTTTCTGTTGTTGCCATTACACAGAATGTTCAGTTCAACATCAGACACGGAGCTCACACTACCATAGTCGTGTCATGATAAATAGACACAGAGAGAGGGACAGCAGGAGGCGCTGAGCAAAGCAATAAGCTACATGTCGGTCTACAATTAAATAATATTCAGCCATTTTAAACAGTAACCCATCCCCCCAGCTTGTCGATTAACCTTTAATGATCGGTCAAGGAGGGTTGGCTATCTGTTAAATAAGCATCCCTAGCTAATAAACACCCCTATGATTTTTTGTTGTCACTGGGAACATGTTAATATGAGCTTAAGTATAGTATCGCAGCTTGCATGGCGGCAGACTGTTGTCACTTACCTATCCATGACAAAGCTCACAGTATCAACCACGCTGGCTGACCTGCGGTGAGTTTGATTGTGGCTTGCTGTGCACTTCCATTATAGTACAGCAAAAACATTTTTTGCCAAATACATCAGGTCTGATGTTATCTCCGTTAACGTGTTATTTTTACCAATTATATAGACCACTTACCGGACATTTAGGGGGAAAAATGCAGTTTTAGATTTCAAGAGAAGCAATCTAATTGGTTGTATCCAGAGTTTCATAAAGTGTTCACATACTGGCCTTGTGAAACCTTGGTGAGAACACTGCTGAAAGCCGCATGAGCAGTAGGGCTTGCTGCAGTTTTTAAGTGGCTGGGATGACAGTAAGATGACACACACAAGCAATGAAATGTCAGGATGTGAGTCATACTAATGAAGCAGCGACTGAATAAAGGTAGAATAAACCCCTCTGGAACACTCTCACACTAACTAATGTATTAACAGTGTGACTAAACACGCTACAATTACGGCCTTTGACTGCTAGATTTTAAAGCGCCGTTTCATGAAGTGTCAGTCATGACAGCTTCACTGTTCACATAAAAGGAGAAATGAAAGGGCCTGTGACTGTGCTTGCCCTGAACAACTATACAAGGAGCATGTCCTCATACACTAACAGACACACACTGACCCACAAACACACACACACCTACACACAATGTTATTCACTCTCTATGATTGGCTAAGTCCATACACCAATTTTCTCCCTCTAATTACAATTAAAATAGTCACGCTTGTTTTCATGCAGCATGAGCAGACTGGAGCAGAGCTGAGAATGGCTCACTTGTTTATTGTGGTGGTGTTGACAAAAGGGCCTTCAATAACGGGGGCCTATGTCCAGCCTGACCTTTGCCAGTGGAGATAGAGGCTTGCCTCTTTCTCTGGACAGAATATTAGCAGATTGGTTCCACATGCCATCCAGGAACTAAAAGGTTGTTGGTTCAAACCCCACTACATAAAGTGCTTTCTACAGTTCTGCCATGAACAAGGATACCCAATGTGTTCAGCCTATATCAAAGATGCATACTGCAAACCACCTTAAGAAGTCATGTTGAATTGACCCAGCATAAAAACTGTGTTCTAATAAATTAAAAAGAGCTAATGAGGTAAAACACAACAACCTTTGTGACATCCCTGCCACCAGCTTTCATAAAGTACCCACATCTAATGTCCTTCAAATCATCCTGACAATGTACTTATGCTCCAAATGAACACTTCCCTGCTTACAGTAATGACTCTGCTGTTAGCCATTATGTTTTTCATTTACTTAAAGTTCTGTTCAGCAAATATGTATGTTTTTTATTTCTCTGTGGTTCAGAAATTTATTTTAATTTTAAATGGAAACAAGAATAAGAGGCTACAGTCACACAAGAGCATCAGTGAGACGGTACTTAGCTAAATGTTTGCATGACAACATGTTCAAGTGACACATGCTGATGTTTAGTGGTTTTAATGTTCACATAAGATCATCATCTTAGTTTAGGTTATACAGGTATTTGCTCATAAACCAAAGTATTGGGAAATCTCATATTTTGAGGATGATGATGCTCAATCAAAAGTTAGGAGATTGCCAGCGCTACTACAAATCATCTTGTTGGGAAAACACATTCTCACTCCCAACGCGTCAAATACTGACACTTGGTCTGTGGCCCTATCGATTAAACTATGATGTTCTAGGTACTCCTCTGGCATCAGTTTTGGATGGTCAGGGACAGAGTGTCAGTTTCCACTTGCTGCATGCATTGACTTTTCAAAATAAACTTCTGTATTTGCAGGAAATGTACAGCTTCTGCTCCTTACATGCACGCAGTCCTCTCAGAATAAACATACAAAGTAGGTTAACTTAGTTTTTAGGTCTGAAAAAAAATCTTGGATTGGCTGGGCTCAGCCCCCACGATTGGGGAAAGGAGCTCAGAAATACAGAGGGAGCTTGGAGTAGAGCGGCTGCTCCTTCACATCGAAAGGGACCAGTTGAGGTGGTTCGGGCGTCTAATCAGGATGCGTCCTGTGCGCCCCCTGTTAGAGGTTTTCTGGGCACATCCAGGGCAGGAGTCCCTAGAGTAGACCCAGAACACGCTGGAGGGATTATATATCTCATCTGACCTGAGAACACCTTGGAATCCTGCAGAAGGAGCTGGAAATTGTTGCTGGGGTGAAGGATGTGCGGAGTTCCTTGCTTAGTCTGCTGCCCCCACGACCCAGCCCCGGATAAGCAGAGGAAAATAGATGATGTATGGATCTTGGTCTGGATTACAATAAATCTGTTCATTGCTAACGTGACATGACGTGACATATGTCACATAGATCATTTGACATACAAATGACATATTGTACTACCTTATGATGTTAAAATGACTCAACGTTGACTTTTGGTTTCACACAGGACACGGACACCAGTCTCCTGGGAGAAAGTTGTGTGTTTTACCCACCCTCTCACTCCGACCTCTTCCCTATGGGGACTTTTTGTTTTTGTTTTGTATACTATGTAAGTTGTTCCAAGCATCTAATAAAGATGCGGCTTGGTGCATCTCATACAGACACTAAGGGTGCCTCGTGTGTCAGTATTGGACACTAAATGCCAGTGACCAAGTGTCTGTATTTGACAAGTTGGGAGAGAAAACAGGTTGACTGTAAATGTAAATGCTTGTACTAAATTTCATTGCAATCCATCTACATGTCTGAAATATTTTCCTCAAAAATGTCAACCTGCTGATGTTGGTAGATGAAAAGTCAGGGCATCACCAAAGTCAGTAGATTTCTATGCCCGATTTATGATTAAATTATATTTACTGACAGTTTCAGGGTACAGTATAATAATGTGTGCACTGAGGTCCATTGCATGGCTTTCATACACACAAGCACACACTGGCAAACCTCCACAATGACATAATCACGGTAAATGTTTTTATTAGACACATACATGCTGTACAGTGGCAACATACAGTCACTGTAAAAGTTTTAGAAAAAGAAAAACATTACACTCAGCTTTGCGACTCTTTGTGCAGACCATGCTGAGAGCTTCAGTGTGATGGCTCTGTGGGATCCTGATTCTTTGACTGTCACGTGGCTACATGTTCAATAAGTGTGGAAATGAGCAGGTGCTAACTAATCTGATGACAATTGCAGCATTGAAACATCATCAGTCAATTTACTGTGAAATTTTACAGCTTGTGTTCAGCTTTTTGTTATCGCCTGCCATAATAACAAAATATTAATGTGATGCTATCATGACTTCCTCTGGGAAATTCTGTTTACTTGCATCCACCTTGCTGACAGTGAATTTCCACCACGTGAAAGTCCACAATCAAAAACAAAAACAACAACAGCACTGTGCATTAACGGCACATTAAGTGACATTACATAGGCCACTAGGGTCTGGGTGATTACATCCTTCATTCACTGTAATCTAGGACTGCTTTTAGGTGACTGTCATCCTTATTACAGGGTCTCGACTTCATTGGGTAATGTAACAGGCTGCCTTGATCCTCTGTGGATGTAATACCCAGGTGTCTGTGATGATACTGACTGTCCATGGGGAGCTTAAAGCAATAGTCCAGCTTTGTAAAAGAAACTCCAGAAATTATGAACTGGGAGTTTCATGTTGCTGTGCCAGTGGTCAAAACCTTCTTGAAGTGCAGGTACTTTCATTTGAGACATAAAATAGGACCAACTTTTTAAAAAAAAATAAAATGAAATCAGCTTTAATGCAATGAAATACCTTCTATGATAAGAAACCATCCTCACGAACACACTTTGTGCTGTGTTGGTACTCTGATTTTGTTTGTTTACTTGTGTTTTGGCATGAGGCTGCTGTGTGTCTGGTGTAGACAAAAGGGGATAGGGGCCCCATTAGATCCGTGCTTGCAACAAAATGTCCTCTGTTCTCCAAATGAATGTGTGAATACATTTGTGAGCGAGGAAAATACTTGAGGGGGTGGGCAAGTTGTGTCTATTAATAGGGTCTATAAATAGATCAAAAACATAACTCTCTTTGCCTTCCCTCTGTCCAGTCACCAATGATCCCCGACACACGCAGCTGTACCATTCACGTATAAAACTTTAGATTCCTCACCAAAGACAAGGAATGTTATCATAAAGCCACACAAGTCTAAAGTTGACAATGTGAGAATGTAGAGAATCAAGGCAGTTTACCTGTTACATGATATCTTGACATGTTAAACTGGTACAAATGGCTTTCAAATGGAATTAGCAGACAGAGTTGAACATATACTTACAGTAAGTCACTATTTAAGCATGGATTTAGCTTCATACCTGGTATCAATGACAATGTAACAAAGGATGCATGTATGCTGTTAGAACTACATTAACTAAATGTATAATTTATAATCAAACTTTTATGATGTTCCAATATTTTACTGCTAATTTGGTTGTATACACCTTGTCAGAGGCTGATATTTTGCATGACGTCCAGATTGGTGTATTAGTTTAATATCCGACAGTGGGGTTGAAATGGAGACTGACGACAAAATATGGCAAAGGCGGTATGTGACAAACATTTCTAGTCAGATACAAACCAAAGAAGCCATGGTTACATGATATACACCTTAATAATCATTAACACATTGATATTTTCTTCACTCATACCAATGCGGTTTGCTAACTTAAAAGCATACTATGGACATGGACAAAAATCCATCCTGAGATGTTCACAAGATAGTAACAGTGTTTAAAAATTCAATAAAATGTTGTGCAGTGGAAAAAAAGACCCACTGCATGAGATGTGAGAAACACAGTCCATTTATCTTAAAATGAGGAGGCATGACATTTTACTGTCCTCCTCCTTCATGGAATTAGATAACCTCCATTAAAAGGCCCTGGCAACCCCCGGTGTCCAAGTGTTGCTTTCTGCACCCAGTGTGCTTGCTACAAACTATCTAATTGTTCCACACACCCCTCTGAGAGTGCATCTTTGTCAGGTCAAATAAACATTCCCACGGACGGACCAGTGTTTGCGTGTATTACACGATGTGTCAGCATCTTCCGTTGGATTTCCATGCGAGTGAAATGCTTGCTGTGTGGCTTGTCATTGCACGGATGCTCATTAGAGTGTTAGCTCTCAGTGCAATCGTGTGCAAATGACAGTGAGCCTGATAGACATGGCCACAAAGACAAAATCAGAGTCAGGGCGACAAAGAGGAGATAGTTCGGCATCAGATAACCATCACTGAGATTTCAGTGAGCTGCACAAGGAGATCAACACGTATAATGTAGGTAATGATTTACAAAGTTTAGATGCTTTATTTAGGCAATATCCAGTTTCACACTGCCAATACCAAACTCCAACTACTACAGAACCAAAACCAAAGTAACATGCTGACAGAGAAAGAAACAATTAACTTTTGTAACAAACTCACAGAACCACAGGTCACAGTGAGCAATATTTATATTCAACTAGTGTGTTCACACCAGTTCATTTATCTAGCCAACAGCAAATCTACAACATACCCTTGCTTGTTTCATTCATCTAATAGGCTACTGCTCCTGAAAGCTGAAGTAATGAGCTTGCTATGTTATGCTAATGGGTGGAAGAGAAGTCTGGTAAATTACAAATGTGGGAGGACGACAAACCTCGGTCTCATGCAATTTGACTGATGACGAGCGCTGCTGAACTCAGTGATCTTGCATAGATTTCTGCAGCAGGGTTCCTGGGTGCACCGCTGTAAATACTTCATGTTGCCAGGAATGGTGGAACAGTAATACTTTCTTAAGACAAACTAGATCATAATATGTTATATATTAGTGGAAGATTAATTATATATTCTGATAAGTTTATAACCTAAATCACAAATCCATGAAGAGCCACTAAGGTTGTCAATAATTAGGATATTGATGATCATAGTACTGGATATAACAATTGCAATTTTAAACACAATTGGCAAACCATCAAAAAAGTAAGCATCAATAAAAATGGCACAATTTAACAATAGTGTTATACTGAACTTTGCTCATGTCATCATATCTATTGATGAAGTATGTTGTCCATTTCTAGTAACATTACTGATTTATCAGCAGGTAATATCTGAAAACGTTGACTCTAATGAAATAAGGTTGACATTCCTGTTAATGATAGTGTTGACAGGTATAAACTGTAGCTGCTAGAGTTATTACATTAGATTCACAGACAGGCAATGTGAGCTGCTTCACAGCTCAGAATCCTGGAGGTGTTGATTTGGAGCAAAAGTTGACAAGACTTAAATATTAATGTGATATGTTTAAAAAGTTTAGCATGGAGACTGAACAGTAGCGGTGTTCATTATCCACCAGCTGTCTGTCGTTGGCTGTCAATTATTACACATTGCTAGCTGCTGTCTGAAGATGAGGTCAGCTAGTTTGTTCAACAGTGTGATGGTCTTTCTAAACCAAAAAAGTAGCAAATATTAGTTTCTTCACAAAGAAAAAATCTTACCTTGAGCTTAAACAATGGAAACACTGTCCTGCAGTGAACACAAATTATTAACACAATAATTAGCTACAGCTGATAAAATGTCAATTTAGTTTTTAGAAAAGTCAAATAGTGGCCAACCAAAAGTGAGAAAACTGGATGGCTTCATTTCACTCTAATTTCAAGGAGCCACTGTGGCCCAAGAGAGCAGAGTGGCTTTTATCTCCTGCTCTGAAATGTACCGAGCAAAGCTCATACTCCATTGGAGCTTTTATCCTCCAGTGTTTCCCTCCACTCTTCTTCTTCTCTCTCTGAACTGGGTCTTCAAAAAGAGATATGAAACGCTATAAATGGGTGTAATGCCTATCCCCTAGTGTCTCTGAGCGATATTTAAAAGTTCAGAGGTCTTTGTGGTTCACCCTTTGAGGCTTAATATACCTGAAACATAAACTTGACATTTTGCAAGTCAACCATGTAGTCATCTGTCACTTCACATCCAAAATAGCAAACATGTTTAGCCAAAACAGTGGGATCATGTCCCGATACTGTGGCTCAGTAATACTGTGGGTCATCACTTGTAGACTGAAGACATGGCAAAATGTGGTCCTGGTGGCACCTATTGAAGCAGGAACCACCACCAAAAGTATTTTGCCTGGTGTTTATATGTCTGTCTGTCTGTCTGTGGACAGATTTTAGTCAATGCAGTAGCATCACAACCAAACGTTTTTGTCCACCTGCCATTGTGGATGGCGGTTTCCTTCATCTTCCTGCCACTCAATAGACCACCACTGTTTTTTTGGCTGGTGAGATTAGCAAATTTAGCAGCCACTTGCATATTTTTACCAGCATTTGGCTGACGGCTTGTGTTAATTCCCAACCCTGGTCACAACTGTGCAAGAAGCCATCATTAAAATTTAAAGATTTGTAGTTGAGATCAAAATGGCGGCCAAGTTTGAAGATGGGGGTGGCCCGATGAAGGGAACCCGAAGAACAGGGGGTAGGAAGTAGGGAAGCCATAAGTTGCTTTATTGCAGCTGGACTGATCCCATCACAGGCTGGTCTCTAGTTTTTAAGTGAATATTACACTGGAGGTGAGACACACACAGACAAACATCAGTATACAGTCCATATAGACATCAGGAGAGGAGAGATGTCCAACCAGGACTGAACAGAAACAAAATGTGTCAAAGGCTGCTTTCTCAAAGAAAAGATGTCATTAACCTTAACTTGAATTTTCTTGTTAGTTTTACTACCTGGAGGATCACTGCTGTTTTTTAATGCTATGAGGTAGAAAGTCTATGAGAAGGGATCTTAACTGCTATTTATTTAAGGGATGTTTACTAAGCAGGCTTGCTTTTTTTAAGGCCTTCAAATTACACACATTCACACATGCAAGCTGCCAAGTACAACCACAGGAGTCTACCGTTGGCAGCTGAGCAGCTCCAGTGGAGCAGTAGGAGTTCAAAAGCCTTGCTGAGTAGAAGGCTCTGAGTGAAGAACATAATACATTCACTTTAACAACCCTGATTTCCCCAGCTGAATCAGAGTTATAAAGCCAGAAAACTCCTGGTTTGAAATCCTCTTCCTCCACCTCAGGCAAACTAGTCATACGCCACTGGGGCCGTATTTGGAAGAGGCTCTATACAGACTGAATTTCAACAGTAATTTGGAGACCTTGTGGTGTAGTGTTGTCTATAAAAGTCAGTGTCCAAGATTGCAAGGTGGATGGAGGACTGTTCCATGTTAGCAAGGGTCCCCCTTGGAATAGATTGGTTTGCAGCACTGCTTATTTAAAGCATCAAACAGATAGGGGGTCAGGGTTAGATGGAGACTGTGTCCAATCATGATGTTTTGAGTGGGCCAGGCGCAAAGAGGCCCATTCTGCAGCAGAGTCATTGGAACGGTAGAGACGATCCATAGCACCCTACTGCTGCCTGCTGGTGCTGTACACACAGTCACTGGCTTCTGAGAGAGGTCTGAGATATGAGCTCATCTTAAACAAGACAATGTCATCTAATGCTGCAGATAACCGCCCTGGTGTCAGAAAAACTTTATGAAAGTGCTTGAGGTTTACGATGCTACTTTGAGCTTCAAGTATTTGATGTTGACTCAAAGGGTAAGTGGTTTTAGGAGCATCACAAAAGAGCATACAGACAAACTGTCACAAATATGTTACACGAAAAAGCAAGAAGTGAGCTGCCTAACCGAGACTGAGCAGTCCATCCTTTATCCAGTGCACCTGCTGTCAAAAATACCCAGTTGCACTCCATTAAAACATTGTCTGAAAACTATTGTTCACAGTTGGCACATACACACATCTCATGTGAATAAACTACAAAGCAAACAAATAAATAGCAGCCAGCAGTTTCACTTAATGATCAACAACAAGTGGCGGTGGGCGACTTTCTCACAAATGGTAGTCAAACAACAATCGGGAATAAATACCACTAACATAATACTAACTATGATTATTTTTTGGGGGGTAGGGGGGTAAGAGGACACTTCAATCAAAGAGGGCAAAGCAGCAGCAGTTACTGTTAATGGCTTAATTTGATCAGTAATCCCTCTAATGCTTTGATTCTTTTTTATACCATTGTTGTTTATCCTATATTAAATTCAGCATAAAGTAGACCTAAATTAAGAAAAAGCAATTTAACTGTTTGACAAATGACGATCTCAGCATTAAAAAACACAGCTTGCTTCACATACTTTGACATTTTATAAAATGTCCTACAGAATTCAATAAGCTAATCTGACTATATTGCTGAGAGCGGTGATGAAGAATGAGTAGTGTGTCACCTATTTACATCTAAAACATATCTTCTTGTGTAAACATTCATGTAATAAAGGAGATTCTCTAACGCTGATCCACCGGATGTGCTTCCAGCAGCATCTGATTGATTCATATGAGTGCTCTCACAAGTTGATCCCTTGCTGTAATAGAAAGACTCCAGTCTACATTTTTATCCCTAACAGAAACTCTTGTTTGTGAAATCCCGGCAGTACCCAACCTGCACAGAACCAATCTCAGAGTGTCGGAGTACAGAAGAAAATGGTTTTAATGTTTTGTTAGGTTAGGCTGTGTATTGTGGTCATTCTTGATCTGGAGGAGGGTGGGGTGAGGGACTGTGATTGATTATGAACCCATGTAACTGAGTCAGTTTCAAACGCATACAACTCTTGCAGTATTAAAGCTGAAAGTACAGCTTTTTCTGTTTTTTAACAACTTTCCTGAAGGGCAAGACCAGAATCTTTAGATCACCACATTAGCACCGTGAGTACATATCTGCAGGGGATGCCAATCGTAGCAAACACAACAGCTCCATGGGGCATTTCATGCATTTTTTAGTGAACCGCAGCACACAGCGGAGTTTGAAGGCCTCTGTTTCAGGGCTTATCCTCGGATTAGTGCCTGGAAAAGTTCATTCTGCCCTGGGAGACCCAGGGTGCACTGAGCCCTTCCTAACAGGGATTGTGTAACTGCTGGGAACTTTTGATTTTGTTTTGTTCATAGAAGCAGGAGGATTACATCCTAAGAGACCCACCTGACCCGCCTCCCTCTTCTTGGCTGTCCCCTGTTGAACTCATACAGCGGATTGCACCTCCCAACCAGATGGGAAATACAGCCGTGCAGGGATCCTCTGTCTTACAATACCCAAGTTGTTTGCTGCACAGAGGACTCATAGACAATGAGAGAGTGAACATTTCACTCATACTGTAAGCTTAGTAGCAGATGTGGATCCTTATGGGTTAATCTTTAAGGTCTTGCATGCTCTTAATCTCCATATCTATTACGAACTGGACATCTGGGCTATTCTGAGTGCTGTCTGCAGCAGATAGCTGTATCTGCGTATAGTGTCAGCTCAAACACAAATACTGGCCTGAATGTATGTCTCAGGCCTCAATTCTAATCATACTTTTGCTTCTCCCACTGCGTTGTAATTACATGTTTTTCCTGCAAAGCAGCAGCACATGTGGTGTGTTAAAGCTTCGAGACAACCCACTTCACTGACATGCCTGCTGAAAGCCAGCACGAATAAACAAGGAAAATGGGTAGACACAAAAGGTAAGTAATCAGTCCTCATTTCAAGGAATTTAAAAATCCAATGCTGTTTGCCTAATTTAGCTACCAAATCAACCATAAAAATCATTGAATAATTAATAGGGAAAGGACAAAAAGAAGATTGGTGGATCTTTGTTTGTGTGAAAGAACAGGGCCCAGCAGTTTGAGCACAAAACCATAATTCAATTCTGCGCTTCTCTTCCGGCAGAAGCAAAAGCTTTGAATGCTTAATAAATTCTTCCGAAGGCTAAATTGCACACTTGTTTCATCTGGCAATGAGATTACTCGAATGGAATATTCTGGAAAACTGTGGAGAGAAAGACAATAATGAGGCAGTAATCTTATTTCTCCACAGCGGCTTCCATTGTTCTCTTAAAAAAGGCTTCTGTTTAGTCTGGTTCAACTCTCATTCCCATCCGTCTTTCCATTGAGGAAAAAAAAATTTTGCAGAGCCAAGGATAAATGAGAACAATAACATTTCTGCAGCACTCAAATGCATCAAGGAGGGAGATACGAGGGAGCGCTTTTGTGTCCCTTTGGACAATCACTAGATAGCAGTGGTGACTACGAACGTGGCTGCAAGTGTACTGAAGTGTACTGCATCACTCTCCCTAAAAACTTCCTAAACTACTTCCTCTGAATAAGCTCAACTTAACTTTGCCTCTTGCTTTGGTTGACTTCAGTCATCTTTAGACAACTTTCAAAACGTTCACACTAAAACATATCAATTAACACCCGGAGCCTTTTCCCTGTGACGATGGCCGCTGTAAATGAGGAATCATCAGCGTGGGTCAGCAGGGGTTAAGCTCCCTTTTTGAAGATTATGCTTCACTTTCCAGTGGCCCGGCCCAGACACTAGCCACTCTCTTCTAATCCACCACTGCAGGCTTTTGATAGCTCCCACTGCGAGTCCTTATTACAGTAACTGATTAAAACTGAGAAACAGAGAGAGAAAAGACAGATAGGAAATTAGAGTGACAGAAGAGAAGGAAGGGCAAGTGAGAGAATTAAAAAACTGCTCCTATTTCAGAAGCAGAGGGCTAAAACTGTACAGCAGCTGACTTCGATTACCTCTAAATCTAATGCTTCAGCTTGAATGCGGTTACTCAATACACACTTTTACTTTACTTTAGCCCGGGTCCAACTGATATGCTTAAAATGTACTTTAAAAGGAAAACCTGATCCGAAACGATAAAATCCAAAACATTTACTTCATATGTGGAAAAAGTGTCAACGGAAAAGATTAAAAATCCCCCCCCCCAAAAACAAAAATCCAAAAGTCTTTGAACTCAAGTCCCAAATCAAGATAGAGAAGTCCTAAACTTTAAGGCTGGAGTCACAAGAAAGTCATAATGCGCTCTTGACCAAACGTAATGCCATTTTAACAGGTCACCAGGAACACAGCTCAGCCTTGCAGCATTTTTTTCCCAGTGGCCACTTGCGGTATTGCAGTGAAAAGAAATCCCTTGCTGCCCAATCCCTGCAGAAGTAAACCCAGAAGCTAGAAACTTTTCTTGGCTGTGTGCCAGACGAGCAACTCTATTGGAATGCATAGGTGCCATCTTGGCATCCAGTATCTAGGTATTATTAACAGCAGAGTAAAATCATTAGCTAAGCATTAGCTCGTTATTTATGTTAATATTGGCCTTAACTAACCATTTTTTGTTCATTCATCCATTCGTTTTCCATAACCGCTTATCCTGTAAGGGGTTGCAGGGGGCCTGGAGCCTATCCCGGCTGACATCAGGCAAAAGGCGGGGTACACCCTGGACAGGGTGACATACTATCGCAGGGCTAAACCATTCTTTGTGCAACTTCAAATGTCAAATAAAGTTGGAAGTTCTCTGTGTGCAATTTTCATCCTGTTTTACATAAAGCAATTTGTTTTTGTTTACCAAGACATCATTTTTGTACAAGAACAAAAATGTCTTTGGCATTTTTTCAAATGGCACTCACTAACTTCATGTTAGTTCTTCTCTACTACAACTTGATTTGATGCTGTCAGACTGATTCAAACAAATGGATTTGGGAAATTAACAGTCGATCTGCTGAGAATGAGCAGCATTAATGTTAGCTGATTTAGGAAATGAAAATAAAAATGAATTGATTCATGGCGCACACCTTTTAAATAACATACTTTTTAATCTTGGGCGATGGTGTCAAGTATTTTCAAGTCAAAAGGCTCAAGTCTTAGAAAAATCAAGAGTCACTGGTGTTGAAGTCCAGTTCCAAGTCTTTTTTTTTATTTGTCAAGTCAAGCATAAAGTCATCAAATTTGTGACTCAAGCCTGACTGAGGTCCAAGCCATGTGACACAAGTCCACACCTCTGATTTTTAGTTCAGCACAACATCCTCAAAGCACTAATAGATACTAGAGGAAGACATGGATGCAAAATTGACAAAGAAAAACAAAATAGTGACTGTCACAGCTGTAAAAGAAGGAACTTTAATCCTACTTAATGACGTTGCGGCGCTCCATCGATCACAATGGAGACAAAAATAACAACAGTCTTATCTGGCATTAGCTGTTTACACTCCACCATCTTTTGTAAAGCACTTATTGTGCTGTCAGCCCTCTCAATCATTCCTCCCCTCCTCTCCGATACTGAATAATCTCTGGGATAAAATCTACACATGGCAGTGCTCGTCCCAAAAAACTTGACATGAATAATTCACAACCATCTGCCATGGCTCAGCGGTCTGAATAAGACTCTGAAAAGTGAGGAGGTGTGATTCTTGTGTTTATTTTAAAAACCAACTCCTCGCAGCGGCCCCCACCCTGTACCTCAACACTGCGCTGCTGCAGCGAAAGACAACTGCTCTCCTGCTCCCCACATACCGACCTGCTAATCTAAAAACCTGCACGTTAAGGTAATGTGTTTCCTTTCGTCCACACCCTTACTGGGCTCTGCTCTTTTAGTTTTGTTGCATGCATGATGGAGAAGGGTGTGAATTAATCTTAGGATAGAGAGATGGATGAAAACACACATGCAGAATGTATTCACAAGATGGAACAATAATAGCAGAATTACCCCCCTCAAAAAAAGTCCAAAGGGACATTCAGCTATCTATGACTAAATGTAGATTTAGGGGACAGCGTGTATTCTGGGTCTCACTCTGTAAACACACACAAGCAGGCAAGGAAAAAAAAAACATGGCAGATTCTCTACAGGCTACCAGCTTATAGCACAACTATCAGCCAGCATCTATATCATCATGAGTAAGACGGGATGAAGAAGCTGGGATCACTCCAAGGAGTAAAATACCAACTAAGACTAAACAATACCAACACTACTAAACCCAGCATGAGCTTTCTTTCTGGCCAGACTGTACAGGCCTCAGAGGGGTTTAACAAGCTATGCAAGGCCTCCAGCAGCAGACGGCCCCTCTCTTCTGTTTGTGTTCCAGGCAGGGGAGTCGCTCTGCATGACGATTTATTGACGCAAGATCCCCCCTCAGCCAGGACCTGCCACCGATTACTGCCGCTGGAGAGCGGAGGGGAGGGTCCTGTAGGGATGAGAGAGTTTGTCTGTGTGTGTGTTCTAGCTCTGGCTCCAAGGCCATAAACCCAGTTCCAAAATGCCAAGTAGCATGTCAACATGCCAGCCTTTGCCACCCAAGTTTAAGTCAGACAAAAGGCCCTTCAGTGCTCTAAAACGGTGGGTTTGAGAATGGGAAATGATGATCTGTCATATGTGGAAAAGGGCTTAGCAATACTGCGCAGACAGGAGGGCGACAAGGGGAAAATGAACTGCTAACAGGAGGTGAAATTGAGGAGTGAAAGCTTCATTCTTAATTTCGGAGCTCCTCGAGGTGGAGAAAAGTCTGGCAGTCGGAATGTTTTGGCTTAGTACAACATTTCAACAGAACTATCCCTCACCTATTTTTGGTTGTGTATGGAAAATTTGGCTTCTCTATTAATCATAGGAAATCCCCTTTCCAAAAGTGGGATTATGTTTATCCATCAACTGACGTATTGTGAATGAGAAAAAGAAGGCTCCTTTCCTTACTGAGTCAAACTGAGAAGAAAAATGTGTCATGATTTCACTAATAACATTGGATTCAGGTTGGGACCATTTTTAAGTGGATTCTTGGCCACAGAAGCGAAAGCAAGTTAGATGACGTCTATGAAATAACCAGGAAATTGACAAGCATACCCCATAGCTGACGACAGTGAAATTGTAATCCAACACTCTGAGTTATTTTAGATACTTTCAAAGACTTGAAGGAAAAAAGTTGAGGACTGAGATTTGACAGAGCATGGAAATTATCTGAGAAGGAGAAAATAATGTCCCACTCCAAGGTTCCACTTACATAACATAATGTATTTAAGAAAAAAAGAGGAAGAAGAAGAAGAAAAATCCAGATATCTTTGGCCTGTGTCAGTGTTCGCAGCTATCTGGATGGCCTGACACATCCACTGTGACGCAAACCCTTTTGGCTAGGACAACACCATGTCGCTACTCACAGTTTAAGAGAAAAGACGGTGATGCCAGCAGCCCACATTGTGCCACACAGGACCAATAGCACCACAACAATTAATAAATGGCTGTGACATCATTGCGTTGAATACGACCAGGACAGCCAAAGCATGATGGGTAAGAGAGGACACAATTGGCCTTTTGTCCACTTTGGCCTGCAGTTGAGAAAGAGGAAGAGCCGGATCTGGACCATGGTTGTAATTTAAGAAAAAAAGGGGGGGTTTAGTAGGACACATGGGTAGCTCCCATTGGTCGAGGTCAAGCACACCAGGGAATCCATTTTTGAGCATGCAAAGAGAAATCTATTGAGAAATATAATTCATGACCAGTAAACACACTGTATGAAAGTCATGCATGTGGAGAGCTGCTCAACAGACGCTGCAAGTTTATTGGAATTTTCTATGGACTAATTGTTATGTTAGCAAATGCTCGTACAACTATTATTCAAAAGACAGGGAGTGAATCTGGAGCCACTGTTCATTATGCATTGTTCTTTTCTACCCATGGTCTGAGAAATAAATAAAAATAAATAAATGCCATCTGTGTACATAATTGTTGAAATTGAATTGCTCTCAAAATTAAATAAATGATACGAAACTTTAATTTGTGGACCACTGCCTTTCTTAATATCCATCAACACTGCACAGATCGAATGCCAGCTTGACTCCCACATGACCAGGAGATTCAGGCTTAACAACAGATCTTTATCTGAAAGAATCATTAAGTTACATGTTACCAATAACAGTAACTGTAAGAGGACACACTATGTAACCATGACCCAAACAATAAAACTTTGATTTTAGCAATATGGCCTATCTGGTTGTTAAAGGTTGGTTGTGCATCCTGTATTAACAGCCTACTATGTTCAACTGTGGTTTTGCAACAGAAAAAGACAAAAGAAAGAAAGAAAATGGTTGCTTGCGATGCTGCTGTCACTGAGATTGGTGCGCCACACTCCTCCCATCCCACTCACTCCCTCAGACAGAGAGTTACACAACATGGGTGCAAGTCAAATGAAGGGTGCAAAGTTTGCTTGATACAAAAGAGACAATAATGAAAAGCTACCTTACAAATAAAAATATTAATTCTGTAATGTCTTACATCAAAAATGACATTTAGCTGTAAGTAACAGGTTCACTCCCATTTTACTTCTCAACAAATTTCTCTGCATCAGTTTATTTCCTTGGGTGAGCATGAGTGCAAATCAGTTAGACCCACCACAAAAATATATACTTGGACGAACATGTGCCCTCTCCTAGACACCACTGTGTAATTGCTGTTTAAGCAATGCATCTTGCTGGAGTTAGATGTTCTGCCAACTGTCAACTCAACCATATTCAATCACACCAGAAGAGCCCTTGTAGAAATGCTAAATCAAAACAGCAGGTCTGGTCTGTTAGCCAAGGTGTAATCAAATTATCAACAGCATAATCAAAATGGAGAGAAGTTATGATTCCACATTTTCAACATCTCTGCTCTCGATAAATAAAAACAAATGTCTGAATTGATAACAGCTACAACACAGGTCAATTCCTTCCATTTCTGCCTTCAGATTTAACAACAAACATCACAGTGTTCAAAGGTCAGTTTTCGGAGACATACTGCAGAATAAAAGCCCTAAATTAGCCTATAATAACCCTGCTTAGACATCAAAGAAAAGAATGTCGTCAGACGCAGGGTTCTGGTTACCTCAAAAAAAAAAAAAGACAGAAAAAAACTCAGAATGAAACTGTCCATCATGTGTGCATTACGCCATGTACACCAAAGAGCTCTGTTTTGTAACTCAGTCGTTTTCCGATCATTTTCATTCATATTTCATTTATAAAACATGTAGCACAAGTGAAAAAAAGAATACACAAGTGTTTGAATACACCTGCACACGTTATAGACAGAACACAGGGTAATGTTTAAAAAAAAATCTTCCTAACAAAAGAACACACATATAGGCAACTCTTCTACAAATTCAGTAGACATCATCATAACCATAATCCCTATGGCCAAATTATATTTTTTCATTCCACCAGCAGCAGGCTTTTTCATGTCAAAGCAACTTTACAAAGACAGAAAAGCACAAGAGGTTCCCTTTGAGAAATTCTGTATTTTTTCCACATCTTACCTGATCGACCGTGAGAGCTCATTGTTATGGTTGTTGTTGCCAGGCAGGCTTGACAGGGGAGGAGAGGTGAGGCGGCGAGGGTGTCAGTGCACCTCCGTGGTGGCTGTAGTGACCACCATGTGTTTCCCAGCCGAGCTGGTGGTGCCAGGTGGAGGCGCCGGGCCAAGGAGGGACAGAGAGCAGTTGCTTCTTAAGGCTTCATCACAGACCTCTGCGGTGTGTTGTGACGTGATTCCTTCTGGTCAGACTGTGAAAGGTGGCTGCAAGAAAAAAAAAAAAAAAAAGTGTTTCATGTGCTTGGGGAAGTGCAGATAGAAGTTTATATACCGATTAACACACTTCCAAATGTAAAACAAATGTACAGGACATATTCCAAATCAGGGCCATTACCTGAACCCATGTGTAGTACTTTCACAGTGCAGAGAGGAACAAAGGACTGCAGGTTACCCGCCTCTAAAGGAACTTGTAGTCCCTGGGTTTCACTTATCAGTTTGTCTCTATCTGTGACCCTAAATGCACACGCATAAATCCCTCCTCTACCTAAAGTAGGCTTTTCAATGGCGTTGACAGAGCAGAGATGTCACATTCAACAACAACAACTGAGAAAATTTGAAATCGAACTGAAGTAAAACTTGTTTAAGTCAAGTGTATTTTATTTATAAAGCCCAAAATCACAAATTTGCCACACAGGGCTTTGCAATCTGTAGAGCATCCGACACCCTCTGTGCTCTCTTGACTCTCACTTCACGTTAAGAAAATACTTTAAATTGGAAAAAATGGAACATGAAAGAAACCTCAGTAAAACCAACTGAGGAGGGACTGAGATTTGTTCTTGTTGTTGCCGTTATAAACCAGAAATTAAATTAAAACTCTTTTTTTGAAAAAAATGTACAGCTTTTGTTTGATTCTGGACACCAATTATAAGTACAGTAAATCTGTTGGCACTCTTTACAAATATCAACAATTAAATATCAAATACTATTATATTAACTGTGTTGTTTAAATTAATTTAGTTCATTGCGGACAGGAGAAAAGAAGCAGTGATGTAAAACAGCTCTGGCTTCTTCCAAGTGCGAGGCTTTATTGAATGAATATGTTTCCATTTGGAGCAGCTGGATTTACTAAAATTACAGCATGTTTACATGATCTAAATGTAGTCAGCACTGCGTGTCACTGTCAGTGCTGTCACCACACCCAAAGACAAAGCTTTTCAATGTGGTCTAATGGCTAAATCAAAATGCTAAAAACTAGGGCTGGACCTGGATATGCAACTATTTGGATATTCAGTCATTGGGTAGGTATTTGACTGTCAATTTTGGGATTCAGATGTTTATTTTGTTTTGTTTTTTTAAAGAACAACAATAAAGAAATTACAAATATGCATGAATCCACACCTGGAACAGTTGGTAAGAGCCGCCAGCACAAACATAATGAGAGGGCTAACCATTAGCATTACATGGCTAACATTACCGGCTATCAATGGCCATTTTAACAGAAGACAACTGGACGTAACCACACAGATATCGAGCTGGCCATTCACTGGGATGAAAATGGCTCCCGAGACAGTCCTTCAGCGCTGCGTCTGTGTGACTTTCCAAGAGTTTCAACATCTGTCAGCATCCAACATCTGACATAACTAAATCCGTACTTCCACAGCTTGCATGGTCAGCTGTGGAAATCAGTGTCTTAATAGAAGGCTCTTCCCTGAAAATGAAATGCAAACAGAGGCTTCCTGAAGGCTCAGACTTACATCAGAGCCGATAGCAGAAGAGAAAGAGGAAGAAAACTGCTCATACTGTCTGGTGTGTGTGTGTGTGTGTGTGTGTGTGTGTGTGTGTGTGTGTGTGTGTTGTGCAATCAAAACTGCAAGGAGTATGAAAACACACACATACATGGAAGCCTTTGGCTGTTCAACCCTCACGGGCAGAAGCTAAAACTCACCTCTGTCACATCTAACAGGTGTCAACAGAGCTTAACACAAACAAGTGGTAATGAGAGCTGCAAATAGAGAGCTGAAATACCACAGAGTAAACACAATATAAGTGTGTATGTTCTCCCTCCATCTCTCACTCTCAAATACGCACACACACACACACACAAGCTCTTTGCTGTCACCGTTACTTTAAAGCTGTTGAACTGAATTACTGTCAAATGAATGAGTTCAGTGGAAAGAGGGTGCAAGCACTGCATGGCCAAATAAAACCTCATGGAAACCCGTTCCTGCCAGGTTTCTCCAAGGTCTTATTTCACTTATTGGGCATTATCATAGAAGAAAAGCAGTCCCTTAAGTCAATGATAAATTTAAAGGAGGCCCAGCTCATTCATTGGCGTTAAATGTAAAGAAATAAAAGCATCTCATTGAAGGAATATTCAGATATTTAAAGTTTTTAAATCTACCAAAAAGTTAGCTCACAGTTTCAATGGAAAGACAGGGACATGCACGTGCATACTGTCAGTAGAACACAAACATTAGTGTGCTGCTGACACTGAGCTTTCTCATTTACTTCATAATTTGTATGCAGCACGTCATCCTTCAGGCCAAGGCTAAGATGACCAGAGAGGAGGTTTAACTGTTGTAACTGTATGTAAATATCTCACAGAGGTGCCTGTTTAATAATTGCATGTATGTGGACAATACTTTGATGACCAGGGGAGACACTCAAAGTGGATGATTTGCAGAGGCATGAGGTGTCGACTGAAGGCAGCGGCACCATTCTCTGATCCTGCTGCCTATTTTTGTCAAAGGAGTTGTGTGTCACAGGAATTCAGACTGTGCTTTTACAGCTTGTCATACTATGTTAGCAATGACCTCAGGCATTCATTCATCTCACTTTCTCTGTTTGACACAAACAAACACACTAAAAAAAATTGTGCAAGCAAAAGTGGATTTTCTGACGCCATCAGCCTGCAGCTTGTGGCACTGGCCAGCTATGCAGTTTTTAATGTTCCTTCCATGTGATTTCACTTTTTTGAGGGATCATATTAAAGATGAATCTTTGTACAACACTGCAGGTATTTTCACTGCACTGTAAAACCATAAAATGCACCACCTGCATCTCTTCCTGCGTCTCATTTCCACCGACTGACACTTAAGATTGGATGAGATTTATTGTTCTCGGGCTGCAAAGTTTGAACCTGGAAACGTTTCATGCCGCTTGACAGGAAAACAGCTCTCAGGACCCCTTAATGGACTTCATTTCCCAAGCACTCTGAGCGCTGCCGGGAGTAATCACGATGGCATAAAAATAACATGTGGTTGGGTAGCGAGCAGTAAACAACAATTAAGAGACCCCTTGCGTAGCTCATGAAATGAATCATTGAAAATGCACTTGTGCCATGAAGACAGCTTCAGCCTCTCAGCCTCTAATTGACTATGAATAATTCAACTGGCGAGTGGGATTAGCAGCACCGCCAGTATGCTATTGATTGACATGTTCCTGATTTTTTCTTTGTTGTCGGCAAAAAAAGTTGATTTGTAGAGTCTTAACAGTAAGAGATATTAGCATAGGAAAAACAACTATCTGGGAGAAGGAAAAATATTGCATCTTAGCTGGGGACACAATAAGATGATGTGTACATGCCTGTATGATATGTTTTAACCAGGAGTGTCAAACATATGGCCCACAGGCCAGAACCAGGCCACCATAGGGTCCATTGTGGCCCACTGGATGACTTTGCAGACCTAATATTGATGCACTTATGAAGGCTAGGAGTTGCCAGGTTTCAGGAGCAAGTTAAACAGTGAATAACCTGCTTTATGTAAAATGCTGCTTTAGAGGCTTTCCCACCCTGACCATAATACCGTACTCTGACAGCAAAAACTTATTGCAGCAGTGTTTACCCTATATCCATTTAGCAGTGGCACTCCTCAACTGCTATATAATTAGCACCACTACTATCTAAAAATCTCCCTTTTAGCAATTATCTCTCTATCTCTACTAAAAGCAGCTAGAGTCGGGGATGAGTAAGAGAATTAAATTAAACATCCCCAGATAAGGGTGCTCTGATCATTTGGCCACCAACTGTTATCAGCAGACTTTATAAGTCGTTTGAAGGCCAATCAGAAGAGCCGATCAGATGACACAAAACACAAGACACAATTTCTTTAAATGCAGCTAAAATAGCTTCACTCGTCTGGTGGTTCGGACAAACTGAAGCTCACACTGAACTGCTCATGGTTGACTGCTTATCTGACGTCCAGCTCACCTTCCTGATCTGAGTGCAGACACCCCATCTCTCTCCTAACTGCACACACACCATACTGAATGCTTCTGTAGAGGCTGCAATGAGCCAAAAAGTCTGTCGTTTGTAGTTTTACCCTCCAACAACTCCATCCTCCACTCCATTAATCCACCAGCAAACCACACAGCTCCTAGGCCGTCTATCCCTGGCAGCACACTGACCAATTATGGAGGTAACTGCGGCGTTTCCGGAGCTCGTCTGTAATGCCCAGTTCAGACGAATGATTTGCGACAAGAAAAGGTGCAGCAGTGTGAATTGGCCAGTCTGAGCTCGACTCAAGCCGGCTGATGGTGTCACCTGCGACTCGGCTGGTCAAATCACCAGCAGCTGGTTCAACAACATAAGGCTGGTCACCTGTTTCAACAGCCAATTGGTTTGTAGTGAAGTCCGCTGGTGAAGTCAATATGACCACAGACAGTGTGTTTGCTTCCTGAAGCTTACAGTGTCGGACAGTGGGTCACTGCTGCTGCTCACTGTATGTGTTTATGCCCCCGACACATACACCCATTCTCAGTGACTGATTAATTGGTGCTGTTTATTTACGTTTGTGACGTATTTATTCTGAATACAGTCTATCCGATGCCTGTTTTGTTTATGTTTTTTGCCGTTTCAACACTACTACAAACACAACTGTAGCCAATATCTCACTATCACTATCACTATCCTCATTTATCATTTTATCACAAAATAAGCCCAAAGAGCTCGAAATCAGAACAGAAGTAGCCTTCAGAGAGCTGTTGCAAGGAGATGATACACCGTCTCATCTAGTTGCATTGGTGTGAACCGGCAGGTTTGTAGAATGTTGCAGATCAGCACATTGCAAGAAGTTGTGGGTTTCAACTCGTCTCATTGTGAATCTTTGGTCTGAAATGGGCTTTAGTCAAAAGAGGCATCACTTGATTTTGGTTTTGTTGGTCAAATTCTGCAAAGTCATACTGAGTAATTTTAGCCACTCTTATAAAGGTACTACATTTTTCTACTTTTTTCTTGTAAACATTTACAGGTGTCATTTACTTTTTAAATATCTGTTTTAATACTGTAATTCCAATGTCTGAATATTCTTAAGAATTAAAAGTTAATTGACCTCTGAAAGGGTGTACTTGCATTTTTGGCTATTGTTTTTATTATATCAGTGAAAGATGGGGACCAATTTGGAGGTGTTGTTATTTATAGGTTATTATGCAATGGTGTTACTGGTCCAGCCCACTTGAGATTAAACTGGGCAGTATGTGGCACATGACCTAAAATGAGTTTGACACCCCTGGTCTAAACTGTCGCTGGTTCAGTTGAGGGCATGACTATGTGACCCATCTTACTTTAGAAGAGGGAGGCTTTAAGTCAGTGTGACACAGGTGACATGGTGGTAAAAATGTGTGAGAAGGAGAAGTGTGGCAAGGGGAGTGAGTGAGCACATGTTCAAGAAAAGAAAGTGACACTCTATCTGGCATGAAAGGACCAGCAGTAACACAATGCTCTCTGCTGCTTGCTCATGTTTGCGAGTCAACAAAGCCAGCTACGACCGCAGGACATCACATCAATCAGCTGTTGGCTGAACGGGGACAAGATGAGGAGCACAGGCATCAAGTGGCACAAGGGGGATTGTTTTTCTTGATATGGACAGCCTGAGCACAATTAGAGTATGGTTGTGTAACAGAGTAGTATCCACCTGTAGGCCCCTGATTCTAGTCTCTGGGGAAAAATATCTGCAAACATTTCCCCTAAATGTCTCTCTCCTTCTCTCTGGTGTCGGAGCCAAGACACCAACCATGAACTGTTTTGCTGTGCTGTCTTCTCATGTAAATAAACTTTTATTGGTAAGCTGATTGACAGAATTGAATATTTCATAGTGGAAAGCAAATGAAGTAAGCAATTACCATGGTGATGAGAGGACTGGCACCAGAACCGTGTGACTATGCTTGAGACCTGTCACTTGAGTTGCACAAATGCTAATGAAGTCAAAGACATCCCCTTCAAAATTCTCCCAAATGAAGTCACTTCAAAATACAATGCTAATGCAGGGCTCTGCTGAACGCTTGTTTAAATTGAATGGAAGTAGGGTAGTAACAGTGGATTCTTTTAAAATAACAGATCATTTTATACAGGCTTGTATCCACAATATGAAACCATGTTTTGTTTTTTCCAGCTTTGCAGCACTGTAAAATTCAATTTAATGCCGATAAAGCTCTGAAGAAATACACAACGGAGAATATGCATTTCACACCAATAACATGCCTGAAAATCCCTTTTGTCTGCATCACCTGTTGAGTGCAGTGTTGAGTGCCAGGTCTTGAGATCTAGGCAACACACAGTACAGTACAGTAACACACTGTATTTATTAGTAGCCTGTTATGTACACACCGTGTAGTTCATTGAAAAGACTAAAATGCCATGCTAAATCTCCATCGCTTACTACAGTACGTTCAAGAACAGATGAGGAAACGGAGATGGGAGAGCCCAGAGATGTTACAGGCTGACAAACTCAAAACATTTCGTGCATCAGCGACTTAACTTTTGAAATTAATGCATTTGTTCCTGGAAAGTTATTTGGATGAGCGGATCTTGAGAAAGCTGCAAGCAGCAGTCATAGAGGTACATTTATTTTTCCTAGGGTGGTAAAGGTATGACGCACCTTACCCTGCCTTTGATTGGCTTACCCTGACATTCCTACCCTTATCCTAACCAATCTCATTCCTCTTGCCTAAACCTAAACAACCCATCCAACACAGACAACAGGTAAGAGCCAATCAGAGGGAGAGTGGTGCAAGTCATGCCATTCCCATTGCCATCCTAGAAAAAAAAGTGTGCAAACCGGAGGCCCAGCAATCAGCCCATTCTGAGCAGGTATACGTTTTAAACAAGTACTGCACTAGTCTTATCAAAACAACCCAACACCAATTTGATTTATATTCCCTTGATTGCACACACATAAAGATGATTTATGAAAATATATAAAGATGAAGATATCTGTTTTTGTAAATGAACCCTTCAGGGTCTTGATTTAGCAAGGCTACAGCATTCATGTCATGTGCTTCTTCATGTGGACTGTAGCTATAGCTGGATTGTAGCTAACCTCAGCTTAAAAACTTTCCGTTAATAACATTCAACAGCTTCTTATTGCATATCTTATGTCTGCAGCATTGCTAAATCTCATCTATAAAAGTAAAGTAAGTGGAAAAGGCACAGAAATGAATTAAAAGTCAACTGAGGTTCACTGATGTTTGCTCTTTAGACTGAAGGTATGTTTAAAGTTTTAGGTTGAGGAAAAATGCTGGAGTGTGCCATGTTTCCCCTGCATATGTGTGTGTGTGTGTGTGTGTGTGTGTGTGTGTGTGTGTGTGTGTGTGTGTGTGTGTGTGTGTGAGCATTCCTGCGAAACCTGGAGAGAAATGTGGTGTTGGGGATTAAAATTGTTGGCATCAGAAATGATGGCACAACATGATGAAACACTTGGACCAGCCCTTGTCTGTTGTTATATATAAACGTGAGCTGTGAAATCTTCAAGCGTTCAACCTTCAGACATCTTGTTTATAGTCTTAGTGAACAGACAAATATGAAAATTCTTTTCTGTCTCCTCATTTTTGTCCTTGCTGGTGTTCATTGCTTCTCTAAATTTGAGCAGTCTTGTATTTTGACCTACTGTCAACTACTTTACAGTAATGAAAAGGACGCATTGTGAGTACACACACACACACACACACACACGTCTATTAATGTCAATGAACAACCAAACACCCATGTGTTGTTACCCTGGCAACCAAAGGCCAACTATTCTAAGTCAAATAAAAAGCAGGAAGTAACATCTTTCCGTACAGTGTGCCAAGTACTGACTGAATGACAAAAGCCCACTCAACTTCCCTTTCTTTGTTACTAACACTCTTTCAATGTCACTCTCAGTCTTAAACCCACGTATTTAACTTTCTCTCAGCAACCTCTAGCACTCTTCCATTCCATTCTGATAGGAGTCCTTTTTCTAAATCTTTTTTTTATTTTTTATTTTATTTTTCTTTAAATAAGAGTGAGCTTTCACTGCACTCTGTTTGGCTGAAACAGAGTTTTGTACGACCACAGTGTAAGCCAATGTGTGAAGTTGCTTTCACATGATCAGATTTGGAGTAAATCCATTTTTTCCTGAGGGAGGACTGACGCCCGACCCAAAAGGAACACTACATTATGAGGTGAAGTTGACTTTTGACCTTCTTCATATAAAATGTCATCACTTCATCGTTTTATTCTATTAGACATTGGTGTGACATTTGTCATAATTAGCTTATGAATTACGGAGTTATGGCCAAAAACATAATTTGTGAGGTCACAGTGACCTTGACCTTTGACCTTCAACCACAAAATTCTAATCAGTTTATTTCTGGGTCCAATTGAACGTTTGTGCCAAATTTAAGGAAACTCCCTTAAGGCCTTCTTGAGATATTGTGTTCAAGAGAATGAGACAGATGCAAGGTCATATTTTGTGAGGTTACAATGACCTTGACCTTTGACCTCTGGCCATCAAAAATCTAATCAGTTCATTCTTGACTCCAAGAGGACATTTGTGCCAAATTCAAAGAAATTCCCCCAAGGCGTTCCTGAGATATCACATTCACAGAAATGGGACAGCCAGACTGCCAGCCCAAAAACATACCACCTTTGGCCACGGCTATCGCCGACATGGACACATAAAACAAACAAACAAAAAAAAAAATTAAAAACGAATAGAAGAATAGAATGTTAAGGAATCAGTAAAATAATCTACTGCTTTTGAAATCATTATGTAGCAATATAGAGGATACTTTAGAATAGTGAGTCCATCCTGACGATAACACACAATAGCAGACTTGAGGCAAAAGCACAGAGTCTTACAGTCTTATAGAGCAGCTTTAGGAAACGTCTGCAGTCTGTATTTGATATAGGATCAGCTGATTCTATTAATATCAACTGTGATCGCAATCTGCTCTCAAAAGCCTGATTGGGAAATCACTCACTGAAA
Organism: Epinephelus moara; assembly: GCF_006386435.1. NCBI lineage: Eukaryota > Metazoa > Chordata > Actinopteri > Perciformes > Serranidae > Epinephelus > Epinephelus moara. The sequence goes on from NC_065512.1 coordinate 31,795,058, forward strand.
GCCACCTTTCCTATCTTTATGTAACCAGTTGCCTGCTGGGAAATGTATTCAATTTCTAAACAATCAAAATTAATTGAGTCTTAACAACCCAAGTATATTGGTTTTACAAAACTGATTTGCAATTTCCAAAGTGCACACCCAACATACACTGCCAAAAAGAAAAAGTTCAAATTAGTTGTCAATCTGTGCAAGCCCAAAATATTGAAAACTGTCAACATGTGGGTAATTTCAAATGTTATGAAAATATAACATGCCAGGGGATCATTGCAGCCCCTGATGAGATGGGTGAGATGACTCTGTAAGTAGAGGGTAGCATGGTGGGACAGTTTGCACAGTCCTGCTGGTTGAGTGTGCCTGTGCACCACAGGATCCTGTCACCAAGCTCCTACCCAACACTACAGTGCCATTAATAGACTCAATTAGTAACCATTAGCGTGACATCCACAACATGTCCACAAACAAGGATGCCTTTCCCAACTGCCAACCCTTTCAACACTTGCTAACTGAGTTTGGGGAGCTAGGATGGGTTCAAAGTCAGGACAAGGTCCCGGCAGAGCACAAAGGAGCTAAAACGGGTTTATTATTGGAGTTGTGAGGCACAACAGGGTATGAGGAGCTGAATCTGGGAGAATGATTCGCAGCCATTAGCTTATTGGTTGACCACAAGGATTCATCAAGCCTCAAATTACATCAGTTGAGGCTGAGAGCTTCTGTATAGCTGCCCATTAAAAGCTCTGTGTCCCTTTTACTGCTTTGAATCTTCCTCTTGTCTACTTTTACTGCTTCTCTGGTCCTGTGGCCAATATCCAACTTCCTTTCTTTTTATTAAGTTGCGCAAAAGTTAGCCAAATGACAAAAGGTGAATTAACTGTGTAATGATCAATTTCATTGAACTTGGTGTTTTGTTTACCTCATCCAAAAACGAAAACAATTAAAACTCAAATTGGAAATGGCCCATGTCAACATATTTGGTTGGTTTAGATGAGTGGCAGTAAAAAGACTGTTTGCTAAAAGGCTTTGGTGAAACAACAGATTCTCTCAAGTTTTATTCAAACTGTATCTCAAACATTGCATGTAATGGAGAGATAGACTAACAAATGAACAGGGACTGAGAACAAAGATACAATAATATGCTGAATAGCAGTTGGGCTGAAGGGAAGACCCTGCCAAGCAGTTTACAAATTCCTGCTGGCTAAATTTGTCGGTGCATTACAGGGTCCTGTCACCTTATTTGTCCCCGAGCACAACAGTGGCATTAATAGACCCCATTAGTATCTGTTAGCGTGACAACATCTACAAAATGTCCACAAACAAGCAAGCTTTTCCACTGCCAGCTTGTGCTAAATGATGGGAGGAAGTTGGAAAGTCAGGTCTGAGCTCTGACAAAGCACAATGGAACTGAGCTAAATGAGCTTATTAATGAGATTACAAAAGGGATACTTAGGGGCAAGTAAAGAACAAGAATTAAGAGCTCCAAAACTTTGGTGTGATGTGAAAGTTGTCTGATGGGCTGGATTAGATTCAGAAAGCATCTCTGTATGGAATCAAAGAAAAAAGAATTAAAGCATGAAAGCCAACCTTTATTTGGACTTTTTTGCGACTTCAAATCAGGAGAGTGCTCAGAAGTGGGAGTGACGCCATCATAGCGCTCAAGAGTTTCCAAGCTGCTATTTTTCATGACGCAACACCTGCACCCTCAGGTAAACAATGGTCAACTTTTGGCACACATTAACATGCATCGCGTCATGCGACAAGGAACAAACAATCACAGCCTGCAGATATCTTTCCTTTCTTCTGTAAATATCAGTCTAAGTTAAATATGATGGAGAGGTTTGGTGCAGGACAGACAAGATTTTGGACCTGATAACTGCCGACTTCTGCTAGCTGGCTAGGTCAAGATTTGCAATTGAATACATCAGTTAACACCAAGGAAAAGATGGAGAAGACGGGCACCAGCCAAACTAGCATCCTGCTAGCCATTGTGCAGTTATCGGCTAACAAACTGGACAACCACTGTGCCCACATCAGTTTCCAACAGATAACTGTAATATCTATCCTTTGTTTCACTGAGACTTGGCCAAATCCTGGAATACCGGACAGCGTCTTACAACTATGTGACTCTTTTTCTATACACCAATCTGACAGAGCAGGGGACTCTGGCAAGAGAGAGGGACAAGGCGTTTGCTTTATGTGTAATAAGGACTGGTGTGACAGTGAGAATGTAAGGTGCTGTCCATTCAGATGTGGGTGCAAAGCGGTGCTGCCTGTGCTCAGGAGGAGCGCACATGCGGCCATCTGGCTGAGGTCAAGATATGTAAACAAACTACGATGCATGCCCCCAGTGACGTGTGAGATGGAGCCAATCAAGAGTCCGAAACATGTTCCAGGACATCGCCGTTGATGTCACCAGTGACATCACTGACTTCACTAAGGCTGTGGTGGATTTAATGTGCAGAACAACAGACGTAGCTGTAAGCCAGACTAAAGTTAAATCATTCCACAAACAGAAACCATGGATTACCAGAGCCATCTGGAAACATGGACAGTTATAAAGCAGCAGCCAACAATGTAAGAAGAGGCAAAAAAGGACTGAATCACAGTGCACAGGTTGAAGCTGACAGGACCATATTTCACTGGAGTTGTACCTTGTATGATTTGATGTGACAAATAAACAATTGATTTATTCATGGAGCTCTGACCTCAGGATTTCTGGTAAGCAGGCTATGATAAGGTGCAGATTATGGTCACTTAGCAACATCAGGCACAACCTGCCTCGCACCTAAATTATTGTGCTTTTCATAAAGGCCACCGGGAAATTGAAGCTTCCTTTATTGCTGACATTAGTTCAGATCCATCTACTGTATGTCTAACACTCTCAAGTTGGAGACTTGAATGGTGGCTTTAGAACTTTCCCTCAATGAAGAAAAATAGCAGCGACACTCAGTTTGAATTCAGTCTGTTGTAAGTGATTCCAGTGTTGTGGTATAAGGCGCAATCCATGAAACCGCAACATCAGCAGTTCAATTATAGCTGGGACCTTTCTTTCTGACACATTTCCTGTCAGTCTTCACTGACAATAGTCCAATACTTAAGCCTCATTTCTATGAGTAGAAGTGCGATACATTTCTGGCTAAAAATGCCAGTGTCAAAATCTGTCCGAGCCTATATAATCCAAAGTTACTGATGATAATGAAAAGTTATGGATTTTAGCTTTAATACCAGCTTTAATTGTTCAATAAATCTCTGTAACAAGCAAAGTTGGAGGATGGGGAAGTAAAAGTAAAACAGAGTGTGACAGAAGAGAATTTCATTTGCGGGGGCTTAATGAAGCACTGAGATGTGATGGCACTGATACAGCTGTGTGTGACACACACTTAAATTGTGCAAAGCAGTGAAGGGAAACTATTTTCTACACCAGTTAGACTCCTTAGACTAAAATGAATCTGATTATTTCATATATTCCCCCAATCATTTTATACCTGGCTATGTGAAACTGGCACATTTAAACTCTGAAAGGATCTGTCCACTCTCTTCAATTATGAGTGTGCATCAAAATCCCACAAGATATAATTAGTACACACTTTAGTTCCACAAATGTGCACATACAGGCAAACCTAAAATGAGAGGATGTTACTTCAATTTCCTGCAGGTGTTTAAGTCACAAAGAGGTTTCCTTGGAAGAAGAAACTCACTGAAATGCATTAACACTGATTAAAAATCTCTCTCGATACCTGAATCCATTTGGTTGTTTAACAGTGTAATTTTCACACAAATAAGGTGTGTATAGTTTGTGTTAGCAAGATTTCTCCAGCTGTTTCAAATATGAAATGTTAATGTCAGGTGTTATAGCCTGTTCCTCAAAATCAAAGTGGAAGAGTTTCTTTCAGGATGCAATTTCGCACAAATATTCAACAGCCACACAAAGAGAAATCTGTCATTAGAGGCAGAGGTTATCATCTCTCCACCATCAGTAGTCTATAACAACCACAACACGTACATGTTACACATTCCACAGATAGTGTGAGCACTAGTCAGGAAACAGAAAAGTGGTTTACGACATATTAATAACAAAACTACTCCTGGAATGAATATCACATGCACCGCAGAGTCCTATAAACACTTCCTCTTTGGGTAGGACACAGCAGGACTCTGATCACCACTGAGAAAAAGTTCCAGTCACACCAGTTATTCAAGATATTATAATATTTCTTCTAGCTGTTGCATTACCATCTTTCTTTCAAATCACTAAATGTGACCAGATTCCAAAAGGGATTCAGGACTTTTTGAAGCAATAGATAGTCAGACAGGCCTACCCAAAGAGACCCTGATACATTTCTCCTTGCATGAATAACCAGACTGAATCCCTCCCTTCTCGCTCACTGTAACTCAGTATAACATCAGCAGTTACATGGCTAAAATATAGTCATTTACACAAACTGCCAATTGTGCAAAGAGATGCTCAGCTAAAAAGAAAAAAATATATTAATGTCGACAAAGAAAATCCTGTTATCGCTCTTATCCAAGCAGGGCTCTGCTCGCAGCAGAGTCATCCTTTAAGAGGAGCACTCTGAGCCAATTTTTTGAGAGGGCCGCAGTGACCTTGTTCCTGTGGGGCCTGGAGTTTACGAGCGTGCACCAGCAGTTCTCCAGAGCTTGTAATGCTGAGGGAATAGTTTCCACAAGTGAAGGCTTAAAGGAGTCTTAGCAGTGCAGAGGCACAACCCTGCTGCTAGACGGTGAAGTTAGCCACCAATTCGTAGCAGTTAAGGGGAAATTTATACATTTTAAATCACAATATTGATCAACCAAATGTCACTTTTTTGCACCACTTATTGTTGTGAAAGGGTGTTAAATTGAAGCCTTAACATAAAACCCTTAACATAATTTATTAAAGCTGCATTCACTGTCTTTTCTTCATCCAGAAAGGTGTCTGCCTTTAAAAAACTACTTTTACACAGGTCAAACATGGACTTAATTAACAGGCTCCAGTAACCATAGAAACACAGATTTAGATTAGAAAAACCTTTATTCTGTTTGTGAAAACACAAAAAGGTGTCACCCATCTAGTCCACAGCAGGCCTAGATCAAAATCACTTTACTCTGTCTAGTCACATCTTATAGAATATAGTAAAGGTTTTATTAATCTGACACTGTATTTTAAAGAGTTACTGCAATCTCTTTGTTAATGAGCTCCAGGTTTGATAAGTGTAAATTTAGGTTTTGTTGTTAAGATGAAGAAAGCAAAGTGAAATCGCCATTTTGGGGACTTTATTAATAAAGACAGGCCTAAAGGTTTCACAAATTTGAAAGCAGGTTTAACTGAGATATATAACACTCTTTTGCAGAAAAAGGGAAAAAACAGAGAATCTGTGGCTTAATATTGTCATGTAAGTTTCCCTTAACTTTGCCCACTCAACCACCCCCCAATATAGTGACAAAAACATTCATAAAAACTTAAATTAAAAATATCAAGGTTCATTATTCCACTTGCTCTAGGACTGTCCAGCTGTTAAAACACTCTTGCTAGAAATTAGAAGCCTATGTCGGAGTTTTGCAATGTTAGTTTCCCAGTGTATCCCAAAGCATGCTTGCTGACAATAATCTTGAAGACACTATCGACCGCCTATGGACACTGGGTTGCTTATCTATTAAAACACTAACTCTTTTTTAAACCTGAATGAGCGTAACACAGTCTGTTTCTCTAGGGATTAATGGCTAGAGGAATACCTGGATTTGCTGAACATGGAATGGACAGGCTTAAGTTGAGACGACTTGTATGCAATGGATGTTTGAGATTTACTGTATGTTGCATAGCGTTCTGAGTGTCATCCCACCCCAGTTATTTGTTTTGTCATGCAGTGTTTTTTGTCTCTCTGATTCTTCTCTGATTTCACCAAGAGAAAAGGAATGATAAACTGTTAAAATTAAGAAAATATACATTTGCTTTGCTATGACAGGAAACCACACACCACCATCTGAAAGAGCCATTAGCATGTAACCATGATCATAAATAAACTTAATTAGATTGCCATTATTACAAGCGGTTCTAAAATTATGGTGTATTGCAGTTCTCTGTGTGGTTTGTCCACGTGGTATTGCCATACCCTAACAAAAGGCATGCTGGACTGCTTGGGTAGGTACAACTAATGTCAAACACTGCGCGTTACTGTATCCTTTTTCATCACTTTAAAGTGTATTAAAAAGTGGAGAAATAGGTTGAGAAAGTGCAAAAAAATTGCCTTAATTTCTATTCATAAATAAAATATGACTGAAGGTTTCACACATTTAAAAGTAGGTTTTACACAATTTTAAGGCTTTAGCTGGGACGTCCAACACTCTTTTACAACAATAAACAAAAACAAAAAAAACTGAAAATCAGGGGCTTAATTAAGTCATTTAAATGTGCCTTAACCTTCCCCTTAACTCCCTAATCGGAAGCTACGAACTGCAAACCAACTTCAGCGTCGTCCTGCTGCTGCTCTCTTGTGTTTACACTTCATGAAGACACAAGTTTACACCCAAAGCTGTGGCAGCGGCGGTCCAACCTCAGCACAAACCTCCATCACACACACACTGCTTTCTCCTCACACACACAAAAAGCAGTGGCTGTGTTATTCAGAGAAATGTGTGTAAAGGACAGTTCGGTGATAACATTTTACCTACAAGTCCTGTTAACGCGTGACTTACCTTACTGGTAAACAAACAGCTGTAATTAGGCGACTAAATTCCCCGCTACATCTGGGAACTCTCTACACTAACCTCACACTTGGAGGAGAAACAGTTCACAATGTATGGCGCGGTGCTGCAAGATAACTCAAAAAAAAGGAAAGTGGGAAGTTTGAAAAATATAGTTGAAGTCCAGAGAAGTCACTTTGCGGACACTGGTGTTGTTTCAGACGACTTTGAAACAGCGTAACTACCTTAACGGTGGGATTAAAAGTCCTGCTTAACCAGGGCAGCCGAGGAGACGGAGGAACATTGTTGCACAACACGTATAGTCGACAGTTTTTAAGTCCACTCCGAATTGTAATACTGAACAACAATGCCTGTATTGCGCAACACTTTCACTTTCTTTCTGCTGACTATTAAACACGACAAAAACATTAAAAGTCAAGTCTGTTAGAGTAACAGCAACTCAGGGGGACTGCGAGAAGGAAAAGCGCAGAGACCTAAAACAAGATAAACGTACTTTTGTTGTCACGGAACTTTCTGCACGTTAAAGCCAAAGAGAGGACTGTGTCATAGTTTATTAGTTTATGGGTTTTTTTTTAACAAAACAGAAAAGAAACAGTACCTGAATTGAGCACCCTTGCGCGCAAATGGCAGGTTTAGTCTCAGGCTCCGGGAGCATCCACAGAGCAGGGTTTTAGGACCCGTCGGTACTGTAGAAATCATTGAGCCAGCAGCTCCGCCATGCTGAATTAATCACGTGTCTGACAACCTCCTGTATTTCCGTAGGGGGCGGGGCCTGCGGGACAGGGTGACTGACAGCTGAGGGGAAAGTGATGTCACTGTGACTGAATACATGAATGAAGTCTGACATTCTGCTCTACATGATGTTGCAGCAGATAATATGTCACACAGGTGTACAGGGAAGACCAGAGTTGGCTGTCTACAGGGGTTTGTTGGTACACAGCTATTTTTTGATATTCTGAAGGTCATAGAAAATGTTTGCTTTCTTGACCTGCACTCATCAGCTATGTTAAAACATATGAAAGTCTCTAAGATTTTTGGGAAGTTTAACATTTAAGTTTTATATTATTGAAATAAAAACAGTACACTATTGAGGAAATGTGGGCTATTATAAAATGGAGTGCAAGACAGACATTAGGAAAGTGTTATAACTAAACAGACAAAGAAATCAGCTATAATTTGATTTAAGATTTGAAAGTCTGTAATGAGTAGTTGTAGGTGGCTAATATAGTTTCATCATAAAGATGGGTCAGATGTGAGCTTGACACTGATTTTAGGGTTGGTGCACATGTGCAAACCAATTGTAAAATTAAGAGTTGTAACTAACTGTATTTTGAGACATTAAAACATTTTTTTTAAAGTTTAGAAACAATGTTTATATGCTAATTGTGATAATTTTGAATTAGACAAACATGGTGGTCTGACCTATCTGACATTTCTGCTGTGCTTATTTTATGTACTGTGATGCTTTGTTGATAACCCAAATCTATCAGCACAGAAGCGAAATGATGTACTGCTGTGGATGGGGCCACAGCAAAATGTAATTTAGCAACCTAAAAAAATTAATATCTGTGTATGTGTATGATAAATTTTAATATTTGCTCCACTTTACCTTACACATCATGGCAGCAGCGACCAGAAATTCTGCTTATGTTACCTAAAGTAACTGTTTTCGTCAGTGGAGTCTGGTGGCTTTGATATAACAACTTCAGTTACATGTCGGAAAAGACTGTCTGACAACAAGGTAAAGTGGAAAAATATCCTAAATATAGCTTCCACTTTAATTGATGTTGATTTTGTTGGTGGGCTTTTTTAAGGTGGCTACACACAAACTAATTGAGGCAACATCTGCTCAGCCCCATTTGATTTTAATGTACATGACGCAAGGTTGTTCTACACGGAAGTTATTGTAAATAAAAATTGTGATTTGATCTATACACTGTGGTTCTTGTTTGAATCAAATGTTAAAATTGTTTCCATTGGTTGGTCCATATTTTTGTCACCATAGCATTTTAACATTGTGCCGACCACAAATGCACAGCATCACCTAATTTTAGGATTAATTTGTGTACAATCAAACATATTTATTAATAGCTCAGACTCTTAGCTTTCATTTGCTGTTGGTTAGAATATTCTTACATAATTAGGCCCGTTTCCACTGAAGAAGTTCCTGGTACTATTTGGGGGCAGGAACTGCTACAGGAACGTCCTCTCGCTCAGCCCTCTCAACCACCGTGTCTCCACTGAGAGAGCGGAGTAGGAGGAAGATTTCTGTAAAGTTACCGGGCTCTGGATGTGACATAATCGTTGCGCGACCATTTTGACCGGGGCAACGTAGGGGTGTAGGGACGCCGTTAGCTGTTAGCCCTTAGCGGTGTCTGTAATACTCAGTAACTCAATAAATGGTCCGTGAAAAAAAAACATTTTCCAGCGGATGTCTTCGTTACAACATGATTGAGCTAACTGGAGTAGTTTCATGTCGTATCCGACAACGGGAGGCTTTTAACAGATGACGTCCCGATGTTAGCTTTGTTGCTGCTGTTAGCTGTCCCTGTCAGCTGCAGCCACTGATGCTTTCTAGACATTGTGATTTCCCAAAACTGAATAAATACCACACATAGCAACACAAAACTGCTTTGCTAGCTCAATCATGTTGTAACTAAGATATCCGCTGGAAAAAATATTTTTTTCACGGACCATTTATTGAGTTATTGAAGCTATGAACGAGCTAACCCTCGTCTGCTGAGTTTTAAAAATGCTGGCTATTTTGTCGCTTTTTGTTGACGTCACATCCCACCTTGAGTATATCCAATCAGCACCAAGTAATCCCCAAGCCCCAGCCAGGTGTTTCTCGGGGCCGTTCTGAGTACCTACTCCGAGGCAGGGACTTGTTTAGCCCCTGTAAAAGTTCCGGAACTCTGTCCTTCGGGGGTGGTCCCTGCGGTGGAGACACGCACCAACAGCCCCGGCCCCATAAAATTACCCCGAAGTTCCTGCGGTGGAAACGGGCCTATTATGCCAGAGAAGTACAGCAGAGAGAGAAAAATGTGCCAACCAACCCAGTCTCCCCTATCACTACTGTTTGTGTTTTCTTCCTCCAAACCATCGTTAAGTCACATTGAGCCTTAAAAATGTTTCCTCAGTGTGGTTTTGTTGTTCATGGTTTATGTGATGTTGCTTAACACCATTATGTGTTCTTGTTTAATGAGACTGTGGCACTCAACAGTGGGTCACCCATTATATCACTATAATATTCATTTGATATCTCTGTGTGTTGCTTACCTGTTCTGTCCTATTCTTTATTATTACAATATGCTAAATTCTTTTTTTTTTTTTTTCCAAAGATATTTTTTGGGGGCATTTTGGCCTTTAATTGATAGGACAGACAAGTGTGAAAGGGGGAGATAGAGAGAGAGAGAGAGAGAGAGAGAGAGAGAGAGAGAGAGGGAGTGACATGCAGCAAAGGGCCACAGGCTGGTCAAACCTGGGCTGCTGCGGCAACAGCCTTGTGCATGGGGCACCTGCTCTACCACTAAGCAATATGCTAAATTCTATAGGGACATAATGCATGGTGTCTGTAACTGCATACAATTTCTTTATTTCGCCATATTTTGTGCCCATGGAATGAAACAGTGACATGACTAAATAAGCATCAATCAAGGTTGAAGATTTGATGAATAAGTTAGTTTTTATTCATTCAATCTGCAACAGATACAACTCATGTCATATGAGTCAGACCACAATTACAAGCAGCCAAGTCAGAAAAAAAACTGTAACATCAGCCTCTAATTAAACATGGCTGCGACGCCTCCATCACTGACAGTTACATCTAAATAAAATCTAGAATGAATCCTAAGAGAATCAATTCAGCTAATTAAAGGAAGTTTTACACTATTTGTTTGTGTCTGGTTTCACTTGATAACTAATCACCACAACTATGTAACACAACAAAAGCAACTAAATTACGGATTTAAATAATAAAACCAAAACTCCTTCCACCTCAGACCTGTGAGAAGAGAGTGGTCAAATGCAAAAATACAGAAATCTCTTGTGATAAACAACCCAAACTGATCATGTACTGTAACCTCCACTACTTAAGCTGATTGTAAAATGTTTTCAGTGCCAGTAAATTATTAAACAGGGAAAAACAAATTCCATAAAATCATTGTCCGTTATAACACCTCATATGCAAACTACAAAGACCACTCCTTGTAGGTTATTATTGTCATTTGCTTCCTTGCGTAGCCTGAGTCCACTTCAGCTTCTTCTATTTCACCTGGTGATTTCCAGGCAACCTCTTCAAGAATGACTTTCCACAACTGCAGGGAACATGTGTCAACTTGTCACATTCAGCAGTTGGTTTAATACTCAGGTGGAGAGACATAAAACCAACAGTAGATTTTCCAGTTGAGAATACTGAGACGTGTATTCTTGTTGGCTGATGGTGATTTTGCGTCACTGTTGGTTCAGAAAATAACAATCTGCTTCCTGGAAAAGAGCCTTCCCGTTAAACCTGATGGAATTAAGATAGCTGGAAGATTTAATAATGTATTTCATTAAAAATGTTGATGGCATATGTTTAGACTGGAATGCTCCTGGAAATTAGGATTTATCACCACTACTCACAAACAGCTTAAACTGTCTTGTTTCACTGAAGTGGTGGTTTTGATTACCCTTATTTTTGCTTCCATGAGCAAACATTTCCTCAAACAAAGCACAAAATGCTGAGGCTGTTGGTGTCAGGTTTTCCACACAATGTAAATCAAACAAGCAGGAAAATCTCTTCGAATACTCCATACAAAGAGGGGAAACTTAGGTGTGAACCACATGCCGTACAAATTAGGGACGTAGCTTATGTGATGTCATCTATTAGTTTGTAGACTCCCATTTAGAAACCTTGAGTTTGGAATTTCGGCCATTGCTATCTTGGTGTTTTGGAGCCAGAAGTGACCATATTTGGGTGAGAAGCTGAGCTGTAAACATGTTTATTTCTGCTCTAAAGTTGAGCATCTTAACATGGGGGTCTGTGGGGATTATCTGGCCTCTAGAGCCAGCCTCAAGTGGCAGTTCAAAGAACTGCAGTTTTTGACACTTCCACGTTTACTTCCTTTTTCAGCCCTAGAGGTTTCCACTTGCTTAGAACTTGCTCCAACAAACTGGAGCAGGTCTTTGCTGTGGGCAAGCTCTCCCAACAGTCCCATTACCAGGGCTGGAACCAAGTCATTGTTCTGTAAGTCACAAGTAAGTGTAAAGTCTTTGCACTCAAGTCCCAAATCAAATGTAATGCAATTTTAACAAATTAACAATATATTAAATGTAGAAAAATCATGAATGCCTTTTAAAATTTGATTTTGTTAAAACAAGTTTGTTGAAGGTTGTTGCTACTCTGCAATTTTCAACCCACACACTTTGCATACTAAGGTGACAAAGTTCTTTAAGGTTTATGTCTCTGTAACTTGATTGGATGCTCATTGGATAGTCATTAACATTACTTGTTTCAGGAAACAAAGGGAAATGAATTCATTCGTGATATGCTTTTTCATCTTTGGGATGGGGGAAAGGCACAAGTCATTAAAGATTGTCACACACCTGAGTGTGTGAAATTTGTTCTCCGCATTTGACCCATCCCCTGAGGGAGCGGTGAGCAGCAGCAGTGCCGCGCTCAGGAATCATGTGGTGATCTAACCCCCCAATTCCAAACCTTTGATGCTGAGTGCCAAGTAGGGAGGCAGTGGGTCCCATTTTTATAGTCTTTGGTATGACCCAGCCGGGGAATCGAACCCACGACCTCCCAGTCTCAGGGCGGACACTCTACCACTAGGCCACTAAGTCATTGGTGTTGAAGCCAAAGTCATGTGACTTGAGTCCACACCTCTGCTCATTACACAATAGGTGGCTCAGGTTTATTACGCAATGCTGAATAAGAGTCGCTATTTCCTTGTTTTTGTGTTAAAGGCGCTGTATGTAAGAATGTGGCCAAAACTACTGCCGTGAGTCGTGTCCGCCCCCCCTCCCCTACAGATTTGAGGTTGCTGGACAGCGGCACGCTGGAGACTGATTTGTTTGCCCACGGGTGGCTGCCATGGCAGGGCCGCGTCGCCGCGTCCTTGATCTTCGGTTTTCCAGCAGACCATTTGAGCAAGTCCGGCTTCTCTGCTGCTAACGCTGCTGCCAGGATACAGCTGAGAAGGAGCCGGCTGCTAATGCTATGTACCGGGACACTGCTAACGCTGCTGCCGGGATACAGCTGAGGAGGAG